>NC_136510.1:106956946-107176946 GCF_053919585.1 Euprymna scolopes | reverse complement strand
AGCCAATAATAATTTTGATAATAACAACAACAGCAACAATAATAATATTAACAACAACAACAACAACAACAACAACAACAACAACAACAACAACAACAATAACAACAATAACAACAACAACAAAAATACAAAGAAGTACAAGATGACGTCAATAAGTTTCAAGACATTTTTTTTACATATGCGCACTTTTATTGATAGTACACACTTGAAACTCTAGTCCCCTTCAAAGTTATCCCCCCCGGCTGCAATGCACTTGTTGTACTGTTCCAACAACCATGGAAGTCCTCTTGCATGAGGATATCAATGACTCTCGTCACAGCTTCTTTCATCTGCTCAATCGTCTCATAACAGCCGCTCTAATGTTTTCCTTAAACTTAGGGAATAACCAAAAGTCACAGGGAGCAAAGTCTGGACTATAGGGAGGGCGAGGAACTTAATGCTAATTTTAGTCAAATAGTCTGTGACAAAATAGTCTGTGACAAAGATGGAACACCCTTGGGACAAACTTTGTGAAAGTATTCCACATCTTCAGTTCCTCATGCATAATTGTGTGTACAGTTCCCACACTGACATCAAACTGGGTATTTATTGTCTCTATAGACACACGACGGTCCTTATGCATGAAATTCTCTATTTGGCCAATCAACTCTGGTGTTATGACTTCCTTACTCCTTCCACACCTCTCATCATCCTTCATAGACTCCTTATCTCCCTTGAATCTCTTATGCCACTCAAATGCAACATGGTCCAAAAGCAGTCTGAAGTGTTGCATAAGTTTTTGTGTTTTTTTTTCAAGTTTAAAACAGAATTTTATTATTCTAAAGCGTCCTCACATCCAGATTGCATTTTTGAAATTCACTAGCTGTGACAATCAGGCTTTAGTAGGATGTATTCCAATTCCTGCTGTAGCTGTTCATTTGAACCTGATATCATAAAAATTGGTCAGTCATCTCATAAGATATAAAGCAATAACATACTAAATTTTCAAGAGTCTATGACAATTTTTAAATGCCTGTACAAAACAAGTCTGGCAATTTATTGACGGCACCATGTATCTTCCAAAGAGATTCTTTATCACCAATACTGTTCATCATAGCCATGATGCCACTTAACAATATACTAAGAAAGTGCCAAGACAGATACAAATTCCTTAAATGCAGATAAAAGAATGAACTACTTAATGTATATGAACTACCTGAAACTTTTTTGCAAGAATCAAAAAGGAACTAAAAGACGCTAATGAACACAACCAAAATAGTAAATATATAATAAAAGGTATAAACATATGGGCAGTGCCAATTAGTAATATACTCCGGTAAAGGTTGAACCAAAGAAGAACTTTTTTTCTTTTACAAGGTGGTCACCACTTATCAAGGCTCGGAAGCCACTCGGGGATAAGGGTTATTGCATGTACAGTACGTTAGTGTCTGGGCGCTAGCCCCAGGCTGTTCTTAGCCTTCAGGCAAGGAAGTAATCAGTTCTGGTCAATTTGGGGGAAACCCTTCATATCAGACAATTGCTAATTTTGGACCCTGCCAGAGTGCGCCCTTGGGGGAGCTGGTTTTTCCTCCCCACATTAAAAAATGGCCTTGTGCCTAATTTGCTTAGTGGGGAAACAAATAAACAAATAAACAAATAGTGTTGAGATTTGATAAAGTGTCTTACTTAAGGGGGCGGTTCATCAGGAATTTGTTTATGTTGGACTTGAAGACATCCAAGTTGTAGTCAGAACTGAAGCATCTCAAGCGGAAGGTCAGGAAATTTATGACTATGCACAATACACTGAATCTAAAGGATGATGCTAACAGACTCTATGTGAAAAGGAAAGATGAAGAAAGAGGGCTAGTTTTTTTTTTTTTTTTTTTTTTTTTTTTTTTACAAAGGTATCACCACATTATCAAAGCCCAGAGGCCACTCAAGGATAAGGGTTAAAGAGTGTACAGTAGAAATTGGTCAATATAGTAATCATTAGTAATGAAAATTTGGTAAATTTAATAACTTATATGGAACGGCTCATCAAGAACTTATTTACTTTAGACTTGAACACAACCATATTGTAGTCAGCCGGAAAGCAGGAAAACGGAAGACAATTCCATAGGCGTGCAGTTCTAAGAAAGAAGCTTTGTTCATGGAATCTACGTTTAGGTTTAGGCACAGATAAAGAGTGGGGGAAATTATTGATAGTGTTTACAGCTAGACGAGTGTTTCTTGTGAAAGTTTGGCGAGGGGGGACCATAGATTGAAGCTCAGTTGAACACTTTCCATGAAAATAACGATACATCAGAGACAAACTCGCAACATCTCTTCTGTGAGATAGAGGTTGCAAGGAGGAGAAAAGGACATCTCCTACGAGGCTACGAAGTCTATTTTGAACTCTATCAAGGCAGGACAAGTCCTTTCTAGCAGCTCCTGCCCAGATGTGGCAACAGTATTCCATCCTTGGACGTACCTGGCTCTTATATAGGTAGAGAATAGCATCAGCAGTGAGATATCTACTGGATCGATAGAAAGATCCCACCATTTTTCCAGCGGCCTTGGCAACAGATTTGATATACGTGTTCCATTTAAGATCAGGAGTAATGGTCAAGCCCAGAAGTTTGTCAAAACTTGAGGCCTCCTGAAGACGAGAGCCATTCATTTCAATTGATGACAAATGTGAATTAGAATGTTGATGATGTAAAGAGAGAAGCTTGGTTTAGATGCATTAAAAGTAACCAGCCACTCCTTTCCCCATTGTACTACGTGCTCAAGATCAGAGGAGAGAGAATTGGAGAGAACTTGGTCGTTTACTGTCTTAGATGTGGTACCATAAATGGTAGTGTCATCAGCATAAATGTCTACAAATGATGTAAGGATATGATTTGGAAGATCATTAATGTAGATCAGGAAAAGAGTTGGGCCCAGGATGGATCCCTGAGGGACACCGGCATTAATACTGTGAGCTTCTGATTTTTGCCCCTCAACTACTACTCTTATGAACCTATCAGAGAGAAATGATTTAATAATTGAGAAGACTTTTCCAGCTATACCATAGCTAGCGATCTTATGAAGTAAACCTTTATGCCATACCCTATCAAAGGCTTTAGATATGTCAAGAGCAATTGCTCTAGAAAGATTGCCACCGTCGAGAGATTTGCTAATCCTATGCGATATAACTGTAAGGACATCTGCTGTAGATCTAGCAGAACGGAAACCATATTGAGTGTCACTAAGAAGGTTATTTTTGTTGAGATGTTTGATTACTTCTGTATTTAACACAGATTCTAGCAACTTACTCATGATGCACAGGAGACTTATTGGCCTGTACTGAGAGGGGGATGAGCGATCACCTGAATTCTTAAATACAGGGCATACTGATGAGATTTTCCAGGGAGATGGGAAACTATTCTCCTTAAGACAACGTTTAAACAGTTTTGTAAGTATGGGCGCTAATTCAGGTTGAAGTTTTTTGAGTACTATAATTGGAATACCATCAGGGCCAGTTGCTTTACTCGAATCAAGGTTTTTGATTAGCTTCGCAACATCACGTACAGATATATGTATATCACATAGCGTGTTTTCTGATACAGGAGGAAATATTGGGGGTTGGCGGTCTTGGTCGCAAAGGGTAGAATTAGCTGCAAAGTTCTTGACAAAGAGTTTGGCTTTGTCTGATGCTGACGAGATTACCTCAGGTCCATTGATAATAGTTGGGATGGAGCACACGTTTCTGTTCAGGATTCTGTTTGCTATTTGCCAAAACTGGTGGGAACCAAGCCGCTGCTCAGCTACTTTGGACTTAACAGATTGAGCATACAACACTCTTGCGTTCCTTATTACTTTCTTACAATGGTTGCTGGCAGTCCTGAAAACGGCTTTAGTTTCCATACATCTATTACGTTTGAAGCAGTGGAAAAAGTGATTTCTGTGCGCAATGGCAGCAGCACATTCTGGAGAGAACCATGGCTGGCTGTTAGGTTTTTGCTGAAACTTTTTAGAGGGTATGAAATGGTCAATACCTACAATTAACCATTCAGTTAGGTCTAATACTATAGAGGACACATCCTTTTTAAACATGGAATGCAGAGGTAGATCAGATATAAATGTACGGAAGCTATCCCAGTCAGCCTTAGTGTATCGATATACTGTACGATGAAGAGGTACGTCTGGGGACTTATTACATTTCATTTTTATCTTAATTGATACAACAGAGTGGTCGGAAGATCCAAGAGGTGACAGAACAGAAACTGAACATAGTTCAGGGCAAGTTGTGAGAAAAAGGTCTAGTAGGCTCGCATACTGGCCGTCATTATCGGGCACACGGGTAGGTTCCTGAACAATCTGAGTGAGGTCATAGGCAATGGAGAAATCATGACAGAACCTCCCCTCATCATCGGTCTTGTTTGAGTGGGTCAACCATTCGACGTTGTGAACATTGAAGTCTCCACATATGTGAATGTTAGCTGAAGGATAAGTAGAAAGGACTTGGTCAATTTTCTCAGATATGCTTTGAAAGATAGTAACTCCGCTGTTGTGGGGGCGATAGAGAGTAAATATAAATGCAGTAGTGTGAGCTAAAGCAACCCGGAAGCACATATAGGGTAAGTTAGGATCTTCCCTGGAGATGTCCCTACCACATGGAAAGCTATCCCTAATATAGGCACATATTCCATGCCCATGGCGATCTTGGGGGTCAGATTTAGAAGTTAAGTTAGAGTATCCTGAAATTGCAAACTCATCTAGGGAAATAGCCTGTCCAATGCCAGTTTCACTTAAAAATAAAAGGTCTGGTTTAGTCTCCTGTAATTGGGTTTCAACCTCTGGAAGGTTAGAACGAAGACCCCTGATGTTGGAGAAGGAGACATGGTAGTAGGGGTCTACGTTGGAAGTTGGAGAACCGGGTTTAAGCGTGTATTTTTTCTTGAAACTTGTCATGATGAAATTTAGGAATTTGTGGACTAGGTCGACAGATTTACTTAGAGCAGGACAGAGAGGGGAAATTAAGAGAGAAAAAGAAACGAAGAATTTTTTTTTTTTATTCGTAGCTAATGATAAGGTAAAGCCGTAACAATTACCCACTAGTATGGCATCGAGAGGCCCCACCAGAAGCTACTGCATGGTCCAGAATCCATTCACCAAATGGCAATACAGCAGCCCCAGTACTTTGCACCTGCTGATAGGACAGCCTCCTTAGTGGTTAATCCAAGGTTCGGGTCCCTGACTATCAGGCGGATAACGTCAGCCCAGACAAAACGTTTACCTCCAGCACCCTTACTAGTGACATGGCTACAAGGATAGACATAGAAACAGAAAATTTCCGCCATCTCAGCCAACTGTTCGCAAAAATACTGCCAACCTAGAAAACAGCTTTTTCTTCTCCCTTTGTCCGAAAAATCACTCATTTAAAAAATGAGGACTGAGGGACAAATAAGAAGAAGCGAGAGTAACAGGAGCTGCCGATAACGCATCCACAATGCGTTTTCTACTCTCCATTAAAAAAAAAAAAAAAAAAAAAAAAAAAAACTATTAAGTATTGTACTTAATAAAAGTCCAACGGACGTGTTTAAGGGAAAGTATGGTGATAGATTCCCCTCACACGAACTAAAAATGAGTATAATTCGTAATTTTTGCTATCAACTCGGTAGATAAATAAACATATGTACGAGGAGAAAAAAAAAAAAAAAAAAAAAAAGCTAGCATTTAATAAAACAGAAATACACAAATTAAATACTGAAATAAAATGGAGTTGTTAATATTTTAAATCTAAAATAAAAAGCATGATTGAAATCACTTATCTCAACAAAAACAATTCCGTCTCCAAATTGCAAACTGCATTGAAAGAAATTCAGTTAGTAGCGTTCAAAACATTTTTTTTTTAAATTAGCCGTTAAAAGAAAATCGTGATTTTATTCTGAACTTAAGCTAGTAACGTTTTAAGAAGCTTACGATATAAAAGAAAAGGCTGATGGGGGGGGGGTTCTTCCAAAAGTAAGTTGGTGCCGTTATAAGTAATTTCGAGATAAGATGGAAGCCGGTATTGGGCTAGAAAAAAAAAGCTAGCATTTAATAAAACAGAAATACACAAATTAAATACTGAAATAAAATGGAGTTGTTAATATTTTAAATCTAAAATAAAAAGCATGATTGAAATCACTTATCTCAACAAAAACAATTCCGTCTCCAAATTGCAAACTGCATTGAAAGAAATTCAGTTAGTAGCGTTTGTATCAAAGACTATGAATGGCACGAAAAGGAATGCGAAAAATACATAACACAGAACACAGAAAGGATAATTGCTGCAGTAAGAGACCCTGAGACAAATGAACAAGACAGAAAACAGAGAATCAAGGGATAAGATGAGAAAAAATAATTGGGAAGAAAAACAGCTACTCGGACGATTCATAAGAATAATAAAAAATGAAACTAACGAAAACACTTGAACATGGCTACAAAAAGGAAACCTAAATAGAGAAACTGAATCTCTAATAAGAGTCGTACAAGATAACTCGGTTTAAACCAACTGCATCAAAGCAAGGATGAACAAGACACAAGAAAACAACAAATGCAGACACTGTGGACAAAGAGACGTAACTATAAACCATAAAATAAGCAAATGCAGCAAACTAGCCCAAAAAGAATACAATTATAGACATGATCAAATGGGGAAGGCAGTACACTGTGAATTATGCAAACAATTGCATCTTGAACATCAAGACAAATGGTACAAGCACAAACCGACAGCAGTATTTGCAAACAGAAATCACAAAATTCTGTGGAACATGGACGTACAAACAGATAAACTCATTCAAGTAAGAAGACCAGATGTCATAATAGTTAATGAGAAAAAATGTCCTACCAGATTGTAGATTTCGTCGTTCCAACAGACCAAAGGGTGAATATTAAGGAGATGGAGAAATGCAACAAATACACAGAACTGGCCAGAGAGCTGAATGAGACATGGAAAAAAGATAACACCAATAATAGTAGGAGCACTAGGAACAAGACTGAAAAACTTTGTAAAAAGAATAGGAGAGATTAGAAACAGAGGGATGGCTGAGAAAATACAATGGATAACAATAATAAAAACGGCTGAAATATTGAGGAAAACTCCTGAATGCAGAGATTAATACACATGAGTTGGTCGGACATATGGAAACTGCAACAGAAGTAAAACAAAAAGATAGAGGGAGACCACATGGAACCAAGAAAACTGAAACCATATAATTTTTAGTTAACCCCCTTCTCCCCCCAAAAGTGTTTGTATCAACTGACACCACACTAAATAGTCATGAAGGGTTGAAGAGGATGAAAAAACCGAGAAAAGAAAGCACTAACCTGACCTCCACTGGGTGAGTGCAAAGAAGACTGAGACCTTGGGGAGGCTTGTTGGCACTCATTCCAGTGAAGACCAATGGCCGTTGCTATCGAGAAATCAATGGCTAATGGCTGCTGCGATAATGCAAATTCATTTGTAAACACTATCAAAAAAGGTGGAGAGTAATCTGGGAAACTTGTCACTCAGACTTCATAGACACCACCCGTTGTTCTCAAAGAAAAATCTTTGATGATGGTCTGTGCAAAAACTCCTAGTGGATAATAATAATAATAATAATAATAATAATAATAATAATAATAATGATAATAATAATAATAACAACAACAACAACAACAATTTATCTACAAAGGTTATCGGAAGAGGTGCAGAGTACTGGAAATCTGGAGAGACTTGTTGTCACCTAGACTCCAGGAAACACCACAAGGTTGTTAGAGAAATCTTTGTTGATGGCCTGTGCGAAAATTCCTGGTAAGTATTACAATAATAATAATAATAATAATAATAATAATAATGAAGAAGAAGAAGAAGAAATCTTAAAAACAGTGTCCTTCCCCCAAAATAGTCATAAAGAGTCAAAGGGGGGTCGAAGAAGGAAAGCACAAACCAGATTTCCACTGGATGAGTGTGAAGAGTACTGGGACCTCGAGGAGGTTTAGTTCCACTCAAATTCCAGTAAAGACAATGTTCGCTGCCAATGAGAAATCAATGGTAAACGTCTGTTGTGATAATGCAAATGAATTTGCAAAGGTTATCGAAACAGGTGGAGAGTATTGGAAATCTGAGGAAACTTGTTGTCACCTGGACTCCACCGGTTATTATCAGTGAGAAATCACTGATGACAACCTGTGTGAGAACTCCTAGTGAGTGCAAATAATAATAATAATAATAATAATAATAATAATAATAATAATAATAATAATAACAATAATAAAATAATAATAAAAATAAATTACTACTACTACTACTAATAATAATAATAATAGAAATAATAATAATAATAATAATAACAATAATAATAATAATGATAACAATAATAATAATAATAATAATAACAATAAAAAATGATAAAATAAATTACTACTACTACTACTACTACTACTACTAGTAATAATAATAATAATAAAAATAATAATAACAATAATAATAATAATAATAATAAAAAATAATAATAACAATAATAATAATAATAATAAAAATAATAATAACAATAATAAAATAATAATAAAAATAAATTACTACTACTACTACTACTAATGATAATAATAATAATAGAAACAATAATAATAAAAATAATAATAATAACAATAATAATAATAATAATGATAACAATAATAATAATAATAATAATAATAGAAATAATAATAAAAATAATAATAATAATAATAATAATGATAACAATAATAATAATAATAATAATAAAATAATAATAAAAATAAAATACTACTACTACTACTACTACTACTAATAATAATAATAGAAATAATAATAAAAAAAAAAAAAATAATAATAATAATAATAATGGTACACTGGAAGCATCTGATCACAACAGAATACATGGATTTTGATTTATGAAATTTTTGACCCTACATAAAAGACTAGCACAAAATATAAGGAAATGTATACACGAAACCAATGACATTAATTCAAAAACACAGCGATAATGGAACTATAGACCAATACCCTGCCAAAAAATCTTAATGGTACAATTTAGCAAAGAGATCTACTAGTGAGCAAAAGATATTGATGAAAGTAAGAAAAAAGAACATAGCCATGGCATAGATCAGCTAAAACAAAGCATAGGAAACAATGAATAATTGAACTTTTAAAAATATACAAAATATCTGACAAAACTTTAACTTTGTGAAGAAAGCAATTTAATCATGGAGACTGTAACTGACAGTTGGAGGGGGGGGAGTATGATAAGTAGGGCTATGACAACAGCATATTCTTATCATTGTTTTGACTTTCGAGTATATATCCGAGACAGACACAGTTAATCAACCGAGAACCATATCACTCTATATAAAAGCATATAAGATATCAACGAATACACACTCGAGAGTCAAAACAATGAAAAGAATATGCTGTTGTCCTAGCCCTAATAATAAGTATAAACCAATGTTCACCGACGAACAACTCCAAATATATTAGAACCCCAACCATAGATAGCTTCATTGTTAATTTCTGTCTCTATAAATGTAGCTTGTATCTCAATATCTTTTTAAACAAACTTCACAACTAGAAGAATGCAAGTTTATATCCTTTGGCCAACGTTTTGACCAATGTAGCCTCCACCCTTCCTCGTGTGCGTCGTGGCAATCTTTATGTTGAACGCAGTAATCTTTTACAGAATTTTGAATGGAACCCACTATGCACAGATAAAAGTGTTAAATAATAATCAGTTGTAAATGACAGTCTTCTGGAGGTTGAAGGTTCAATCCTCAGTATGGGAACTATTAAGAATGCAATTAAGAATTACCTAAAACTTCTACCCAGTTGGCAGAATGAGAACAGTCTACTCAAGTGAAATAAATAATGAGTTCCATTTGAAAATCTTTATAGATTTCCAAATTTAGTAAGACGTACCTGAAGAAGGTCGGAGGTTACATCAATCGAAACGTTGTGAGAATAACATCCAAAATGAGTAAAACATGCTGTTGTCGTCGGAATTTTTCGGATAGTTTACATAAAATGCTGAAAAGTGCCGCACAAAAGTTTTATGATTTCTTTTTTCATGCAAACGCTGCCCATTTTTTTTTTTGGAACGAAAAATATTTTTTCTGTTGTTATAATTCAATGAAAAATTAATTGAAAAATGAAAATAATATTCTTTTTATCGTTATGAAGAAAAGATTTTATGAAACCTTAAGAAAATTAAAATGAAAATCCAGAAAAAAAACTCATTGTAAGTTTTATGAATAAATATTCATTTTTTGAATTACAAACTGATAGCAAATAAAATTTTTTTTTATTGTTTTCCCTTTTTTTATGAATTTTTTGGTTAAATCAAGATGTTTAAATTCAAATAAACATTTATTTATGTTATATATATATATATATATATATATATATATATATATATATATATATATATATATATATATATAGTAAGTTATAAAATATATATGGCGATTAAGCTACACTGAATATTCCGCATTTTATCCACTCTAGGATTCTTCAGGCTTATGCGAGAATTTTGTGGTTGTCTCGTGTTTTTATATATGCACCTTCTATTGAGTTTTTAGTTAGCCAATCAGCTTTCTATTATCCACCGCACCCTTCCTAATCAGCCAATGAGCAGGCACTTACAGGACAAAGGCTCAGTTGGCCTCCGGTTGACCCGTTCCTTTGTGTGTGCTATTTAGCGTAGATATCTAGAGTCTTGACCTGTTTTAAATCTAGGTTAAATTTTTTTTTATATGTTGGTTTATATATATATATATATATATATATATATATATATATATATATATGTATATATATATATATATATACATAACATATATATATGTGTGTGATAGTTTATGTATACGCATGTTTATTTATTTATTGTTATTTGTTTATTTTCTATTGTTATTGTTAGTTTTAAAATTATTTTGTATCTATCCTAAAGGAAATTTTATCCTGTGAACACAGTTGTTCGTTATTTCTCTCCTACAGTTTAATAGATATTGGGGTTGTTTAAAGTATAGGATAGCAAATTTTTCATGAAGGCATAATCTACATGGATCGTCTTTGCTTGTCTTACTATTTTCCATTCGACTACCGGTGAACGTCCGTTTTCCTTGAGTTTCCAGAATTTGTTTGCTAGAGTTGTTTTCATACGGTGTTTTTTTATTATTGAATGTACTTTTGTGGTCATAATATCGAGTTTTGAAATCTAAGGAAGTCATACCTACGTAATATTTCTTGTTATTCGGGTTTTTTTTCACAAATATTGTGGCCTGGTAAACTATGCTTTTGGTTAGACATTTATTTTGAAGTGGGCAAAGTGTGCGGTATGTACAATTGCATTTATCTTGTTCGTTATTAGTATTTTTATTTTTATTTCTAGTATGGTTGTTGTCCGGAGTTGCTTTATTATTATTATTATTATTATTATTATTATTATTATTATTATTATTATTATTATTATTATTATTATTATTATTATTATTTCTAATAGTTACATATGTGTCTTTTGTGTTAGTTTTATTTTTGTCATGGTGTCCACTTTTTTATTATTTATTTTGTTGTTGTTTTCATTGCTTTTATTTAATATTTTGTTATTATGTGCTTTAATTATCATCTCTAAATTTTCGCAACAGCTTTAGGATAACTTTAGGGTATTTTTATTGAAAATTTTGTGTAAGAGATTGGTTGCAGGAAAGTGCTTTTCGAAATTTCTTGCCAAGTTTTGTTTTTAACATTTGATTGTATGGCGCCGTATACTAGATTATATTTCTTTTTCTTATATTTTTAATTTTATTATAGTTATTGGTGTTTTGTTGCTTATATTTGATATCGATATTTTTGTATCCACTATTTTTTATGGCTGTTTCATAGATATTGGTTGACTTGTTAAATACATTTTCATCACTTGAGTTATTGCTGAGTCTACTTACGATCGAGTTATGAATCTGTTTTATAATTGATGGTGGGTAATTGGACTTAGTGTTTACGTATATCGGATTAGCGTTATCTTTTAAGTAGGGTTCATATGTGTTTTTATTTAAATTTAACGTGACGTCCGGAAGTTTGTTAGTTTTATGTTAGCTAATACGTCTACTTTTAGGCCTAATTTTTTCATTTCCTTGTGTATGATTTTCTTAAAATTATCTCCCTTGACTTTGTTGGAGTCTTTTATTATAGCTAGTCGAGCATCTCTATATAGGCCGATATCCGTAGTATCAAATATGCTTGTGAGGGTATATAGAATGAATAATCCCACAAGATCTGATGCCTCTGCAGAATCCCTGGCACCCATCGCCAAATCAAACGAATTTGTCATTTTAGTTTTTATCCATTAGTTATTGTTATTTATTAGAACTGATTTTCTACATTTTTTAATGATGTTGATTTCTTCCGAGGATATATCAGTGTATGCGTCGGCAAATTCTAGGGCAATGTTGAAAAGTTCTTTGGATATCGAGGGATAGAAGTCTATGATGTCGAACTGTATAAGCGTACATTTATTTTTGTTTTCTATATTTTGAAACCAAGTGATTGCTTCAGCAGTATTTGCCCGCTGGTTTAATTCTAGGTCTTGTATGATTTGTTTGTTTACTCTAGAAAGTATTGCTTTGCTAATTCTACCTATTTCTGGTTTAGTTGGCTTTATCAATATATATATATATATATATATATATATATATATATATATGACTACTCTGTTTAATCACATAAATTAATATACGAAAGTATGATTTTATGCGTAAACTTTAAGTATTTACTTCAACAATGTTCATTACATAGGTAAGCTGGGTAGTAAGCTTAATTGCCATATATATTTTTATAACTTACTATATATATATATATATATATATATATATATATATATATATATATATATAAAGTAGTAGCATTCGCGTGTGTGTCTGTGTGTACATCTAACCTACAGGCCCACACCACTGGACCGATTATGACAAAACCTGGCATGGTGATAGTCCTCCATTTAGTAATAGGGCAATTTTTAAAAAATTGTTTTGTATGTATTTTTTTTAAAATAATTTTTTTGTTTAAATCCAAATAAATATTTATTTTTTAAATATTTTTATTTCATAATAAACCAATGATAGGAAATAAATGCTTCCTTAAATGACGTTGGTTGATGCGGTTTCATTGGTTCAGCTTTTCGGCACCTTTCGGCGTTTTACGTAAACTACCCAGAAACTTCCGACGATAGTAAGGTTCTCATTCTACATAAGTAGTCAAAATATCAATCCTCATCTAAAAAAAAAAAAAAAAAATTCAACAAAAGAAAAAAAAAACTAAAATATTAGAACGCAAGTGTATAACAGACACCAGCATACAAAGTGAAATACTCTCTTCCTCTCTCTCATTCTCTCTCTCTCTCACAAAAAGAGAGAGAGAGAAAGAAGAAGAGAGAGAAGGGAAGAAAGAGTAAGAAAGAGAGAGTAAGAAAGTGAGAGAGAGAAAGAGAGAGAATACAAAGGGAAACACGCAGAGAAAGAGAAATACTCTCTCTCTCTCTCTCAGAAGGGAAAGAAAGAGAGTAAGAAAGAGAGAGTAAGAAAGTGAGAGAGAAAGAAAGAGAGAGTAAGAAAGTGAGAGAGAAAGAAAGAGAGAGAGAGAGAGAGAGAGAGAGAGAGAGGGGGGGGGGAATAGGGATAAATATAAACATTCTCTTTCCCACCCACCACTCTCAAGTATATAAGTACTCCACCACAGATACCTACAAAGGTTCATCTTACGGGATCCAATTCCATTTTCCCATCATCTTTTGGGAGTTCTGTACTAACTGTATCAATTTACTTACGTGGAGCCTGGGCAATACTAAGTCATAAATTTCCATCTGACTTGACCCACAACTTTATAAGTGAAGTTGCAAGCATTCTAATGAGGAAAGAATGTGTGGGTGGAGGCAGCATAATAATTACCAACACAGATGATTGTCCCTCACCCCAACACTTACCTTAGACAACATCTATTATTATACTAAAGCGGAGTCAATCAACGTGTGTTTCCCTAAGGATTTTTCCTACATATTTCTTTGCTATGCAGATTAGGGATCGCGTTATCGTCTGCGTTTTCTGGGAAGATTATGTAGACTAATTATCTTGGTTACCCGTCCCTGGCCAAATCTCATGGTACAACAATTCACTGGTGCCGTCACCCACACATAGTCTCCAATTTGGTATGGACTATGCTCGGGGCCTGCTACTGTTGGCATAATGGTGATTCCTTTCACCTGGACCTTGTACCGGTGTATGACATTGGCTAATGAGGTCAAAGATGATTCATTTTTTGCAGTCACGTTGTACCAGTAGACCGCCTCTGGTATTGAGCAGTGCATTCTAGCTGTGATCCGTTTCAGAGTTTGATGGCATCACTCTGGTATGCCATTCCCGCCTGGGGCATATGCACAGCAAAATCTCAAGTTCATGCCCCATTTATCTGCAAACGTCTTGAATTCTTTACTGTGGAAAGCTGTGTTATTGCCTGTCAGTAATTCGTGAGATGGGCCACGTTAAAAACAAAACACTTCCAGCTAGCAAATTATAGTTGTCGAATTCTGCCATGCTAATTGCCCCACACTGAAAACCACGACAACCCACAATCAGTGATAGCTAGGAAATGGTAGTGTCGTAGTGTGTAATATTCATTCCCAACCATTGCTAATCACTGCTCACCTCTAGCTTTCCTTTCTTCCGCTGAACTGGCGCTGGATCTATAGATTGGCATTCAGCATACATTCATATTGCCAATCTGATTGTTGTTGCCGGGCAAACTCTCCGGGTGAAATACATGATCTAGGCCGCGTCCAGCTCAGCAACATGCACTGCACTGATCAGTGGCTCAGCTCCTGCATCCTTCTTCATTGCATTGAACGATCATTGTGGTACGCGTGTCAATTGATAAGCTATGCTGTGAATTGACACTACTGAGAGCTCATATTCCCTCACTACTTCTTTGAGGGTACTCAGTCATCTTCTAATGAGCATCTCACGGGCAGCATTCATATGAACTTGCGCTTTCCCGCTGAGAGTTTCATTTATGCACACACACACACACAGTCAGTCTTAAGGAACAACACCTTGGTCTGCCACTGGAGTGACAAGTTATTTCCACTCACAGCATCCAATTCAGCCAAATTAATATGCTGTGCATCGTTCTCAGGTTACGCCAACAAGCATCCTCCACCACAGTTCCATCTCTTTCTAATGCCACTCTTGTTGCTAGCGTGCTGGCATCAACTCATACGATCACTTCCCGGCTGTCCACGCACCAGTTCCCACAAGCTAGATTGTTACATTTTACTGCATCTACCATTTTGCACATCATATGTCGGAGTAGGGAGTCTGTCACCTTGTCATTCCAGCCGTTTGTGATTGAACAGTTTCTTCTCTTTATTACTCTGCATGCCGCATACAGGCACACACAGACCGGGAATGTCTCATGAGATTTCCCCACAAGGAAAATACAGTCCATCATGTTATAATATTAGGAATTTCCAGGATTGCGTTCCCTCATTTCCAGCGCAGGACACCGTGCTCTCTTAAGACTGGCAGTCCCAGCACATGTGTGCCATCCCCAAATCATTTTGGGTCCTCGCATTCTAGTTCGAATCAAGCTAAATGTTTCCAGACTCTAGAAGCTGGCATGTCTTCATCAACAAAGTTATCACCGATGTAAGTCGACGTTGCGCAGTCCACAGCTTCCTCCTGTGATAGCACTCTGCTAACAATAGCCTTCATTATGAGGGGAGCCACGTTCAAGCCAAACCCTAAACATATCAGACAGTATCTATTTCCATCGACCTCTACCGTCTGATATGGCCACATTGTCTTGTGGACTCATACTTGGAGATATGCTCCTCAAAGATCAAGCAGTGATACAGTTGGCCCTTTTTGGCACCACTCGCACATCTTGGCAGTACAAACATCTGCATTCACCGTGAATGTATATGATTGTTCAGTTTGCAGTAGCCCATCATCGGTCGCACTTTTGCCTTATTCCACTGCATCACGGTCATCAATGGAATTAATCCCTTGGGAGTTCTGAGTCTATCTTCTGAATATGGCACAGGTAAACACTCTTGCTCTTAAGTCTCCCATGGTTAGGGTCTTCAATTTCTGGTGCCTGCTGGAGTTCGATGGAAATGGCATCAGGGAATCCTGTGACAAACGCCAGTTTGGCAAGTTGTTCTAGTCCGACTCCCTCAAAACCAGCCAATATCATCTGATATTGTTGGCATACACATCCACCTATTTGCCAATCCATTTCACCATGGTTAACTTCCTGTAGGCTGTGAATGATTCATCTGTGAATGCCTCCTTTAATGGAGTCTCTGTCCGCTCGACATCCATTTGGTCAATCTCACTCATTTCTAAATAGAGAGCCAACGCATCCCCCTCCAGATATAATGGCAGCAGGCTTGCCATATCATCTATCTTTTAGAGTTTCACGACCAACCTTAACTTCTTTAGCCATGCTACTATGTCTCCCTCGCCAGTAAATGGCTTCACCATGTCGCTGCTTAGTCGTATTTTCGCCATGATAATGGTCAAAATTGCTTGAAGAGTTGAAATTGATGTTTTAAATTGGCGAATATCGTTTTATGTACACACACACACACAAAAATCCGTCATTCTTTTTCTTCCCACTGACGCGTACAAAAAATAACTCTGAGTGAGTAAAGCAATCTTCTTCTTCTTCTTCTTCTTCTTCTTCTTCTTCTTTTTCTTCTTCTTCACAAAATTACAATTATGTCCCATCGCTCTCGAAAAACCCCTCAAAAAACCTCGTCCTTACATGCAGATTTTAAATCGCAACAGTACCACAATTTGCATATCTCTCTTTTCTTTGCACTGGACGGATTCTGGATTCGATTCCGGGTATGGTGGTTCTTGCACATATCCTATTTTGTAACCTCGGTAGAACCAACGGAATGTTGTTTAGTTCCGTTACAGAATCGGTTTCTAAATAATAACGTTACTATTTCAGCATGATCTGAAAACTGAACGTGTGTCTTTTTTATGAATTATTTTATTCTTTGGAATCCTTTAAGATGAGGAGCCATAATTTGTGTAAGCATTTTTTTATGGACTGTTATCCTCATCTTCCTAGTTGTTGTTTCGGCCAACTATTTCTCTGGCCTTCTTCAGGTGATTAATCGTGATAGAAATGCTGAGTCTTATAACTGAATCCCCAGTAATAACTGCCTTCCATAGTTGTTGTCTCACCACGTTTTGGCCGACTAATCCTTTAGCCTGCTTTGGAAACCACTATCTTCAAGCAATGCTCATCTGAAACCTGTTTCAATCCAACCAAAAGCCGACTAGAGGCTTAGTTGGCCAAAATGTGTAACAACTATGGAAGGCGGTGATTACTAGGAATTCAGTTATAAAACTCAGCATTTCTATCCCGTCGCGGTCGACAAACACCTGAAGAAGGCCAGAGGAATAGTCGTCCGAATCGTTGTGATATAACAACTATGAAGATGAGGGTAACAGTCCACAAAAAATCAATACACAAATAACTTTTTTTGTTTCATTGAAATTACCATACGATAACCGTTTTCGATTATAACTTTTTTCTTAATGTTAAACTGTTTACTAGCGTTTTAACCATTGGCCATCGTTTTCAGTAAAAAAAAAAAAAACCCAAAAAACTAGCAAAAATAGAAATTTTTCGTCCGGCACGTCATGACAGTTTATGCAATCTGCACATAATATTCAACTGTCAACATGGTCCGTATTCTGCATAAATACTATTTCTTTTGCCAGAGTGAAAAGCCATTAGAGGATAAGTCAGTTGGCTAGTGAATAACACTATGAAATGATTAAAAAAACGAAATGTAAAAATATGTCCTAATCGCACAAAATACATGAAAAATATTCCTCAGTTTTCGGAATGAGTTCTGTTTGAAAAAAATTCCAGTTTAATTATTCTAATTAATCACAAATTTTAATTAACTCATCAAGCTATCTAAAAAAAATCTATCTCTTTTCTTTACACTGTTTTAAAAAAAAATTTTATGGATTTTTTTCTCAGATGTCCAAATCCTATTAAATGTAAATTTTGTAGATGTTTGTTTCATTTTTATAACAAAAATACAAAACACAAAAAAGAAAAACAAATAAAATAGTCACATGCATTTTAGTTAATAACTTTCTAAGCTAAAATTTTTCTAAATCAGAAAAAAAGTCAGTTGTCATCTACTTCTTATTTACATGTACAAAAGAAATTGCATTGTTAATAATAATAAAACCTGTGACAAGTCTGGATGAATTACATCCCTTTGATTTAGTGCATGATGGCCATGGAAGGGATTATTTTTTTTTACTCTCTTTTTACTCCAGACAAGACATAATTGCCAGTTGGACGTAAGGGGCTACTATTTGGTAGTGTCTCTAACAAACGACTGTGGGCAATTGGGCAGCGAGATGTCTGTTCACATTATATTTAAACTTCTGCATGTCAATACAGCCAGGAAAAATCTGAGGAGAGAAATTATTACAATAGAAGGCTTTCCGGCATCTAGGGAACTTCAACAATGAAGGGGTGGGATTTTGCTGCTTGTCGGGTTAGTCAGGAGTATGAACATCAAAGAGGAACAAGGGTGATGAGTTCATCAGAGCTCTTTGGGAGCTGCTAAGATGGGTATTTGAAATTACAATGACCAAACAGTGTTTAAACGCCTAAGCTCTACACAAAAAGCATTGCATTATATGCTAGTGGCTGTTTGTTATTTCACTCCACAATATGCTCAACCCAAGATATGCCTCCCTGCAGTGACTCAGTTCATAATACATTGTAGTCTACATTGCATTGTAGAGAACCCATTGTTGATTTTATGAAATTTTGAGGAGTTTTGACATTATAGTTCAATTGTGTTCTAAACAGAAACATTCATCTTGAACGCGCCCCTGTCTTATCAAAGAACCTACTGTTGATTTATATGCTAGGCTCTTCTACACATGATGTTAGGCTTTATGACAGTGTTAACTTTGTTTGAAATTGGACTGTTCCTTTTTTAATCGGATTTTTTTTTTCAATCATTGATTATCGATTTTTTGTACTTATCATAGGTATACTGATACATAACCTATCAAAGAACACTTCCAGCCACATAAGGTACATTTGTGTGAAATTTTGAAAACATTGGTCCAGCAGTTTAGGAATTCAGAGGGAACTCTCTCTCTCTCTCTCTCTCTCTCACACACACACACACACACACACACACACACACACACACACACACACACACACACACACACACACACACAAAATGCCTGGTTATATATATGTAAGGATCATGTGAATTGTCAATCCTCGTATCTTAACTTCAGAAACATAATTTCTTACTAAATGTTTTCAAAACCAAATAAGGAAATGAATGTTATCTCATTTTAATTTATTTTAAACTGTGCACCAGCACAACCCAAATATAGTTTCTGTGTTAAGGGCAACTATGTGTAAATGGCTGAGATAACTTTTTTTTTTCAAAGAAATAAAAGTGCCGTCATTGTCAAATAAAAAGTCACACAAAAAAAATGTACCATTGATTTTTGTCAAAAAAAAAAAAAAAATGAAAAAAAAAAACGCCCTTCATTTGACATGTGTGAAAATAAAACTTTGAAAAAATTTTGTTAAAAATGGCAGACGATTGTTTGCGACTGATAAAAATAAGTAGGTCAAGAGACAGAGAAAAAAAAAAAACGTTTATTTCTTGTTAAATTAAGAGTCACTTAAATGTATAGATATACGGTATAACCACGTTGACACTCCGGTTCTCGTTAGATCACCGAAGTTAAGCAACGTTGAGCCTGGTCAGTTCCAGATGAATGATCATTTGCAAATACCAGACTTGGCCAATACTCAAAGTCGCTATCATTGTCCAAAGATGGCTCCTACTTATACCAGGAATTTTAATAGAAGGTATTATTAATGCAAGCGACCGCCTAACGAAATCGAGGAGGGGAGGAGAAGAAAAGAAAAAATTTAATTTTGTAGATAGGTTGTTTATATGTATGTGGCAGTAATTTGCATATGAGAGGAATAGTGGCTATTAAAAGAACGGATTAGAGAGAACAGGCAGGCGAGTTTTATACAACAGAGAGAGAGAGAGAGAGAGAGAGAGAGAGAGAGAGAGAGAGAGGGAGAGGGAGAGAAAGAGGGAGAGCAGAGACGTTAAGAGATAGTTTCGTGAATTATGGTTTACGTTAAGAGGAATTGGTACGAATTGTTGAGGAATTTTGACATTTCTTTTTTGGGTTTTTGTTGGAAAGACGTCTACAGAATAAAAAGACAAGAAGTCGAATTCTAACATTAAATGACAACTTTATTGATTATCATCGTTTGTAGGTTTGTTTAGAGAAAGAGTTAGTCGTGGAAAGAGTTCCATTTTTTTTATTTTTTTATTTTACTTCAGTAAGTTTTCAGAGATCAAGGGGCTCCCTCCTGGAGTTAAAATTTGATTCCGTTACGATTTAAACTTATATCCGAGGGCTCTTTTAAGAATAGACGCTGTTCCCTTTATGGCTGCTATTTGTATTTTGTTACAGCTTGGTCTTCCAGGGATTGCTTCTAAGTATTTCTGAAGGTTCTTTTTTATTAAGCCAGTTGCTCCTATCACAATCAGTATAATGCTTATTTCTTTCAGAGACCAATGAGCGTAGTTCTTTCGATCTTGTTCCATATTACAATATCGGGCTTGATGGCCTTATCTTTCATGTCTCTGCCTGCCTATGTGTGGAGACATTAATGAAGGATTAGACAGGCCTGTTGAAAGAGAAAACATTAGACAGTACCGTGGGAGGAGAAAAGAGTTAATGTGTGTGTGTGTGTGTGTGTCTAGGTTAGTAGCAGAAACGTGTGCCTATGTGTATGGACGGGCACAAAAGATTAGAGACAGTCCTGCACGATGAGGAAGAGAGTTCACGTGTGTGTACAGCATTGGAGTTCATGTTGACTTGTTTGTATTCAAGTGTGGCGTCTCACGTGGAGATATTGCCAACTGGAACGCCTGGCAGAGAGAGAGAGAGAGAGAGAGAGAGAGAGAGAGAGAGAGAGAGAGAGAGCTAGCTGCCGGTTCAACCTTTTATAAATTCGGTCACATGACCGGGAGCTGGCTTCTGATTGGACAAACCAGAAAGGAAGTTCATATTCCAAAAAACCCAAGCCGCGAGAATTCCCTCCTGCTGATGTTCCTACGTCTTTTCGTTTTTGAACATGGCTTCGTTCGCGTCTGAGTTTACGGTCAGTTGAGAGAGAAAAAGAAGGAAAAGACCACTGCTGCTGCTGCTGTGTTTTTGGCAAGCACAATTCATGATGATGAATTTGTTGACATTCGTTTCCCCAACATCTTTCTATAATGGATTCTTTCTAGATACTTACTGGAGGGACCACATAAAGGTTGCCAACGTTCCTAAGTAGAAAATGTTTCTGTGGAATAAACTGGGTTCGAACTTGGCACACGGAGGTTGTCAGTCAGCGTCGTTAACAACTTAGCCACAATCACCTTCATGTTGTTGCTGCTACTGCTTAGAACAATAAGCGAACATTCCATCATGGGGGGAAAAATCTGAATCTAGCCTGCATTTTTGTTTTCAAATCGAAAGAATTTACGTGACTGAAATAGGAATTAATTTTCTAAAAATACCGTTCAGTCACAAAAAACTATAGACAATCTTTCAGGAACTACGTCACAAGTTAAAAGCAACACAAACTTGGAAGGGGCATTAATTTAATTTTAAGGAGAGCAGAAAATGGATCTTGGGTTTACTTTCGGCTGCCACACAACTTTGTTTCTCTTATTTTGTAATTTTAGTCCTCACACTCCATGTGCAATGTTTCTGACAAAGAGGTAAGAATTGCTGTTTTTGGGGTCAGAATATATTCCATCTAACACATATCGTTGGAAAGTTTTTGACCTTGTAATAACATTTTTTAGTTCCTTAGATCATGTGGCTTCATAACTTGTCTGGACCGATTTCCGTAAAAAAAAAAAAAAATTACGAGTTGGCTGGTGTTTGAACTCACATCTTTTTCTATAAGTGCTGCCACAAAACTCAAGCGGATAGCTTATTAAGTTAACAATTATAACCACGTTTTAAAGTATGAATCCTTAACAGTATGTTTTTATAATCGTGTGGATAATAGCCGATGTAGGATTGTAGACTGAAATACAATACTTATAATAAAGTCTGCTTGTTTGTTCATAATTTGATTAATATGTGCAAAAGGTACGCTGTTTTACAAATCAATTTTTATACTTAAAACAGATTTTTATGAATCTTTATTCAAGCATACTTTGAAATTGATGAGAAGAAGAAGAAGAAGAAGAAGAAGAAGAAGAAGAAGAAGAAGAAGAAGAAGAAGGGGTGGTGGTGGTGGTGGAGAGTGATAATGTGAAATTATTGTGGATATGGATATCCAAAATATCCACATAGCTGGATTAAGGAATCTATGGAAACATTTGGAATAGCAGGGAATGTGCGAAATTTCTTGGAAAAAAGTATGAAACAATGGAAAGTGTCATTAACATCAAACGGAGAAGATTTTTGGGAAGTCCATGCGAAGAGAGAGATTTTTTTTTTTTTGGGGGGGGGGGAGACAGCTTGTCGCCATTGCTGTTTGTTTTGAGTATGGTACTCTTGTCGTTCATATTACAAAAGGTAAAAGGTGTTATGAGTGGGGGAAAAGGTAGACAATCTATTATTTATGGATGCAAAAAACGAATACCAGATAAATATGCTTGTGAGTATTGTTGAAATGTTCAATGGGTATGAAATTTTGCACAGAGAACTGTGGTGCCTTAAAGTTGATAGAAATAATAATGATATTGTGCAATTATTGTGGAATATGAATATATGTGGTTAAATTAAGTAGACCAGATTTGTTGAAAAAAAAAAAAGAAAGAAACACAAGGCAATAATCATTGATACAGCAGTGCCAACTATACTAAATGTGGAGAAAAAAGAAAAAGGAGGTCGAAAAATACCAAGACTTGAAAAGGAAGATAAAAAGATTGTGGAAGTTGAAGAAGATAGAAGTTGTACCGTTTGTGATGGGAACTGTGGAGATGGCAACAAAAAGATTTGACAAATGGATTGAGAAAATTGACATCCATTGCAATCTTGGAGTACTTAAAGAAACTTCCTTGTTGGAACCGTAAGAATCTTGCAGAAAGTTCTGGAAGACTGAGAAAAGATGTTGATAGCCTATGTTTATTTGTTATGATCCGCCTATCAATATAGAATCGGCAGTACCAGCAGCCAGACACAAAATAATAATAATAATAATAATAATAATAATAATAATAATAA
The DNA here is from genome assembly GCF_053919585.1 of Euprymna scolopes. Lineage (NCBI taxonomy): Eukaryota > Metazoa > Mollusca > Cephalopoda > Sepiida > Sepiolidae > Euprymna > Euprymna scolopes. The sequence continues at coordinate 107,153,639 of NC_136510.1, read as the reverse complement.
TAATAATAATAATGAATAATAATAATAATAATAAATAAATAAATAATAATAATAATAAATAATAATAATGATTATGATGATGATGATGACGACAACAACAACAACAACAACAACAACCCACAGACTGTTTTACCGTATTATGGTTCTTCAGTGTAGCTAATTAAGCAAATGGTTCAGGTTGAGATTGGAACCTGGCCGTTTTGTCAACAGTCGGAGACTCCACCCTCCATATCATTAGTCTAAGCTACCAAAGGAACTCTTAATTCTTATATAGCATTATCAACTGCCTAGAGTGCTCTATTTTTATGACAAATTTGACATTATCTCTAATGGCAGCTGTACTGAACGAGGAGGGAGAGCAAAACTTATTGAATTGTGACAATTCGTATTTGTGGCGACTGAATCGCGAAGGAACGCTAAAAAGCAAATGTATCTAATTGCTACTCACTTTCTCTCTATACTTCGTTTACATTCACTTTCCTTCTCACTTCCTAAAACAAGTAAGTTTTCACAGGAACGGGTGAACCTAAAATATTTTCCAACTAATGAAAATTGTTTCAAGCCACAAAAGTAACACATCTATGTGAAAGTAATAAGCCAGTATGAAGGTAGAAACTCCTATACGCCTTGGTCAACAAAATCAGTTTCCTTCAGATTTCATCTGCACGGAAGAACCTTTGGGTCGAGGAAGGCGGTAAGGATTCAATGACTCATGCACAAGCCTTATCCATCTCGCGCACACATTCCTACCTACTAGCAAGAGTCAGGTGAACAGAAAAGAATTTCTACCCACTCACATGCACTAACAAGAACAAGGTAAACCAATGCACACACATATACCACGCTGCCAAATACTCATTTACCAAATGCTGTTTCATGATTGAAAGTAAGTTTTCTGTTCTTATTTTTGGTATTAAAATCTTCTGGTATAAAATTTCGTTTTTCTCAATTTTTGCATTTACAAAACTGTTTTTATATGTTATTGGAACTTACCCATTCACTTATAATGGATTCTGCTAACCATTATATAAATCACGAAGTTAATACTCTTGTAAAGTAAAATATCGTGGCCCAATACGACACTACAGACTGTCTAACTAACAGTCGGAAATACTGACAATTTTTCTTTTTATTTACTTTGTTTGTACAATATATTCTTTCTACATAATCTTGTCGTTCGTGTCTTTCTTCATGATCCTTTCCCAGGGCCACCGCAGCTGGCGACGAGATTTTGAGAACTCATGAGGGAAAACCGAATTTTAAAAAACCCCAATGTTCCCACACAGCTGGTGACGAGATTTCGAGAATTCCTGAGGGAAAATCAAAATTTTTATATACCCATTGTTCCACAATAACTTTAGTCGAACTAACAACATGATATCACAAAGGACCCACGTCAACAACATCGACCTTGCGACGAAATATAGTGTTCCAAAGACACCAGCAATAAATAAGCAACTCTGACAGTTGCACTGAACTCTACAAGATTCAAAATGATTGTTCTTAGGAACCATCAACTTCCAGTTCGGCGAAACACCTAAAAAAAGGATATAAGATTGTTCAACAGATAAAACGTTATAAATGAAAAATCCGTAAGTTATTTTTTTATTGAACTAAACTGTTACTTCTCGGTTTTGTTTTTTTATAGGGTTTTTCTTTTTACTTTTTTTTTTGCCTTTAATTGAGAGAGAGAGAGAGAGAGAGAGAGAGAGAGAGAGAGAGAGAGAGAGAGAGAGAGAGAGATTCATTTTTTTATTCAGTTCAAAATGTATATTGTGTGGAGCGTTTAAAAATGGAAAACAGTAGATTGTTTTTATATGCTCAAAGCTATATAACATTTTTCTTTCCTCACCTTAAAAGAGAATGGAGGAGACAAATGTGGCAATATCAAATGAATTTGCAGCAAAAAGAGACGAAGAAAGAATAATGGAAAAAAAAACGAAGAAAAAAGAAAACAAAACAACCAAAAAAACAAAAAAACAAACGAAGAATTATAGGCTGAACAACAATAGAAAAGCAAGATAAAAATACTTTTTATTGGAACAACAAGAGAAAACAGGTTTATTACTGCAAAATTTAATAAAAATGAACCCCCGGAACAGCATTCTCACAAAACGTAGTCTGGTACGCTATTGACAATTTCATTTATGCTCCGGACAAATACAAGACTTTTACCTCGTATATTAGAATGTATGAAGACTCGTATAAGATTGATTGTGTCTTTTGGCTAGAAACAAAATGTAGTATCTGTTCTGATACTACACCTTTTCTGTCCTTGATCAGCGGAGGAGAAATCCTTCTAGACTGAGACAATTTTTATTTTTGTTCATATCCAGAGTGCCCCTTTTGGGGGAGCTAGATATTCCCTACATTAAAAACCAACCTTGTGTCTAAATCTTTCAACTCTGCCCTCGTGAAGAGGCAAGTAAGTAGGAACATTAGTTGTGCCGATCTGGCGGACTCTATTATTGCTTCGAATACTGGAATACATTGAACACAACATATTTGTGGATTATATTTTATCGCGAAAAACGTGTGACAACTTTTTCTGAAAAAAAACCCCAAAAAACAAAAACGCTGTTATTTCATAAACGCTGGAAATGTCTGAATTTAACCAAGAAAGATGGCGAGAACTATTTAACATTTGCATCAATAGTCAACAAACATTGCGACAATTTTAAACTTGCAAAACTGAGTACTGATGATTTCAAGTATCTAATGTACGTACAATGATTGATATAGGCAAAAGAATCTGAAATTCGATGCAAAGTGGTAACTAAACTAGAAAGCGAACCAAACCTGATACTATAAAAGACTGCCAACAAGTGATTATCATAAAAAAGGATTCAAAGATCATTGAAAAATCCGGCGTCACGTATGTTATATATATATACACACACACATAAATATATATATATATATATATATATATATATATATATATATATATATATATATATATATTTATAATTATTTACTTTAATAATTATTAAATACCTATAAACACTAGTGTTTCATCCTTTCGGAAATCATTAGTGCAAGATGTCTCACGATTTGAACTCGGCAACGATGCCATCTCTAACTCCGTTAGCAAGGAACACATCCACAAATCTAATCAAAATTTGGAGAGGGGGTGTCTATGGTTATCCTCGTCATTATACCTTTGCTAGTCTATGCTAATTCTAGCTAATTCTCATTCACCACAATACCGCAAGCACACCGATTTGATTTTGGATTCTTTAGTAGGACAACCCCGATGTGCTTGATTGGTATTGTGGTGAATGAGAACCTTAGCTAGGATTAGCATAGACTTGCAAAGGTACATTGAGTAGGATGACCATAGACGCCCCTTCCCAATTTTGGAGTGGCTTTGTGCCTAATTTTTTGTTTATCAATGTTTTTATTTGTAACTCTTCAGAGTAAATAAAAAATATATAACTCAAAACCTTATTCCCCAGAAAAAAATAAAAAAGAACATTATTTCCCTCACACATATAAAAAAGACAATTCACTGAAAATCAAAATAAGTCACCACGTAGTCCATGTTACTGATGCGGTGCCCTGCATTGGGTCAAAGACTGCCCATACCACACAAGAACTTGCCTGACTGGTGACAGAATTGGGCATAAAAGTTTACATTGTAGAGCAAAGGACAAAATTAAAAGTCGGATACGACACACCAGAACAAACGAAAAAGATGAAAAAAAACGTGGATTCAGGATCAGATATTGTTTTACAAATGAGTAACCACTTATCAAGGCCCAGAGGTCACTTGAGGATAAGGGTTAAAGAATGTACAGTAGTCAATGGGACACTATCGTAGGAATCGTTAGTAATGGAAATTTAGTAAATTGGATTACTTATCGATCAACAATTTGCATACACGGAGGAGATTAAATGAATCTACCCTGCTGAAGTCGTGCAAAACAGCCAAAATGGTGACTGGGTCGTAAAGAAATTTTAAAGGTGAATTAATCACTACTGATAGATTTTACGGCATGACAAAAAAAAAAAAAATTAAAAGTCCTCATGTTAAGAAACGAAGGAAATCTTTTTGGTGGACAGATTTTATGCAACAATTCAGTTTGTTGGATTTGCCTATAAATACGTTTTGTCAAAAAAAGTCTAAACTCTAACGACTGACAAGGAACCTGAAGTTAAGATACCTGACATAGTGATATGGGACAAGAAGATACAAACCCCACGCACAAATAAGTAAATTTTTATTTAGGTTTGCAATAGAGTCGATGATGATAATATACAAATGACCAAGCCGGTTGTGAAATGTGACAGCAGAGATAAAAAAGGGGACACGTGTGTTCAGAGAAGCAGGGATTCGAGACGGATTCGATATGTCCTAAACATGGTTGGACAAAGACAGAGTAGCACATGTTTGACACGGCAGAGTCTTGTTAAGCATATTGGAGTACGAGAAGACTTTTGAACAAGAGACAAGGCGTGTTTCTGGAAGTACCTGTAAATAAATATCTGTTGTTTCAACTGAAAAAAATGAGTCAAATTTTTTCCTTATCTTTGTTTCCGTGTGAGTTTCCCTGAAGTTTTCTCAACCGGTCTAAGAAAATGCACAAAAATGTCAGCCAAATTGGAGAAAGAGAACATACAACCAGTATTCAAAAAAAAAAAAAATAAAACAAAATGTATCCTTCGCCTTATTGGATCAAATTAACGAGGAGTTTGAAAGACTGGAAAACTCCTGCAGCCTATCAAAAATTGAACTCAGTCAATGAGAAGTCCCTACCGTCTATGTTAAAAAGAAGTTAAAAAAAAATCCGCGGTGGTAGTGTAATTATATAGAAACGAAAGATTATTATTGTACTCGTTTTTGATGTCTAGAAAATATGTATCAAAATAGAAGATATTTTTAGGATAAAAAATCGTAGTAAGAATGTGTCAGGAATGTCAAAACAAACAAGAATGTTAGAACATAAACAATAAAGATGATTTTAGTGATTGCATTACGTGATCTTAATATTACGTGAGTTAATGATGTAATGAGATAGATTTTGGGAGACGTACAGTTTAGTTTAGAGTTTGAAGTAAGACTGGGAAAGTCGGGCAAGTTAACACAAAAGATATCGTCTCCGCGTTTTGGAAGCTGGGAAAAAACGCAACTTTAGCATAATGTAAAAAATTACAACGTCTTGCAGCTCCGATAGGAAGTCAAGAATAAAGTTTATCAAATACATAACCTATTGTTGTTTGGTTTTCCTCGGAGGGAGATGAACTTGGATAATGAGAAGAGACGAAGACACAACGGAGAGAGGTAAGTTATTTGTCATTGCGCTCTGCACAGACTGAATGTTAATGAACTATTTTATTATACGTGAAACATCAACACATATGTACAACAATAGAACAACAGTTTAACTATTAGACGCCACGCATTGTATATATCACAGCATTAAAGAGACATTTGTTATATAGACCCCGCTTATATACCGGCCGACAATACAACAGTGTTAGCACACGCAGAAAACTAAGAGGACTTACACAACACCAGAAAGAGATTAAATCAAAGTATTTTAGGAAAACCTCCCTCTCATGTATATTTTCTACGCGAGTTATATAAATATTTTTTCCTCTCCTTGTACATATTTTATAATTTTATGTCCTATTCATTTTCATCCTTTTTTTTTACACAGTGGTCACCACTTATCAAGGCCCAGAAACCACTCAGGGATAAGGGTTATTGCAAGTACGTACATTACGTTAGTGTGGAGATTTGATGAAGTGTTTACTTAAGGGGGCGGTTCATTAGGAATTTGTTAACGTTGGACTTGAACACATCCAAGTTGTAGTCAGGTGGGAAGCAGGCAGACGGAACAGAGTTCCACAGGCGTGCAGTTCTAAGAAAGAAGTTTTGTTCATGGAATCCACGTCTTGATTTAGGCAGAGATAAAGAGTGGAGGAAATTTTTCACAGTGGATTCAGCTAGACGGGTGTTTTTCGTGAAAGATTGGCGGGGGGGGGGACCAGAAATTGGAGTTCAGACGAGCACCTGCCATGAAAATAACGATAAAACAAGGATAGGCTCGCAACGTCTCTTCTGTGGGAGAGAGGTTGCAGGGTAGAGAAAAGGCCATCCCCCACCAAGCCATGAAGTCTATTTTGTACTCTGTCAAGGCAGGACAGACTGTTTTTAGCAGCTCCTGCCCAGATATGGCAGCAGTACTCCATCCTTGGACGTACTTGGCTTTTATATAGATACTTCTTTTAAGTTCTTCTTCTTCTTCTTCTTCTTCTTCTTCTTCTTCTTAATCAAATGCTATGGTACTCTTCTGATAAGAATGACGAAAGGCGTCTTGGGATGCAAGGAAATTTTCTTCTCTGCTATTTATAAATTTTGTACCCCCAACAAACTTTATATATATCTATATATATAAAAGCGAAAATGTATGTATGTATGTATATATGTATGTTTGTGTGTCTGCTAAAAACTTTTGACCGACGGAACAAAAATTCACAAACTTGGTATCATATTAAAGCCCCACCCTCCGGACGACAAATATCGAAAAATTAGCCCAAAAGGACCATTAGAAGTGCGTAAACTGATCGATTTTTTGCAGGGGGGGGGGCAAAAAGTGACATTTTAATGTTAAACATTACATATTTTTAAATCGATTTATAACTGCCCCCAAAAATACGGGCGCAAACTCTTCTACATAAACTATATGCGGGGCCGTTTATTTTGGGTCAACTTGTATTTAAAACCCGCTGAGTCATGTCACGTGATCTTGACGTCAGCAAGCTCTAATGGTAGTCTGAATTTAAAAATTGTTGTTATCTGTAAAAAAAATTAACCCTCACACAAGCTAAACTATGAACTTCTACGCTATGACAACGTTACCAAAGTTATTAGCACATTCAAAATAGTTAGATACGATAGTTAAACGAAAAATAACAAGCCAAAAATGTGAAGTAAAAAAAAATACGCTTACAAAAAATATTAACGATCGAAGTTTTTACAAAAACAAAAACCCAGCCAGACGCCATTTTCTTTTTTAGTAACAGTCTTTAGAGTAAGGAAGACGAAGTGAGAGAGAGAGAGAGAGAGAGAGAGAGAGAGAGAAAGAGAGACACACACACACATACACAAACGCAAACAGAGAGAGAGAGAGAGAGAGAGAGAGAGAGAGAGAGAGAGAGAGAGATAAAGAGAGAGAGAGAGATGTCTAGACAGGAAACGAAATACGTAATTTAATAAAAAATAAAATACTGCGACGTCATCTCGTAACGCTCCCGCGATGACCTCATTTAGTGGCTATCTGTCAATTAAACCTCTTTCACTCCATTTATAAGCCTTATTTTAGCACTATAATCAATTCCTCTTACTTTTGGCCTAGACAGTTAAGTGGTTGGAGTTAGTTTCACCTCCGCGTTCCGGGTTCAATCCAGCCTCACGATAAAAACTATTTTTTTTTCTTTTACATCTTTAGACACGTGGGCAACGTTTGTTTATTTTTTTTACTTCGCTTATTCTTTAGTTTACTTCCCCCCTATACACAAAGCGGTTTTTTTTTCGCTGTTTTGTTTTTTTGGATTTGGTTTTTCCGATTTTTTTAACATCGTTTCAGGGTTATTACTTATCCCCCCATACACACACCTAAAAACACCCGGGCAACGCCGGGTACCCCCCCGCTAGTGTATATATATATATATATATATATATATATATATATATATATATATATAGTGCTGGCAAAATTGATTCGCCTTTTATTCCTCTATGATTTTACCTGTTCATATTTGAGTTTTAATTGAAATATTCTAGTTTTCACGTCAATTTAAAAAATAACTTCAAATTGGGGAGGCAAAAAGAAATTCCGCAGCAACAAATTCGCTTAAAACTAGCTTAAATTATTGCCCCTAAATCAGTTTTAAATATCTACCAACAGGCAACAGAGCATCTCTAATCGTAATTGTTGTTGTTCCAGGTTATACAACGTAACATTTAGTCCGTATGCCACGACTTTCTCTTAGTGATCTTCACTAATCTCCACCTTTCTGGTTTATCCAATCGAGAAATCGGCCGCAGATTAAAATATGATGAGAAAATGGTACGAAAAACTGTGCAAAAGCACCGTGTTCGTGATGCCCCTAAATCTGGTCGTACTAGGGTTACTTCTAACAGGGAAGACAATGCTATCAAGATCTGCAGCCTGAGAAACAGATTTGAAACGGCTCCCCAAATCCAACAACAGTGTAATCTTGTTAAAAAGTGCTGTTTTTCTACTCTCAAGAACAGATTAAAGGAATTTAATTTGCGGGGATATGTTGCAAGACGCAAGCCAATGATTTTTGTAAAGAACAGAAAACGACGTCTGGACGTTGTCAGATGCAATGAAGATCATGACTCTTCACATTGGTCAAAAGTGCTTTTTAGCGACGAAAGCAAGTTCGGTAGGCTAGGCAGTTATGGTAGGCAGTACGTCCGATGAAAGATGAAGAATTTAATCCTAGGTGCTCAGTTTTAACACTGAAAGGTGGTGGAGGTTTAGTTTTGGTGTGAGGCATTATTAGTACCAATGGTCCAGGGCCTATATTTCGCTTACGAGGTCAAATTAATTCGACCAATTACATTAATATGTTGACTGAGCATTTTCTACCCTACTTTAGTCGGAATTTGGATGATAATCCCATCTTCATACAGGATAATGTTCCCATTCACACAGCTGGCAATGTCAAGCGGTTTCTGAAAGAGCATGATAACCCTAACTCTAACCCTAACCCAGACCTCAATCCAATCGAAAACGTAAGGCATTATATCAAGCAACAGCTACGCAATGATAAAATTTCAAATTTGGAAGAACTTTGGACAAAAATTAAAAGAAAAGTGTGATGCCCTTTCCCCGGAGTCTTGCTGAAGTCTAAAATTATAGATGAATAAAAGGCCAATCAAATGAGGTATAGTTTGTTTGAACAGTTACATTATATTAAGCTCAAATTGGCAGTTTTTGAAAAAATTACAAGTGCTGACTTTGTTTTTGCCACCTGTATATATATATATATATATATATATATATATATATATATATATATATATATACACTAGCAGACCGCCAGGCGTTGTCCGGTCGTAAAATATTATATTTTAATTAATGCAGAATTCTTATTTATTATAACAGAAATGCCGTAGGTATTAAACATAACGTTAAATTCCTTCCAAAAAAACAAAACAAAAACAAAAACAAAAATGAAGTAAAAAAGAAACGGAAAGAAACTGAGACGTATGCATGCGAGTATGATACTTTTTTCTCAGCAGTTAACTTCTTGTAAGTAAAAAAAAAAAATACTCGAGCCTAGCGTTTATATCCATTTATATTAAATGTCGGCATAGTTCTTAGCAATACTTAAAGATGCTATCGTTCGAAATGGCCTTTACCAAATCCATATCAATTACATATCAATTAACATATCGAATATATATATATATATATATATATATATATATATATATATATATATATTAAAAGGGGTTTAGAACAGTAGTCTAACGAGCAGTGCTCGTTGTAATGCAGATATATAATAAGCTCAATAGGCATATATATCCTAGAGCTTTAAAAAAATTTTTTTTTTTATTCCATTGTCACTTTGGTGTAGGAGGCTACTATCAGGGGCAACAACTACTGGGGTATTATGTAGGGATTTGGGCAGCAAGATGGCGGTTCACGTTGCACTTGAACTTCTGCATGTCAGTACAGTTGGGGAAGCATGGACTTGGAATGGAATTCCAGAGTCTAGCGGTTCTGGGGAAGAAACTATTGGAGTAGAAAGATCTTTTACATCTAAGGATCTCTACAGTGTGGGGGTGTGATTTAGCAGTCTGTCGGGTTTGTCGAGGGTGTTCACGTCATGGAGGCACAAGTGTTTGCAGTTCGTTAGAGCATTCATCATTAAAATACTTGTAGAACAGGCAGAGGGATGCAACGTTTCGTCGATGGGACAGAGGCTGAAGCTTAGATGCCAGTGCAGGGCCTATCAGATTGCGACTCTCTTTTGAACCTTGTCAACGAGCGAGAGACTAGTAGTAGATGCATCAGTCCAAATATGACAGCAATACTCCATACATGGGCGAATGGTGGCCTTATAGAGGTACAGGATAATTTCAGGTGTTAGTAGTTTTCTAGCACGATAGAGAGAACCTACCTTCCTTGCAGCGGCCCTGGCAATGCCTTCAATGTAATTGTTCCAACTCCTGTTTCCTGTGAACGTTAGGCCAAGTAGTTTGAAAGATGTACTCTCAGATAAAGTCGTTGGCCATTGCTATAGGTGGTAGAGAAGGTTTCTTGTAATTATTGAATGAAACTAGTTTAGTCTTGGTGGCATTGAGCGTGACCATCCATTTTTGTCCCCATTCCACTACAGATTGGAGGTAATCCTCTAGTGTTTTTGCCATTTCTTTAGATATGTGTTCATTTGTTTTCCTGTCGTGTCTGTTATAGAGTGTGGTGTCATCAGCATATATACTCATCTCACAGGCAATTTTGTTGGGGAGGTCATTTATGAATATCAGGAACAGTAGAGGTCCAAGGATAGACCCCTGAGGCACTCCCGCATTTATATCATATTGTTTAGATGTACGACCGTTGAGGACAACCTGGATTTTTCTCTTATCTAAGAAGGATTTAATTATGTTAAGTATTCTACCAGTTATACCGTATGATCTAATTTTCCTGAGGAGACCCTCATGCCATACCCTGTCAAAAGCCTTAGATATATCTAGAGCTACCGTTCTGCCCTCCCCCGCTTTGTCCAGTGACTGGTATATACGTTCAGAGATTACAGTGAGGATGTCTGTTGTGGAACGAGCTTGTCTAAATCCATATTGTTTGTCAGTCAGAAGTTTAGCATCTGTAAGGTGATGGACTAGAGCATGGTTAATTATGGTCTCAAATATTTTGGCGAAAAGTGGGAGGAGGCTAATGGGGCGATAATTTGATGGGTCAGTTCTTTCGCCAGAATTCTTGAATACTAGTACCACAGAAGCAGTTTTCCAACAGCCCGGAAAGCAAGATTCATTAAGGCATTTGTTGTAGAGTTTGGAGAGAACTGGAGCTACTTCGGCTGAACACTTTTTTAATAGCACAGCTGGGATGAGATTGGGTTCACATGCTTTTGAAGTGTCAAGGTTTTTATGATAGCATGCACCTGAGCAGGGGTGATTTTCAGATCGTCTAGCGTGGCGTCTGTCCGCATAGGAAATTCAGATAGGGGTGGTTGGAGGGTCCAGTGTGGAGTTAGAGGCAAACTTACTGGCAAGCATGTTAGTCTTCTCGGTTGCTGAACAAACGACGTCGTGATTGTTGGTTAGTGGGGGAATTGTTGATTGCCCATTATTTACTATACTGTTGTAGATTTTCTAGAAGTCATGAGTTCCTAGTTTTTGTGCTTCGATGCGATTTTTAGTGGTTTCAGTGAATTCTCTCTTAGCTGTCGCTATTTCTTTCTTAATGTTACTTCTAGCTTCTATGTACTTCTGTCTGTTTGAAGTTGACTTATGTCGGTTAAATCTGTGGTATGCATGCTACCTTTGAGCAATGGCAGTTGCGCAAGTCGAATAAACCATTGGGGAGAGTGGGGCTTGCTATAAAATTTCCGCATGGGAACATGCGCTTCGATTGCAGTTTTGAACCATTCGGTGGTCTCGTTTGTGCACTATTCAGCAGGAAGAGAAAAAATATTTGCCCATGGGGCATCTCTGATAAGATCTCTGATGGCTTCCCAGTCAGCATTTTTATAATATCTCGTTGTTTTGAGCACTAGCTCTTCAGTTTTGGCTCTAGAGTTTAGGGCAATTTCGACCATTATCACTGCATGATCAGCGTTCCTGAGTGGGCTGTGGACCTTCGTTATGCAGTCATTGGGAACTGATGTCAAAAACAGATCTAGAAGTGATGTGTGTTGTTCTTCCTGGTTAGGGAAACGGGTTGGAAACGTAACAATTTGTGATAGGGAAGGAATGAGATATAGAGAAGCTATGAGTTGTGCTGCCTGCTGCATCTGCATAAGTAGAGAATCCAAGCCAGTTTTTGTGGTGGACATTAAAGTCACCAAATACATGTACTTGTGCGCTAGTGTCGAGGGAGAGTGCTGTGTCTATGCTGTCAGAGACTTTGTTTATTATGGTGCAGTCTTGTGTCGAGGGAGAGCAGTAGAGAAAGTAAAAGTAGCTAATGTTGTGTTGCAAGTTTAGTCTAAAGCACATAAAGGCTTGATCATCCGATTGTAGGTTTGTTTCTCTAGTCAAGGGAAGGGTATTACGAATGTAAACTCCAAGTCCGTGCATGTGTCAGAGTCCTTACGGCAGATATCCAGGCATGTTAAAGTAGTAAGAAGGGATGGAGGAGTGTAGCTTAGTCTCACTTATCTGGGGTATTTGTTAGTGATAGGGAAGGAATGAGATATAGAGAAGCTATGAGTTGTGCTTAGTGCTAAGATATCTGGGGTATTTGTTAGGAGAAATGCTTCAACATCAGCTAAATTAGTTCTAAGCCCACGGATATTTGTGAATGCAAGCCTCAAGGGAGGAGGCAAGTTGGATTTGTTTGACCCTAAGCCTGATTTTAGCTTATTTTTAGATTGTACTGTTGTCATATTTTTTAAAGAGTTTCGATTTAGGTAAGGGGGAGCTGAACAAGAGGTTATGCAGAGCAGCAGACATGCATCATAAGTAGACCATCAGCTGACCTTTCTTCAATTAGGATTGTAGCCTCAGAAAAGCCCACCGGGGATGAGTGAAGGTCCCTTTCCATGCGCGACATGGCACTACAAACATCCCGATATTTTGCAACTGTTGATGGAGCAGCTGCTCTAAGCACTACCAGGGGTCCTGTACTACCAGTCGGAAACAGCAGCCAGGAACTGTCAATCCAGTATCCTCAACCCATCAGAGGAAGGTCAACCCAATCTAATTGCTCAGGCATATATGGTACTCAAACACTCTCAAGTGCCTAGTTTTAGGGGTGGGGTGTGTCGGGAGTGAGGAAAACGGCGTTTATTGCCCTAGACAAGAAACAAGATCTACCACTGTGTGTTTCTGTTGAATCACTGTGATAGCATCTCTGCGCCTGACTAATAGGCAAAGATGGAAGCCAGGCGATAGACAGAGCCTATCTATTCCTTAAGCAGTTTAGGTTTGCAAACCGGTAATTTGTTTGAGTCACCAGCTCTAGGAAGGTTGTCATCCAAGACTAAAGATGCCTCCCTCCCCTTTGATTTAGTTTCAGAGTTTTCCTTCTCCTAGACGAATGATCTGGGAAGATCTACTGGGTCCGTCAGCACTGAGAGGGTTTGCTCCGCGCCTGGGTTCTAATCCAGGTATTTCTGTGACCTTGCGTGGTTAGTTAATGTTACTGGATTAGCTTGTAGAGGTTATATATCTGCTGAATAGTTACTCTCCTCAAAGTGATTTAAGGACATTGCTATTTCATTGTTACTGGATAAAGGGGGTGAGTAGAGCTCATGCAGTGTAAGCAACTAAGATTGTAAGAAGGCTTGTCAGAAAGGAGATGATTTTTAATTTTTAATTTTAATTATAAATTATCAATCATCTTATTGAGAATATATATATATATATATATATATATATATATATATATATATATATATATATATATTCTCAATAAGATGATTGATAATTTATAATTAAAATTAAAAATCGGTTTCATAAGAAGGAACACAACAAAGCCAATAAATTGTACGATCGTTTTGGAAACGATGTTTTTATTGAGATAGACATTAAGTCATGGACAATAATTTTAACATATAGTTTTTTTGAAACAAAGTCTCCTCATCAGCAAAAATATTGAGTGGGGTTTTATTAAAGACACCAAAAATAAACCTAGCATTTTTTAAGTAAGGCAGATGCCTATCTCAATAAAAACATCGTTTCCGAAACGATCGTACAATTTATTGGCTTTGTTGCGTTCCTTCTTATGAAACCGATTTTTAATTTTTAATTTTAATTATAAATTATCAATCATCTTATTGAATATATATATATATATATATATATATATATATATATATATATATATATATATATATATAAGAGCAAATAGTTAATAAAACATGTTAAAAACACTTTGAAAAAGAGTTAAAAACATATTTAATTTGAAAAGGAATCACTACATAAGTGGATAGCCCTTAATCCGCGGAGTTTCGAAGAAATACTTTCCTTCTCATCAGAGGGTAGGAATTAGCAAAATGCGTGATCGGATTTTGCTTGCAAAAGTATTTGACGAAACTGCAAGTAAGTCAAAGATCTTACTTGATAACAAAAAGTGAAGCTGAGGGGATAGGGTGAAGAAAAAGGTGATTTCACGTGAATGGATAGTCTGGTGAAAGGTAAAGTATCCAATGACGGTAAAATCCAAAAATGTTATTTTATATATATATATATATATATATATATATATATATATATATATATATATATATATATATATATATATATATGCTTTAATGATTACCTCTCTGTCTTCTGAAATGTCTCTCATCACAGGAAGTTATTACCATGTGGCTTGTATTATTGAAAGCATGAAGACTATTTAAGTAGTAATCGATTACCGATAATAGCAGAAATCAATAACAGCAAAAGATATCGTTTTGCATGACGCGTCTATTTACCAAAGATAATTATAAACCTTGGCTTGATGGAACGAGTTCGTTCACGTTTAATTGTACTTTTTAGAACGCATGGGAAACATCAGCTGAATTAAACAAACAATAATAAAAAATTTAAAATAACTAGAAGGACGCCCGGCGTTGCCCGGTCGTAAAATACGCTAAAGTATGATACGTCAATGTATGCAGATTTCGTATTCATCTATTATAGAGCCAATTCTCTATTGATTATTATATTGTACCCAATATATAGTAATGCCCCCTCTCCCGGCGTTACCCAGTCGTAAAATACGCTTAAATATGTCAAGGGTGTGAGTTCCATTATAATCTTATAGTACGCTTAAATATATTTTAATTCATGCAGATTTCGTATTTATTATTATTATTATTATTATTATTATTATTATTATTATTATTATTATTATTATTATTATTATAGTCCCTATTTCATTGATAATTATATTGTAAACAATATAGAGTAATGATTTCAAAAGTTAAAGCAAAATGAATTGGGTGTCATTAGCTAGAATCGAAACCAAAACATATAATGTTCTAGCCTAAGTCCTTAAGTTTGAAAAGTTGGCTGAATATGACGTTATCACATTATAATTAGTGACGGTAACAAACAGCTAAAGATATGATAATAGATAGATAAAATATAAAAAAAGATTGTAACGTAGCCGTTATATTTCAACTGTGTTGTTACATTCAGTCACTCGGACCCACACATTGTCTGGTACCGTCGCAGGTACAAACAAACAAGGAAGGACAAAAAATACGACTCAGCATTTTTTTTTTAGGTGAATACAAAAAGCATTTATTCCACTAATTTCCGACAACGCACGTCACTGTGTTTCACATTATCACTTACGCATCGAACATGCCTATTGAGACGCACTTTCACGTTTGTGTTATTTATCTTTATTTGCCTTTCCACATTTTTGACCACGTGGAGTATTTTCTCTTCCGCTGCTCATGAGTTGAAACGCGTTCGATCGCTTCCTTTGCTCAACCACGTGCTGCATTTTTTAAAAAAAATTTCCTTTTTCTCTCCTTCTTCTTCCTGTAACGACAGCACATGCACACTTGCTTAATTTGCATACGGGCTAAGAGGGCTGCTGCTGTTAATATTTTAGTCAGCTATCCTACGGCTGCTGCTGATTTTCTTATACGTGCGCCTATACATGCTATGTTACTATAAGAGTGCACCACTTGTTACAAGATGAATGTTAACTAGGCAGCATGGTTTATCTTGTAACACTGGCTGGCACTTTTCTTTATTAGTTGTTGTTGTTGTTGGAATAATAAAAGTAATACAAATGTTAACCTTTAAAAGGAAAGAACTTTATTTGCCTTTTTACATTTTGGAGTGAATACACCTCTAGTTAATAACTACTCGCCTGTCGTGCTGGCTAGGGATTGGTTAAGAAGAAAGAGAGAGAGAGAGAGAGAGAGAGAGAGAGAGAGAGAGAGGGAGGGAGAGGGAGATGATAAGGGACTCTGGATAGCAGTTCCTAGTTTGTGTCCGGTTTATGAGAAAGAGAAAGAGAGGGGCTAAGAAACTATTATATCTTGGGGAATGGTATTATTTTTTTTTCCCCCTAATTCTTGGCTTTTAGGGGTGATTCAGGTTAGTCCTACATATTCTTTTATATCATTGCTTTGCATAGTGTTGGAGACGCCCCTCCATGGGATTAATGAACTATCTCATGACGTCACTTTCTCCAGTGACGTCACTTCCGGTATCGAGTACCGGTGCCTGGCAGTCAGAGAATGGCACTTGGCCAAGGAGGTCGTGTGCAACTGCCCCACCGTTGAGGAATGGTATTGCCCAACTCACTTTGCCTGTAGGGAGGGACGCTGGATAGCATTTCCTGGTTTGTGTCCGGTTTATGGGAAAGAGAAAGAGAGCGGCTAAGAAACTATAATTTTTTTAACGAATGATATTATTTTCGTCCTACTTCTGGGCTTTTAGGGGTGACTCAGGTCAGTCCTACAATTTATTAATCTATATGCTATTTAAAAGTTATGGTGTTTGAGATTTTCTAATCGTGCGCAATTGAAAACATGTATTTCTTTTTACTGAAGTGTCACAGCTTATCGACGCCCAAAGGCCACTCAAGGGTAAAGGTTAATTAGTGACAGGTGGTGGGTGAAACAACACCATAATGATTATTAATGGATTGATTATTTAAGAGGATGGTTCAACAAGAACTTTTTTACATCAGACTTGAAAAACGACCATATTATTGTCAGCAGGGAAGCAGCCCCATGGTATTGTGTTCCACAGACGGATAGTTCTAAGAAAGAAACCTTGTTCATGGAATTTTCGTTCAGCTTTGATTGGTTGACATAAAAAAGGAATGTAATGCTACACATGTTTACACACCTGTTAACATGCAGGAACCCAACATGTTGTAGATACAAAGACAAAGTATAGAAAAGAAATTCAACTCACTGTTTGAGGTTTGCACAACAGACATTTATTTCTACCTCTTTAACGTGATCATGATCCTCGCTCTGTGCACATGTTTTTCTTTTTATATCTTTTTCTTTTCTTTCTTGCTGTGACGTTATCTTGCACACGACTCAGTCATTTGCAGACAGCCGTTACAGGAATAAGCAGCGTCCACCTTACTAAGGCAGTGATGCCCGGCGCACACTGCTTGACTGTATGCCCCAAGGACTCAAGTATAAGTCCGAGTACTGAGAAATATTAGTAGAAACGGATATAGCTTAAATATTATTGAATATCCTCCCCTCTGCTCAATTTGAAAGTTAAGAACCACCATTCCTTCACCCTCTTCTTTACACGTCACTGTTATTTTTGGAAAATACGCTTAAATATGATATTTTATTCATGCAGATTTCGGATTTATTTATTATAGAGCCACTTCTTTATTGGTTATTATATTGTACCTAATGTATAGTAATGATTTCAAAGGTTTAAAAGAAAATGACTTGGATGCCATCAGCTAGAATGGAAACCAAAACATTTAGATCTTCTGCAGTATTCACCACCATATGAGCTAAGGACAGATGGATATGAAAACTTAGAACATTAATGCAATTTAATGTGTAAATGTATATTTGCGCATGCTTAGAGGATCACTTTCAGTCAACTTATGAATACCAAGGTTGTAATTTTTCAATTATGACCCTTTGGCTGCTATTTTACTGGCTAATAACTAAATCGAATTTGTTCCAGAGTTCTGAATCCTCTCTCTATGTTTAGTTTCAAGTCTGTAGACCAAAAATTGACAGAGTAGTTTGGTAGAGATCGTTCTGCACACACACACACACACACACACACACACACACACACACACAGACAAGGTGACATAATTCAGAAATAAAGTCTACAAAATGAACAAATTGGGAAACTTTAAGAGGATATAAAATATTAATGCTAATATTTATATAAGACAATCCTAACCAGATGAAAGTACGCAATATTCGAGATAGAGCATCGGTATATGAAAAAAGTGAAAATTTGCAAATTATATTTTACAACATTTATTATACAAAACAAGGTATACGAATTAAATTTTTTTTTTTCCATGGAGTTTCAAAGAATGGCTCTTATCCTCAGAGGAAAAACATTTAGCAAAATACCATATATATATATATAGAAGGCTATAATTTTGCTGGTAAGCACATATGTGACAGTGTCGTTGGATGTAACAATGATGATAATGATGATGACGACGACGACGACGACGACGACGACGACGGCAATGATGCTGATGATGCTGATGATAATGATGGAAAGAAAGAGCATTGATGTGACGGTCAGGAAAGGTTGTTATGGTATCAATTTAATACAAACACACTTACTTAAGGATATTGATAAAGAAGAAATCTGTTTTCTTTCATGATAATTTGTGTTGATATAAACGGCGATTTAAAAAAGGACTAGCTGAAAACGACGTTTGCAATATAACAATATTGCAAAAAAAAAATTATCAGAAATGGCACCTTCGGTTTGATAAGTTCATCTGAATAGACCACTCCTGTTAAGAAAAGCAGTTAACCAAATACTGAGTGGTCAAAATTTATTATTGAGTCAACCGAAATATAGGCCAGATATTATGAGTTTCTTTGGATAAGGAAAAATAAGATGGTGGATACAAAGTCATGTGTCTATTGATTATTGTCCAGGGAATTTGATCATCCCCAAATTATAACCAAATTATTTATTTTTTATTCATACAAAATGGCACTTGGAAAAAAAAACCCTTGGTTATGCAAATGAAGTAAAAAGAGGAGGGACCCTCTCACGTGAGTGATGGTGAAGGCAATGGACCCTCCTGTAGAGAGTGGCAGTAAGAGATGCAGATTTAAAGAAGAAGAAGAAAAGGAAATTTTTTTTTTTAGAGCTTGAGGATTTCAAAAACTGCCTGAAATTGGTTTTCTAAGAATTGTGAAATGAAATTCTGGGAATTCAGAATATAATGAAAGGCAAAAATAGCCTTTAGAACGCACTCTGCCAACTGGGGATTTCATGCCAGTCAGAGAGAAATCCCTGACTTAAGACACTCTGATAACTGCCTGAGGCTTTCACACCAGTTAGAGATAAGCTCCTAATTTAAGTCTCACCCTATTCTAAGCCCCTGAATCTACACTGTGAAGAGATAAGCCCCGATTTTAATAAGTGGAGCCGTATTTAAAGTCAGAACTTATGAACGATCAGTTTTGTAACTTTCAGTGAATAATAATTTTTTTGTTTATGGGAAAAATGACCACTGGTTTTTCTTTATGTGTTAATTGCCTGTCGAATTTAAGGTGCAGTTGATTTCAGATCTACCCTGACGCCCAGACGGTGAAGACACAGACCAAGCCATTATGAGAAGGGAACAACACAGAATCGAAGTAACATACAGCTAGCCAAAGTAAACAGTGTTGCCACACAGACTTAGGATCGTGCACGTTTTGTGCGTTCTGAGTATCCAAGCAGTATTTTTCAGTGACCAATGAGAGGGTGATACCCCACTGAAGGGTCAACCACTTGACAGAGTTAAATGTGTAGCCTCCTGAGACTTAGGGTTAGTGCATATTTTTTGCCCATGTGTACAACGAGACCCAGCCTAGGGTGGGTTACACATAGTTGGAAAACTTCAGAGTAAGAGAAAAGTAATGTTTTGAAGATAATATAGAAATATGTAGATAAAAAGGATATTCAATTTGAAGTCCGTGTGTAATATAATAATGTAAAATCAGATGATTCAACGCTTGAGGGCACATCTCAACGAAGTTTCCGGCCATGGTTATGGTCTTTAGTGTGGTTTCAAGTGAGGGCCACATCATGCCACCTCACATCTTGGAAGTCGGCTTGAAAGTCAACACGAAAGTGTACCTGGATGTACTGAAGAGTGTGGTGATCCACTGATGCAATCAGGTGGCTGCTGGCAGACCCTGAGTGTAACAGCAGGTCTCAGCGCCGACCCACAAGTTCAAAGAGACGAAGGCTTGGCTTCAGAAGGAGTGCTACGATTTTGTACCCTTCTTTCACTGGCCCCCTTCTTCCCCCACCTGAACCTGCTGGACTATTTCGTTTAATCATACGCCGAGAACATCACCAATATGACCTCCCACAACACCAAAGCCAGCCTAATAGCAACCATTCGTCGAGTATTTGCCGAGCTCCTGCCGGTGCTTGTGGAAAAGGCATGCTTCCAGTTCCAGACCCGTATTGAGGCCATGATTAAGGTTGAAGCGGCTACCATGAATAAATGTCAGCTCTACTACATAATCAAGTAACCTGAAGTGATTTTTCAATAAAAGTTTCAAAATAAAGCTGTAGTAGTGTTTTCTTTACGGCGACAACTTTATTGTTCCATCCTGTATATATATATATATATATATATATATATATATATATATATATATATATATAAAATATTTAAGAAAAGAGTAAGCGTATTTAATATATGTCAGTTGGACTGTGTTTACATTTGACTCGTCGTCGATTTTATTAGTGAAATAATGTGTGAATTTGTCCATATATCATCATTTACTACACCAAAAGTGATAGTCTTATAGTGAAACTTTTTTGTAAAAATAAGAACCAGATATAAATCCGTGCCATTTTTTTTAATCGTGCCCATCACCATCATCGTCGTCTTGATCATTGAGTATTTAAGACTTTTGGAATGTTCCTTCATGTGTATTATGTGTACGTGTGTATATGCATATGTATGCATATGTGTATTTGTGTGCTACTATGTGTGTATGTTTGCATGTGTGTGCACATGCATATGTATGTTGGCATACATCTGTATGTATGCATGTGTTCATTTCCATGTGTGTGTGAGATGAAGAGGGCTCCCGTGGGGCGTGGTGAGGGCAGCCCCTCTGGGAGAAGCGGATCTCTGATTTAAAAAAAAAACCAACAAAGTGGGAGACCAGTACCTGCATTAAGCTGGTCTGCAGTTTGACTTGTTGCTGGCTATCTTGCTCTTGCTTGTTGCTGGATGTCAACATTTTGAACAGAGAGAGAGAGAGAGAGAGAGAGAGAGAGAGAGAGAGAGAGAGAGAGAGAGAGAGAGAGAGAGAGAGAGAGAGATTTAGCCGTCGTACAAAGCTAAACTCTGTAACATTATCTTTGTATAGATACTCCCTCAGGCATTTGTCTATTAATAAAAAAAGAAAAGAAAAAAAGTCCTGTGGCGATAAAAAAACTGTGACGTGTGTACGCCTGAAATACTGGATGCATGTAACAATTAATCTGCCATCATTATATGTATCTATGTATGTATATGTGTATGTATATTTATATATGTATGTGTGTGTGTATATTTATATATGTACATGTGTGTTTATATGTATTTATATCTATGTGTATATGTATGTATATGTGTCTGTGTGTATATATGTTTGTGTGTGTATGTATATACATTTATATATGTTTGTATGCATGTATGTGTGTATATGCATATACGTGTATGTATGCATGTGTGTATGTATATGTATGTGTATATGGGCATGTATGTGTGTATATGTATGAATGCATATATATGTATGTGTATGTACATGTAGGTAAGTCTATGTATATATATGTGCATATGTGTACGTATATGTATGTGTATGTGTAAGTATATGTATGTATTTGTATATGTGTGTGTATATGTATGTATATGTGTATGCATGCATATGGGTATGTATATGTGTGTTTGTGTATTATGCATTGTGTATGTATATGGGTATATATGAGCGTTTGCTTATAGACATGTATGTATACATGTATGCATGTATATGTTTATATGTATGTATACCAATGACCGTCTTGTGTATGTTTGCATGTGTGTGTATGCATATGTATGTGTGCGTAATGTATATTGTGTATGTATGCATGTATATATGTGTGTGATATGTGTATATATGTTTGTGTGCGTGCGTGTATATATATATGTATGTATACCAATGACCGTGTGAATTCGCCGGCAGGACTATATGTCATTTTCGGGCTCTGAGGGAGTGGCACTCGTCTGACAAGACGTTGCAATCATCATCATATATATATATATATATATATATATATATATATATATATATATATATATATATATATACAAATTCAAAATTTAACGGTTTTAAGACCAAAGCAAGTGCAGACATTTTTTTAATAAATAAATATATTCATTTATAAAAACAAATTCAATATTTTGAATTATTACAAATTCTTCATCGGGAAAATCCAAGTTTTATTTTAATTTAATTTTTTTTTCTTTACATCGCATGGCGGTGGTGATAATCCTTGGGACGTCTTCAGATATTGTCGAAGTCTTGAATGTTCGTTCCAGTTAAGCGCACTATGAAAATCCTTGTTTGTTAAATTCTGATCAAGAGTCACTGAGATTTGTAATTTATAAAATTGCAAAAAAGGGTGGTATACAGTGACGTAGCAACTGTTTTGGCTGCCCAGTGTGATCATAAGATTTGCTGTACCCCCTCCTCCTCCTGATATTTGATAACCTGTTTACTTTCAAAATTCCCAAAAGCCCTCAAAATATTTATTTTCATGGAACTAATGGTCTAATTTTAGAAGGATTACAAGATGCTCTGGATCTCTTTAACTCCTTACCCCTTACCTTAGTAATCTCCATTTCAAGATGTAACATTCATTTTGGATTTAAAGTACAATAGCCTTTTTCTGCTTTAATACCTCATTCCCGTATTCTATGTATCTAAAAAAATTTTAAAACTTTTATTTTTCTATGTTTATTGCTTTTAGCAAATAAGGTTCAAACCAATAAAAACATTTGCTAATATTTTCCTTCTGAGGAGATGAATAAGCATCGAAAACTCATGAGTTAAGGAAATAGATTTATTCAATGGTATTCTTTGTTTTCAAACAATAAAAAAATTCTGTATTTGAAGATTAACTTTTTCAAATCATAAAATTTAAATACATAAATTTTGATTCATTTGCTCTATCTTGTATATTGAGCAATTTTATTTGGCTGGGATTGTCTTATATAAAGTATTACATCTAATAATATTTTGTAAGACCGAAAATCACTGGATTTGCATACCAGTAGATATATTTCATTTCATTGTTCTGAAGTATATATAGCGAAACAGTACTGCATGTGGAAGACTATATATATATATATATATATATATATATATATATATATATATATATATATATATATATATATATATATGTATATGTGTGTGTGTGTGTATGTGTGTGTGTGTGTGCGTGCGTGTGCGCGCGCGTGTGCATCATTCAAACACTACCGTGTTTGAATATATGGTTAAGTGGCAGTTTTAGTTATTTAGAACAGCTTTAAAGCTTCACCGTTCACTCATTTTGCGACCAAATTTCAAACAATTATTACAGTTTATAGATCACTTTCTCAGCTATATTGTGAAAAAAATTTCAATTTTCGTTCAGTAAAACAAAAGTTGTGATGAATTTACTAGTGTTAAAAATAGTAAAAAAAAAAACGCAAGGAGGTGAGTGACGTTTTTTTATTACTGGTCTCCATAACAACTACGTCGCTTCAGCGAATACTGTTGCTACCAATTCACCGCTCTCGCGAAAAGAGAAGTAACAAGTAAAACAGAGAGAATGAAAGAATGAAAGGGAGATAATTGATGAGATTTTATTGAAAGCAGACGAGTGCCATACATTGTTATTGCATATGTGTACGTTATGCTTATGGGGGAAAAAAATAAGACTGAAATTAAACAAAGAACAAGTGAATTTACTAGAAGCCTGAAAAATCATAGATTACAATAGAAAAATGGGAGCACGAAAAGTAATATGGTTAAGCTTAAACATGAAAAAGTAAACGACTAGTTGTTAAAACTGGAAAAGAAAAGGAGAAGATATTCTAGTAAAAAATATAATAAATTTATAGCTTAAAATATTGCAGCCGTAAAAATTTTTAAAAATTCAATTTATAACATTATATAATCAATTCTTAATGCTGCAATATTTTAAGTTATAAATTTATTATATTTTTTACTGGAATATGTTATCCTTTTCTTTTCCAGTTTTAACAACAAGTCCTTTATTTTACCATGTATAAACTTAACCATATTACTTTTTTATGCTCGCATTTTTCTATTGTAATATATATATATATGATTGTTTATTTATTGTTTTTATTTATTTATTCATTTTATATTCATTTTTTTATTAGTGATTCTGTGGTATTTTTTCCTTTCTTTTCACTTCCTGCGTGCTTTTTAAGGAAAGAAGTTATCTGCCCTTTATATATGCTCACTCATGCATATATTTATACATGAAAACATGTACAATCCATGCGTATAGATAAACCCAACTAAATATCAGTGCCAGATTTTGAATACGCGGAATTAGGGGTTATAATTGCAGATTTGTTAAGAAAAGGACTTAGCGGGTGGATTAATATACTTCAATTCGTGGACTGTATTGGCTATGGAAATTAAAGCATCATAGGTCAGATTATAGGGATAAATTAAATTAAAAGCAACTAGAGGAATTCTACTTCAGTTTAACAGGTTTAAATGAATTAAGACAATAAATTATGGGGATTAATTAAATTGTATAAATTTCTACCTATTGTCCAGCTAAATAAAGTTTAATTTGGTTTGTGTGAAATAAAACTGGATCAATAAATAAAATTTGTCAAATATGTCGGCATTTGGGTTTGACTTTAAAACTCGGATAATATAAATTTATGTTAGATGCGTGTACTGTGATGTCTCTAAATGTTACCCGGTCGATTCAGATGTGCAGATGACTCTTTTTATTTTTATGATGCACAAGTCACTCCCTTTCTTCGAAAAATAAAAATAATTATAAACGCGGACTATAAAACCTCAGACATTTTTTTACTCAGTCATTTTTTTAATTGCATTTTCCATAGCGTTGATAACTTATTTTATTTTAAACCATAAATCATTTGTGCTCCTCCTTCTCCCCAACTTCCCCTCCTTCACCTTCTTATGCTGATAACAACACAAATAAAATACTTGACACATATTTAACCATAGTAATGATAATAAAAAAATCTGTCTGTTCCTGATACTAACAATCTTGGCCTTTTGTTCTGATTCTGTGGCGAAAATGAAATCGTCCAAGGACTAAAAAAAGACGACGGCAGAAGTTCAGAAAGTAAATACCAAAATGACCCCACCATTTTTCCAGCAGCCTTGGCAACAGATTTGATGGTTAACTTGCAAAAAGATTGTTACAGTTCAATAATTTATAAATTACACTCAGTGTGAAATTGATGATGTAACAGAGCGTGTATGAGCGTGTGTGAAAATATTAGCAGCAGCCAAAGGATAGATGGCTAGCGAAAGTATTAACTGCAGCCGTTTGAACACTATGCAAATTAGCAAGAATGCACAGGCTTGAATGACAAGAAAAAGAAAAAGGCCAGCACGTAGTTGGAGAGAAGCAAAGTGTGCACTGGGATTGATGGATACGTAAATTGAAGGCAAGAAATGCCTGGTCTGAGAGAGGTTTGAGCTGTAACAAATATGGTTCGAGTGTAACAGTCATGCTACAATTGTAGGTAGTTCTATCCAGAGGTTGGAAGTCAAGATTCAACAACTTAATAAAATACTAAAGTCATAAAAGAAACATTCATTACTTCATTTTGGTGACAAATAATGCACAAACTGAAGTTTATTTGTACGAATTGTAGAGCGCGTTGTGAATTTTATTAGCGATTGCACGGGTGACATTTCTATTTTGTGGGGTGGTGGGTAGAGGGTCACCCAATAGAATCAGTTTCATCCTACAGTGAAAATTTGTGGTAATGGTGACTTTCGACTTCTAAAGGCTAAAGGATCCCATTCAGTTTGGAGATTGGCCATTAATGTTGCACAAGTAGCTACAGTGTCTGGTAGAATGTTTTAAAGGATTATTTTATTTTGATTTGGTATTGGAATTTATTACTGGCAGTATATTAGTTGTGTATTCTTGAACACAATACTTTGGAGTTGCTTCCCAGCTGACGACAATATGGTTGTCTTCAAGTTCAATTTTAACAAATACTTAAGCCATCTTCTTAAGTAATCAAATGCTGCCCATTCAAGTCATCACATCCAATCCTCTTATAATATTAGTCATCATCCAACTAACAATCTCATTAACTCCTATCCTCGAGTTACTTTGGATTTGATAAGTGTTGTAGCCTTGTAGGTAATAATCAAGAGAAACACAATGGTATGATTAACAAAATGTGTATTAGCCTGTCTCTGTTCCGCTGACCTGCGTTCCAGCAGACTACAAGAATGTTGTCTTCAAATCCAATGTAAACAAGTTCTTGTTGAGCCGCGACCTCCCGCAAATAATCCATTTCTACCCTATTTCCTCCACTAACTATTAATACGCTGTTGTCTCAGTGGCTTTAATACACTCATTAGCTCTTATTCTCAAGTGGCCTTCAGGCCTTGATAAGTAATGACTCCCATGTCATGGCCGAACAACATTACAGCATGTTTGGTTGTGAACTCCTGGTTATATACATCGCAATGAAACATTTTCAACACTCACTAGATAACCGTCAATTTGTCATTTACACAGATGATTGTGCATTTAGGATAAAGTCAGCATAAACTCTAGAATGAAGGGGTGGGATTTTGCTGATTGTCAGGTTGGTTGGTCAGGAGTATTTACATAGAAGGGGCACAAGTGCAGAAAGTTTATTGGATCACATTCTGTTAACGTATCTGTAAAACAGCACAATGAAGCAACATTGCGACATTGGGGCATCTAGTTGCACAACACCCCACTTCCATCTATAAATCTTTATCCTTGCTGTGACACATGCGCAAAATTAAACATTCATAGCTCAAAGTCACTTAATTTTTAACCTTTCATATGCATCTATCAGTAATTGCGACGATAATGACGCTGGAGCGATAAATAACGATTAAGGTTGAAGCGATAAACATTCTGGTTTCGATACTAGCGGATGGTACCCAAACCATACTTTTATAACTAGCTGCATAACTCCTCCATTAAGGTTGTGTCTATAAATCTGGCCCCTAAGTCTTAGTAGCTCCTTATATCTCAATGTCACTTGTTTTGGGTGGATAAAAGTAAAAAAAAAAAGGAGTCTGCACAAATGGCCTTAATTCAACTCTAGAAAGAGGATTAAAGAGAAAATAAGTGTTGTAGCCGGTAATAAACACGACAAACCCACTGGCATAATTAACAAAAGGTATATCAACAAAAATATGCTAACAGTCACAATAGCATAATTAACAAAAAAGTGTATTATAATATGTTACAGAAGTACACGTCATGATTCTGGGACCATAACTGCTACGAATTGCTTACCAATAACATGTTAGATACAACTATATTTATAATCTCTGGGTAAGTGCATAATTTCAAAAATAGGTGTATCAGCTTATCTCGTTACAATAATTGATTGCTCATCAGTATGAAAAGCATCGTGCTGCCTTTTTTGTTGATACTAATGTTTTTGTGGGTGAAATTGCTAAACACAAATGCTATTTAGCTGGGTACAAGCAAACAATACGGCAAAGTAAAAAAAAACGCCTCATTGAACACGTGCCTCAGAAGGGTGCTCCGGGCAATGGTGGGTAGTCTTGCTAGTTATTATTATCAATAATAGTAACATTGGTTCATGGTGTTTTATTCAGAGTTGATAGGGAAGAAACAAGATAAAATCCATACCAATGGTATACGAACGAGATTTTGAAATGACGAGAAATGAAAGTAAAGGATGGTTAACAATAATAACATAATGTGTGAGAAATAGGGTTGTGTTGTTTTTTTTTTTAAAGAATGTTGTTTTAGTGATGGTAGTGGTTTGGAGATGGTGGTGGTTTGGAGATGGAGGTATCGAATGTATTTCTATGAGTATTAGTAGCAAAAAAAAAAAAAAAAAATACGCCAGAAGGAGAGTCACATTCCTGACGTCACGTGTTCATAGCTATGTATAGAATATTCAATTTTGTATGTATATTTATGTTCAGACTAGCAGGGAGACTGGACGTTGCCCGAGATTGAATGATGATCAACGAATATTTCACGCTCCTATATTTTTATTGTCATCAAAGTCCATGAAATCGCCCGGTAGGAAGCTTCATATGCCTCCATGCAATAACTTAGTCCAAAATATATCTTATTCTA
Source organism: Euprymna scolopes (assembly GCF_053919585.1). Taxonomy (NCBI): domain Eukaryota; kingdom Metazoa; phylum Mollusca; class Cephalopoda; order Sepiida; family Sepiolidae; genus Euprymna; species Euprymna scolopes. Next base: position 107,125,378 of record NC_136510.1, on the reverse strand, counting down.
CATTGCACTCTAGAGAACCTACTGTTTTTTTTATAAAATTATTTTATATAAACTTCTTTCCAGTTAACGAGGAAAAAACATTAAGAAATTTACGAGCGGGGTTTGAACATATAGATCAGGTTATGCAAAAAAACACAAAAAAAACAACAAAAAAAAAACACGTAGATTTTCAAGTCTTATAACATTCTTTGCAGTTAATGAATAAAAATTAAAAATTTACGTGTGGAGTTTGAACCTACAGACCACTTCATGAACAAACAAACAACCCCCCCCAAAAAAAAAACATTCTATCAACTTACCCCCAGTAGAATTTTCACGGTCCATTGTTCTATCATTGTTGCTAAGCAACGACATGGAAAAAATGGCTTTACCGATGATAGATAAATTAAAATAATGATTTCGATTATCGATTATTGGGGGTATTATCCGGGGGTATTCTGAGACAAAACTTAACTAAGATCACTCCCAGACTTATACACTAAAGTTCTGTTAATTTTACAGAAAATCTGTTCAGCCTTTTTGGAGTCTATAAGGAACAAACTCACACACAAAAAGTTGCATTTATATAATTGTAGAGATTGATGATGATGATGATGATGATGATGATGATGATGATGATGATGATGATGATGAACCAATCCAAACAAGGAGACTGGACGTCATAATCAGAGACAGAAAAACTGAAAGGAATATGAAACATTATTGACGTTCAGAGTTGTGTGTAAAATACTCAATTTTGTATGTTGTGATGGGAAGCCATAGTGCATTAATAGCCCCCCCCCACGCCATACCAATCACTCACCCTCCTATGCCAGTGTAACACGGCCACCCCGTCTCATCTCTCTCTCTTCTTCTCCCTCTAAAAGTAAAAGAAAGAAAAAGACGCTGAGTCACGTAATAAAAGGAAGAGTCAAATACTGCGGCGAACAGAACGAAGGCTGTTAATTCGTTAATTTAAGAGGCAGAAAGGAAACATTTTTAGCGGGGTGATGTGGGGGGGGGGACAAAAGCCATGAGGCCTCAAAAAGTTTTTCAGAAATTATTCTACATATGGCTAGCACCTAGAACAGATTTATGAAAGAAACTCTGTGGCCTGTTTAGCTAGGCTATAGTGTGAATCCGCGGCATATCAATCTGCCTGACGCGTGCTTTGATCAATTCACACTGAAATAACCGAAAAAGGGCATTGATGATCCCAGAGTTTTCTGTACTGCAAAGGAACCAAAATGGACATTGTGAAACATGTTTTTGTTTCAATCCTGGATATAGTGAAAGATTTCGAAATTGATGTAGTTATTTGAACGAGATTAAAATCAATTTGGAATAAAGATTTCGCAAAAAAATTATTAATGCATTGCCTAAAAATTGAAGAGCTTTTGCATGAGGAAAGGACCAAGATGAACAATTAAATGAATTAATATAAAACGGAAAGAGAAAGAAAAGAAAAAGAGAGGAAAATAAATGAATCAACAATAAATGGACCATAACATTATCCCTCGATCATTCGGAGATTTTCATACTTTTTAAAAACATTCATATACAACATTTTTTTAGTCGATTCGTGATTGTATTTCTTTCGTTCAACTCTTCTTTGATTTGTTGAGTTGTTTTTGTGGAATTTCCTTAAAAATTGAATCCCTTATCATGCTAAAAACATATTATATGTCAATCTGGATGAGTGCAAAGAGGACTGGGGCTTCGAGAAGCTTATTACCACCTAAATTCCAGTAAAAGCCAATGGGTATAGCTAATAAAAAATCAATGGCAAAAGACTGTTGCCATAAGGCAAATTCATTTGCAAAATTTATTGCAAAATAGGTGGAGACTACTGGAGATACGTGTTGTCACCTAGATTCCAGGGAATACCACAGGTCGTTGACAGAGAGAAATCTTTGATGATGGTTTGTATGAAAACTTCTAGTGAGTCTAAATAATAATAATAATATACTATTGACAGTTGCACAAAACAATGCGACCAGAACGAATTACATTAAAGACAAAATAGGCAAACGTAGGCAAGTAGTAGGCGTAGACTCTGTGGATAAAAAGGCATGAAAGTACAAACGGGAAAATGAATTCGAGCAAGGAGACCAGGCATGATAATAATCTATATATATATATAAAAGTGAACGTGTCTGTGTGTGTGTGTGTGTGTGTGTGTCTGTGTGTGTATCTGTGTACATTTCCCTACGCAATAACTCTGTCAATTTTAAGTCTACAGACTCGAAATTTGATATACAGGGTACTGAGATTTGGGGAAATCGATTAAATCGGTTTTAGGCCAGAAATTTGGCGATTAAGGGGTCAAAGTTCAACGATTTGACCTTTGAGAACTCTACCAAACTCCTCCGACAATTTTGTGGTCTACGCACTTGAAATTTTAGATATAGGTTCATTGGACATGGATCTAACTTAATAACTTGATTTGAGCCCAAAACAATAAATTTTAAGGGGTAATAATAGGGGTCAAAGTTAAAAAAAAAAATTGACCTCTGCGGTCTCTTCCAAATTACTCAGACAATTTCTAGTCTAAATATTTGAAATTTTACATGAAGGGTATTCAGAGATAGGGTAAGCTTTTTCATCAGTTTGGTCGAAAATTTTTAGTTATCAATATATAAATGTATGTATGTTCGTCTGTTTGCATGTTTGCTTTAAACTTTCAATAGAGGCGACGGATTTTACCAAGATCAGTATCGTTTTAAAATTTGACCTTTCATACGAAAAATTGGCTAAAACATTAATATCTTCCCCTTCAACTAGGCACTTTTCTACAGGGGGGTCACTTTTTTCGCCGATATTTTTGAAAGTTATCCTCTCCTTTAAATTGTCTATCCTTAATTTAATAAAAATGTCGCTTCCGGTTTGGCGGTGGTTGTAACAGCATAAACGTTAGGTTTTACCCCGTTCTTTTCCTCCTTTGCGGTACGGGTTCGAGCCTGCCTTCCTACTACCACTTTTTTTTTTTTTTTTTTACTCAACATACACATCCAAACACCCGGGCAACGCCGGGCTAAAATGCTAGTAGATAAGAAAGAAAAAACTACGAAATAGCAGATTTCATCACTCTAGCAGACCACCTAGGAGGCATAAAATCTAAGCAAATAGATGAGGCATCCTAGAGAGCTGAAAGAAATATTGAACATGAAAAACATTACAGTAATAACAATAACCAGCATGACCTGCGGAAATTCCACAGGGGACTCTTTCATATGTAATATATTGATGTTGGCATTTTGTTGATATTCAGCATAAATGAAGACGCCCTGGTATTATTGTAGCTCTTTTGTTAAATATACAAAAGTATTTATCTCAGCTAGCAGGGACGCCCGACATAGCCTGGTCATAAAATACGCTTAAATATGATATTTTAATTTATGCAGATTTCGTATATATTATTATAGAATCAATTTTCTTCGATTCTGATATATTATAAAGTTGTGATTTCAAACAAAAAAAAGTATATCCATATAACTTGGGTGCATCAGTTTGAATCGAAACCAAAACCAAAACTTATGAAGATATATATATATATATATATATATATATATATATATATATATATATATATATATATATATATATATATATATACGTTTTATTTTTTATTACCGTATCTTTCTGTTAAGTTACAATATTATTTTGGCTATTTTTGGCCGTCTGTAGCGTCCTCAGCTTTTTACAGAAATGTTTGTGAATAATGTAACTTAACAGAAAGATACGGTAATAAAAAATAAAACGAATATTTGCTTTACAACAGTATTGAGCACTTTCTTCAGTTTTTATTAATTACCATCTCCACTAAACTATATATATATATATATATATATATATATATATATATATATATATATATATATATATATATATAAAACTTGAGTTCCTTTAGCTACAATCGAAATCAAAACCAAAACTTATGAAGAATTTTTGGTAAAATTATTTATTACAAGAAATGGAAGGTCATAACAATTAAACGACAGTCACTCGGAAGAAAAAAAATGTAAGCATTACACACAAAGTAACACGCTATCGTATTAATATATTAAGAGTGCAAAGGACAATTCTAAAAAATATAGAAAAGAGAAGAAAAATTAGAATCAAATGGAGGTTTTACACCATATAAGACGCAAAAACAACAAAAATATTAAGGAAAAATTCTTGAGGGCAGAAACCAACTCACAAATCCATGGTCCTTCCCTGTAAAAAATTCACAACTAGAACTCATCTACCTACAACAAAGAACTTTCCTTTCCTTCTCCATGTACTAAAAACCAAATGGAGCTTCCATGAACAGTTTCTTTCCTAGAATATCTTGACTGTAAAACAAGATAACACAAATCTGCTTCCCAGCTGACTGCAACACGGTCGTCTTCAAGTCTAATGTAAGCAAATACTTGTTGAACCGTCTTCTTGGATAATCAATTTTTTTAAAAAAATAATCCTATTCTATCCACTGTTTTCAATCCTCTTGTGGCGGCACTGATGAACCACAAGTAAATTGGAGTAGAAATAGAACAGAAATAAGAAAGAACGTTATGAAAGGAAATGATAGAACCAACCACCGTTGACAGCATACAAAATAGATATGAAATGTCAAAGAAGATGGAAAGACAGAGAAGGGAGAGCATTATCCAGGCCTCTAATCATTGTTATCAGCAAAAAATCAATGGTAAACGACCGTTGTGATAATACCAAATGATTTATAACGGTTATTGAAAAGCGATGGAGAGTGTTAGAAATCTAGAGGGAGTTGTTGTCACTCAGATTCCAGAGAGTACCAAAGTGAGCAAAAACTGATGATGAATTGTATGAAAACTCTTTATATATAAAAAACAAACTTTAGTGTCAGCATCGGCTGGCATCACACCAAATGGTCGTGAAGGCTCAGGGAGGATGGAAAGATCAAGAAAGGGGAGCATTAACTAAACCTTCACTGGAAGAGTGTGAGAATACTGAGACCTTGGAGAGACTTATTGCAACCCAAATTCCAGAGAAGACCAATGGCCATTGTTAGCAAGAAATCAATGGTAAATGGCTTTTATGATAATGCAAAGTCATTTGAATTGTAATTGAAAGAGGCAGAGAATACTAGAAATATGAGGGGACTGTTTGTCACTCAGACTCCAGGGTACATTGCCAGTGATTAATCACTGACAATTACCTGTGTGAGAACAAGTGAGATGATGATGATGATGATGATGATGATGATGATGATGACGACAACAACAACAACAATAATAATAATAATAATAATAATAATAATAATAATAATAATAATAAAAACATCAGAAAGTTGACACTGCTATGAAACAATAATAATAATGCAATGCCAACACCTCGAACTGTAAGAAAGTCATTGTAATTGAAACGGTTGGGACCATCGCAAAAGCCACCATAAATGGCTTAATCAGATTGACAAGACAATTTCTTTTCCATTTTGCAAAAGCATTGTCTGTTTGAAGTCAAAGGAATTCAAGAAAAAAATCCAACTGAAAACATCCAAAAGTTGAGACTACTACTACTACTACTACTACTACTACTACTACTAATAATAATAATAATAATAATACTCATAATAATAATAATAATAATAATAATAATAGTAACCCTCCTCCTTCTCCTCCTCCTCCCTCCAAACTGGTAAAAACAATCTTTATCCTTGATGGTCGTTTTTATCGACAAAATCTATTTTCTATATGAAAATAAAATGGTTCATGATTATTATGGCCTTTTCTGGGCATAGATATATTTTCAGCTAAAATTAACACATATGTCCGGGGGTCCCAGAGGCATAATATTACCGGAAATTCTTTTAAAAGCAATGGAATAAGGCAAGGAGCTATACGCAGCTGTTTCGTTAAGATTGCGCTGTTATTTTTGTGGATGAAGATCTAGACATTTCTTTTTTTTTCACATAGAAAAACACGCAACACAACTTTTTGTGTGGGAACAAAAGTCTTTTATAATCATAATTTCGCTTTTTTGTGGATGTTTGGTGGGTGGGAAAATTAACGTGTGAATTGCAAAAGCCAATAAATCTCAATAGTTAATCTATTTCTCTACTTATAATATCAAGGCCGATAATTACATAAAACATCCGCCAATCATATGATGTTGTAGAGAACAGATACTACACTTTGCAATATTTATTTGCAAAAATATAAAAAAAATTTACATTTACAACAAAATAGGCATAAGGCCATTCAAAATTGAGGGAAGAAAATGGGTGCCATTGGTCATCCTTTGTCATCATAACTAGCGGTGGGGGAGGGGGCGCCTGGCTTTGCCCGATCGTAAAATATGCTTAAATATGATATTTTAATTTGTCCAGATATAGAGTTGTGATTTTGAAAGTAAAAAAAATAAGGTATTTAGATGCCATCAGCTAGAATCGAAACTGAAAGCACAACTGTAGCACTCAAAGCTGGTGACGTTACCACTGTACCTACATAACACGCATATGGACTGAATAAAAATAAACTAAGATGAACGTACAAAATGTATAACGATTTTAAAAAAAATTTGACCCATTTTTGACCCCTTAAAAGCTATTTTAACCAGCTAAAGGCCATAAAAGAACGGTCCATAAAAAAATCCAATCATTTGAGGGCCCTAGTGCCGCTCTGCAACTTTTAGTTTCGAAAGAGATAGAGTTTGAAAATAGGGAGACAGACAGACAAACAGATGGACAAACAGACGGACATAGTGAGTTTAATAAATTAGACTAGAAAATGTTTATCCTAGTCTTACCTAGAATCATCAATCACCATAATATCACATTTACTCCAGAAACCGCCATACTTAAAATTTCCTAAATCATTCAAAGATTTTATTGAAAATAAATAAATACGTCTATATACAATCATGTCATTGGCCAGAATCGTGAAGTCAGGAAAAAATAAAGAATAAAAAATTTGGTTGGTAAGATCCTCCTAACCTTTTCGAAATAATAGCACAGGTCACTAACCAACGACAGAATAGACTAAGTGTAGCATCAGAGCAGATGCTACACTTTACAATATTTATTTGCAAAAATACAAGAAATTTACACTTACAAAAAATTAGGCAGAAGACCGTTCAAAAGAATAGGGATATGGGTGTCGTTTGTCATCTTTTGTCACCATAACTAGAAAATATCTATCCTCCTCTTTACTAGAGTCATCAATCACCATAATACCAAATTTACTCCGGAGGACTTAAAATTTCCCAAATCATTCAAAAATTTTATTGGAAATAAATATAAATGTTTATGTCCATTTATTTCATTGGTGGATACTACACTTTGATCTTATCAGACATTACAGTTTGATCTTATCAGATACTACACTTTGATTTTAACCAGAAGACCAAAGAGTCATATACAAAATAATGCTTTTTTGTGACTAGGCATTTTTTAAATGAATGAAAAATAAAAACTCAACATATAAATAGTCCATCAACATATATTTTTTCAAATAAATAATTACGAATAATATTCTGGGATCTACATTCAACATTTATAAAAAGGAAAAGCATTTTACTTTTAGTTTATTCACATCAATAATATTTTTATTTATTTATACCAATAATATTGTGAGGTCTGCATTCGTGATTGACATTTATAAAAAGAAATACGTTTTAACTTTAATTTATTCATAACAATTATATTGTGAGGTCTGCGTTCAACATTATGCCTCACTTTTGTGGAAATTAAGAGAAGCTATTAAAATCAAAAGATGAACAACACTTCAATCCACAATGCGCACGTCAACGGATCAGAAGCACTTTCACCTTTTCCCAGCCATGATGTCGTTTTGAAAGAAAAGTGTCTTCCAGATGATACAGCTTTGATTTCCAAAGTCACATCGTAGTTAGAGGACCAACAGTAGATATCTCACTGCTGATGCAATTCTCTACCTGTATAAGAGCCAAGTATGTCCAAGGATAGAGTACTGTTGCCACATCTGGGCAGGAGCTGCTAGAAACAGCTTATCCTGCCTTGACAGAGTTCAAAATAGAATTTGTAGTCTAGCAGGGGATGCCCTTTTCTCTTCCCTGCAACCTCTTTCCCACAGAAGAGATGTTGCGAACCTGTCTCTGCTTTATCGTTATTTTTATGGCAAATGCTTGTTTCAGCCCAATCTATGGTCCCCCCTGGCCTGACTTTCATGAAAAACACTCGTCTAGCTGAAGCCACTATCAATAATTTCCCCCACTCTTTATGTGTCTAAACCTAAATATAGATTCCATGAACAAAGTTTCTTTCTTAGAACTGCATGCCTGTAGAACACTGTTCCTTTTTCTTGCTTTGCAGCTGACTACAATCTTCAAGTCCGATGTGTACAAATTCTTGATGAGCCACCCGCTTAAGTAATCCAATTTACCAAATTTCCACTACTAACCATTATTACAGCATTTTTCTATTGGCCACTGTACACTCATTAACCCTTATCCTCGAGTGGCCTTAGGGCCTTTATAAAAAAGAAAAACATTGGGTGTTCTACAAAAAACGATCTTCTAAACTGCATTAAGCGATGTGAAAAATGCAGAACTCTGGATGGTTCCTATGTAGAGAAAGCCTTTGACGATGGTCTGTGTGAAAACTCTTTGCCTCCTTTTGAATAAAACCTAATTAAACTCAGTATAGCTCACATTACCCACCCTTACGCCTAAGAATTCTGTTCCAATTTTTAAAGATTGGTTAATTAGTTAATTAGTGAATCCTATACATATAAATATATAAACGTATACACATATGTAAAATTCATAATGATCCCTTGCAATGACATCTGGGTCTGTGTACATTCTACTTCTGAAGTAGAAAGAAAGAACTTGATTTACTGCTCTGGAACAGGAGTCTCCAAACTACGGCCTGCAGGCCAGATCTGGCTCACCGACGTCTTTTATCCGGCCCAGATAGCTGTTTCAAAAAGCGTAAAAATATTCAGGAAAAATGTAATAAATGGAAATGCGTGAAAATAGTGTAGTGTTTTTTTTTTTTCTTTTCATAAAATGATTAAAAAAATGAAGTTTTGGAAAACCAGTTTCATTAAAAAACAAAAGTGAATGAGCCAAAAAATATAAAACACGTCCAGATTATTATTTTTTTATTTTGGCACAATATGGCCTCCTCCGTTCTCCCTCATTCGAAAACTTTGAAGACTCCTGCTCTAGAACAATGGCCTGCAAACCATTTTTTTAAAATTTATTTTGGTGTGCATAGCCTTAAAAACATCGGCAATATGCCCCCTTTCCCTCATTCAAAACTTTGAAGACCCCTGCTCCAGAACAATGGCCTGCAAATTGAACACCTAATCATATACGTCTACATAACTTTATAAACACGCACCTTTTATATACATAGAGATTAGGAGATTAAAGCAGAACATATATGATGTACACTAGTTTATACCATTGCATAACTCACCCTAGTCAGGTTGAACCGTCTTCCTCCAAAGGAGGGAGTTTCGTGTGAATATCAAATTTACAAGCAGTGCCCACCCAGTTGCTTGTATTTCTGTGTCAGGGGAGATGTATGATGTTAAGTTTTTGCAGAGAGATGGGATTAGAGAATCCCATTTTCTTTTAATTTCAAAATATTTATCAGGGATTGTGTTTCCTTTTATCTTATGGAGGTGCCAATTATGTAAGGGCACTGACCCTAAGCAGGTTGAACTGTCTTCCTCCAAAGTTTGTGATATATCAAATTTATTAGCAGTACCCAGTTGCTTGTATCTCTGTGTCAGGGGAGATGACGATGTTAAGTTTCTGCAGGGAGATGTTGAAATTCTTCTATATGCCGCATCTGGTATTCCCAAATGGTCACCCATCTAGTATTGGCTAGATTGAACATTGCTTAACTTTGTTGATCTAACAAGAACCGGTGTCTAAACGTGATTATGCAGTCTATATTGCAAGTTTATACTGTAGATATTTCAATGGTTGGATTCAAAAACACAAATCTGAAGATACGCTAACCATATCAAGATCATTATTAGGACTGTGACAACAGCATATTTTTTTTCATTGTTTTGACTCTCAAGTATATATCCGACACAGTAAGACAGTCAATCAACCGAGAACCACATCAGTCTATAAAAAACATCTCAGATATTAACGGATATATACTCAAGAGTAAAAACAATGAAAAGAGTATGCTGTTGTCACAGGCCTAATCATTATCAGTGACCCTTTGATAGCTTATTCTGTTTTTTGGTTTCTTTTAATAGGTAGCTATCATTTATCAAGGCCCAAAGGCCATTGGAGGATAAAAGTTAAATGAGAGTAAATAGTCAGACAACACTTGATTGATAACGATGATGGTGATTGGGTAAAATTCGATTATTTAAGAAAGCAGTTCAACAAAAATTTGTTTACATTGGACTGCTCCGGGAAATGTGTTAAAATATTTTATAACAAAGTGACACTCACCCTAAACAGGTTAAACCGTCTTCCTCCAAAGGAGGGAGTTTCGTGGGAATATTACATTTACAAACAGTGCCCAGTTGCTTGTATCTCTGTGTCCGGGCAGATGACGATGTTGGGTTGTTGCAGTTTTTTGCATAGAGGCGTTGATGTTCTCCTATATACAGCGCCTGGTATTTCCAAATGGTCACCCATCTGGTACTGACCAGGTTCATCATTGCTTAACTTTGTTGATCTAACAAGAACCAATGTGACAACGTGATTATTTAGTATATATTGCTAGTTTATACCAGGGGTCTCCAAACTACGACTCATGGGCTAGATTTGTCCCGTTAAAGTCTTTCATCTAGCTCATGAACAATGGCCTGCAAACTGAACACGTTAACATATACATCTACATAACAGTTCAAGCGCAGTCAGAACTCGAACTTAGCATGCTCAGCTCACTCTCCACGCCGGGAACCACTTTATTGCTTACAGATTTGCACTATTTATAGTGAACGCAGCAAATTTATCTCGAAAGCTAAAATCGATTTCTGTCTATGACTGACACGTGTAATTATTCACGCAGAAACAGCAGAAGCCGATGTGAAATGTATTTTAGCTGACCTTTTAAAATTGACATTTACAGATGATAAAAATGCAATTATCATACATAATTATTTTTGTATATATATAATTAGATTGATGTTATTTTATTTGTTTTTGTTTTTGCGATACTTTTCGAATGAATTCAATTATTTATGCGAAAGTGCATTTTTACCTAAATGCGAGTTGGGAATAATTTTCTCTTTTACCAATTTGGTCACCCTAAATGGGGAGCGGCATATATATTGTTTTTAAAATATAATTATCCACTGGCACGTGTTCGTCGTCTACGACTCATCAGAAAAACAAATAAAATAACATCTACGTAAAAAGAACCATGACTGAATTGTTTTGAATAACTTGTCGTTAAAGGCTGAATTCTATTGGGAGCTTTTGCCATAATCTGCTGTTTTATCTCTTCCATAGTGGTATTAAACCCTTTGGCTTTCAGTTCGTATCGTCGATCCAGTTCTTCTTTTTCTCCTTATTTGCATTTTTCCGCTGTCCTTTGAACTATGCCTGAATTTGGCATAAGTCTGTCCTTAATCTCTTCAGGTCACCTTCAATTCCCCTTCTTCAATACGGTTCTTTTTTTTTCTGTTTCATTTTTGGTTCTTTCGCCCCTGCCATCTCACCAACCAATACAGCTCCTGCCTGCAAAATGTCTCTGACATCTGTTATGCTCTCTAGTGACACCTTTTTCATAATTACCTTTTTATTTGTTGTATTCCGTAACTTTGTCTGGTCAACATTATTGCAATTAAAAATCTTTCCTTTTTCACTGCTTCTCATTAATTCTTTCAGTCTATTCAGCAAATTTAATTCAACATCTGTTATTTCCTCACAATTATTACGAAAGTTATCCTCCTCCCGTTGAACTATATTATCATAAATGATTCCCATAGCCATTTCTACTTTCTTCTTCTATCTCCTGGCACTTTTGAGACATTTCTGCAAGATTTCAGCAGAGTCAATGCCACGGGCTGATACACTGTGCGATTGGCTGTTTAATATCCTCCCCTTGATCGATTCTATTTCAACTGATGTAAGCCATCCCTTTTTTTTTTTTGAAGTATTATTCTTATCTGATTCATAAGCTTATTTTCCGTCATTTCAAACATAACTCCTTCTTCCCAGTACCTCAGTGTAAACTTTCCAACTTCTCTTGTATGACCATCCAATTTCGTTGTCAGTTTACATTCCACTGCAAACTTATGTTCTCCCTTGTTCCACTTTCTTTTCACGCTACCAGATTTCTTTGCTGATTTCCTATTAGTGTAAATAATTGACTTTTTTGGATTTGAACAAACTCGATACTTCAGTGACAGAAGTGCTGCCCATTTGAACTTCTGACCCAGAGGATTCGGGGTCCTGCACAGAAGGTGCAGTCTTCTCCAGATTCAATTCATTTGAATTTGTATTCATCATAAGAATGAGTTGGATTTGTGGAGGTTCGTTCCTCGGTATTTTTATTGAGACATCATCTCTAGACGACTGCCAATCAAGGCTAACGAGCGCTTCACTTGCCCGTAGCACGTAGTCAGCCCCACAGGACGTCAAACTGGTATTTTCTTTACCACAGGGGTTGTGTTTATGATTGCAACCAATCAGTATTTTTACCGAGACAAAATCTTTGGAAATATTGTCGGCCAAGACTCAGAGATCTTTCTACCTAAAATGCAAGGCTATACATTTTCTTCTTCATTATTATTATTATTATTATTATTATTATTATTATTATTATTATTATTATTATTTATTACATTTTTTTCTAAAGTCAGATTTTTACTAAAATATCAAAGACGTGATAGATTTTTTATCAAAATTGGAATAAGGATTCTAAACACAAGGTTAGGTAGCATTATGTCCCGTTTTTAATCTTCATTATTGTTACTGTGACTGGTCCCGTAATCCACCAGGACCGTCGGTGCGGTGCGCTGAATGGTGGATGAACGATGGATAAGCTGGCTTTGCTTGGTGCGGTGGTGGGTCAATACCTAGGTAACACCAAAGCTTTTCCCCTATCCATATTGCCGGCCCACTTCTTTTGACTTTCCCATTTTCTTTTCCCAGGATTGTTCCTTGGCAGATGGTCTTTGCAAGTCCTTTTGAATGTGTTATGTGCTCATACCATCTGAGTTTTCTCCCGTTTACTGTGGTCAGTTGATCTTCATAGTAATGCACTTGGTGAGTGACCGTTTTGGTGACATGGTCTTTATAGTATGAGATGCCAAGGAGTTTTCTGAGGCATCTCATTTCTACTACTTGGATCCTCCTTGATACGTCTGTGTTCAGTGTCCATGTCTCGCATGCATAACGCATAATTGAGATGTCTAGCATGTGTAATAGTTTCACCTTGGTCCCAAGAGGAATGTTCCTGTTTCTCCGTCTTAATCTTCGGAAGGGGATATAAAAGTGGTGCCAACTTGTTCTATTTGGGGGATTAATTTTGCCTATCTTGGGGCGAGTATTCTATTAAATATATTAAAAACTACTTAAATTCTATTAAATATATTAAAAACTACTTAAATTCTCAGGCAACGCCTTGTACCCTTGTTAGTTTTGTATAAAATAACCATAATGATTGTAAAAAAAATTTTCAGGAGTGAACCATCATTCCAGTTCGTAATGATACGTTTCTATTTTTTTTTTTTTTTTTTTGTCCGTTTCGGAAATGGCGGCCGTTGAAGTGAGCACATCCGATTGGTTCTAAAAATTGGATTTCCGACATGTTGCAGCATTCATTTCTTCCTTATATTAATAGAATTATGACACATCTGTGTGTGTGTGTGTGTGTGTGTGTGTATTTCTCGTGCCAACGTAACTTTTATAATTACATACTGAACTTAAAAAAAAAAATTTTTTAATCGAATATTTATTGAAATTAAAATTGTAAATATGTAAAACAAAAGTAAAAAAAAAAAAAAACATTTATGCAGTATAAGGTGTGAAGAAAGTTATAAATTTCCAACCGGATGTTTACTCGTCGGCTGTCACAAACAAAGTGTGTAAACTCGCCACTACTCATAGGCTCGACGCACCCATCCAGTCAAAAAGAGAAAAATAATAAAAATTAATTAACCAATGGGAGCGGGCGCGATAAAATAAAATTTTACAATCAACATGTATATGGGAGCCGGTAAGAAGAGATAAAAACCCAGGAATTTTTTAAATGAGAGAGAAGGGAAAGAAGACACTAAGAAACTAAGACACAGGTCCTCTCAAACAAGAATTCACCCGCGTTCGCTGTTAAAAGCCAAAAAGCACTCCGTTTTCTGATCGCTATTCAGCCAACAAAAAGAAACAAAGAATAAGTATTGGCACGGCAAAAAAAAAAAAAAAATTGTTTTTTTTTTAACCATTAAAATCCATTATTCTTGAGCAACTTTTTTCACAGAAAGATAAAAGACTGAATTTTATCATATAAAAAGTGAAATAATATCAAACTTTTTCTACTATTTTTAATAGAATTTAAAATTTTTAAATTCACCCACAAAAAAACAAAAACAAAAAAAAAACATCATTCACTGCCGTGTTTTCACGATGGGAAACACATTTAAATATTAAAAAAATGTTTTTGTCTCAATAAGATTTAGGATGATTTGCTATAAGAATATGCAGAAATGTTATAAACATAAGAAATGTTATAAACATAAGAAATGTTATAAACATAAGTACCTGAATTTCAAATAATTTCATCTTTTATCTCAATATGTAGCTGTTGTGTGGCGAAATTAAAAAAATGCAAAATTCAACGTTACTGTTAAAGAAACTACAGTAGCCTTTACAAGACAAAATAAATTAATTTAGTCTTAACGTTTGTTTTGACGATTAAGTGAAGAATAAGGGGTTAATTTTATATATATATAGTAGACAACAAATTATATATATATATATATATATATATATATATATATATATATAATTTGTTGTCTACATGAACCTTGAAGTTAAGCAATGATGAGGCTGGCCGGCACTAGATGGGTGACTATTTTGGGAATGCTAGGCGCCGTATGTGTTTGAGACAACACCTGCATCTAGTGTCACGCTTGGTCATCTTGACCCTGTCTTGCCATCAGGACCAAGTGTTTCTGGACGAGAGAGTGTGATAGATGCAGCAAGTCCCCAACACTTTAAACTAGCATCATTGACAAACCAGTGATGTCCCTATTTACTTGCCTATAGGAGGGCAGTATTAGACACAAGATCGGTTTTTAATGTAGGGAAAATAAGACCTCCTACAATGGGACACTGGATAAGAACAAAATTGCCTCAGTCTAGAAAGATTTTTCTGTCATTGAACGAGAAAAGTATAGGTTAAGTGTAGCATCAGAACAGATAGTACACTCTGATCTTAACCCCCAAACCACTGATGTTTGTGGTCTTCATCGACAACGATGGATGACATACCCCACTTCTTCATTCGAGGTCAATCCTGCAATTAAAATATTTTTAAGGTAATTAAACATGCAAATATACTTTTTTTATTGAATTAAATTATAATTCCAAACACCATCTATGGTGAAATACCTTCTTTTCGCTTTATATTTTTCTATTAAGTTTAAAAATTTTTCTAGTTTTCTACCTGTAAATAAAAATAGACTAAAATTGCTTTTTTTTTCTGATGTTTTATTTTCGAAAATTGATGTATTTTTAATTTCATGATTACAATGATCTTCCCATTTGCAACTTGTGAACTATATACATTTTCTATAAACTATATAAAACTGATTTTTTTCTATAAACCATATAAAATTGTTTTTCCCTAATCTTTTATTGCATAATTTTATTAGAATTTGTTGACCTTTAAAATTGTGGCATCGTAATTTTGGAAAATACAGAACAATTGTTTTTAGAGCGTATGATCTTCCGTAGATGAAATAATATCACGTAATAACAAATTGCCGAAAGAAATGATCGTATTTTTAGCAAAATGCGCAGTTATTTACCGATTTTTTCTTTTTTTGGTATCGATTCTTCAAAATATTTAATATATGATAGTATATTAACAATATTAGGCTCACTAAAAGAAAATTATTAATTTATTTTTCAAAGATTTAAAAGTTTTTTATACAAATAATGAAAATATATAATAATTTTTGGTAATCTGAACAAATAATGAATATTATTAACATATTCAACAAATTTCACACTTCAAAACACAAAAGATGAAAAATTAAACACACTTGAATTTCGGATTTTCAACCTTAAAATCTGATACGGGCATAGTTATTTGTTTATTTGTGTGTTTTATCTACAATCCCCATCCTCCCCACAATACAATATATTTTGTTCAGTTTCGGCAGATTATTTTAAGCATATTTGTACCTACAAATAAAGAAGAGAGGTTTGTAGGCAAATATATATATTATTAAGCGATAATAATCGGTGAAAATTTCGTATTGATTGGATAATTACTTGATTTTTGGTAGTTTTTTAAAAAAAGACTCCGGAAAAGAATACTTACTCCCTCCTTCCGTTTTGGCCGTGCCTAAATAAGTACTTTTTATGGACATTCTTCTTTTATTTTCGTTTATTTCAACGCCTTACTTTGTATTATTTTGAAAGGTGACCACACATGAAAATGAACCTTTTTGAACACGCAAATTCAATCTAGTCTTTTGTTGCTGATAAAAGTTATTCAAACCTTAAATGCTCATTGTTTGTCTTGTGTTAAATGGACTTTCTATTTGATGCTTTTTTATGTTGTAATACACAAAACAATCTATAAAGGACCGCGGTATTGTCGAAATCGCCCGCGCGGTTTACAGAAAACGTCAAAAGATGGTTAACGAAAGTTTCATGATTTTTTTTCCGCAATAAATAATGTATTTCATGACAATAAATACAATTGAAGAATAAAAATCAATTGTATCCAAAATTAGCTGTCCGTGTTTTTAGTTTCATTTTTTTTTGTTCTATTTTATTATAAAATACGTTGTTTGAAAGTTTATTTGGACAATAAACAAGGTAATAATAAGTTCGATCCGTCTCATTACCCCTGGACCTCTAGTTGCCTTAAATCTTGATAAGTAGAAAATATTCGAAAAAAAAAAATCGGCTATAAAACACTTTTTTTGTATTTTATTATAAATTACTGTTTGTTATATTTCAGATCCAGTTATGAAACACGAATTTTATTTTCCCAATGTAAAATGAACACACACACACACACACACACACACACACACACACACACACACACACACACACACACACACACACACAAATACAATAATATATATATTAAATTGTAATTCAATGAATTTCAAAAACTCTCATTGAAATGAATTTCATATCAAAGAATTTTTATTATTCTAAGCAAGACAAAAAATGCTTTAGAAAATTAATCTCCTTAACCTATAGGGTTTCGATGTCTACCATCTCATCAGAGGAGAGAAAATATTAGCAAATACTTATAAAGGTATGCACCCTATTAGACATGGAAAGTCAAAGTCAAAATAATAAATTTATCAGAAGTCCTGTAGCAAGAGGATTTGCAGAAAAAGGATATGAAAGATTTTTTTAGATTCAGCTTGCTTGGTAAAATCCATATATATATATATATATATATATATATATATATATATATATATATATATATATATATATATATATATGTATAAATGTTGTTTGTTTTGGTTTTAGCGATATGTTTTGAATGAATTCAATTATTTACGAAATTATATATATATATGAATGAATTCAATTATTTACGAAATTATATATATATATAATTTTGATTGAAAATATATTATTTGTGTCAGTACGAAGCAAATTCAATTAAAATTTAATTTAAAACTGGAAACAATTTCAATGAAAGCTGAATTGAAAAATAAAAACAATATTCTTGAATAATTATTGAACAATTTTTTACGCAACTTTAAGAAAATTCAAATTCAAATAAGAAACACTTATTGTAAGATCAGTTCCATGAATAAATATTTATTTTTTTGACTTAGAAACAAAATATTCTTTTAATATTTTTATATAATTTTTCCTTCTTTTTATAATTTTTTACTGCGTTTATTTTGGTTCAAATCAAAATAAATATTTAACTTTTTTATTTTTTATAATAAACCAAATGATTATTGATTTTATTTTTGTATTTAGATAAAGGCGCCCAGAGTTTCGGCACTTTTTGACGTTTTCTGGAAACCGCTCAGACATTTCCGACAATAACACAGTCCTTATATTGCATAAGTACTACAAATTCCATTAAAACATAGTATAATTATGAAATTAAATCCATCAGAATGCATTTCGATTTATTAGTAAAAACGTCAACACTTTTGTTAATAGCTGAAAAATAAAAGAGAATTAATTATTTATCACCTTTCAAAATTTGAAATAAATTTGGAGGCATTTAAGCTGTCAAATAGAAAATCATTCCAGCTTTTAAAATTCTTAGCAGACCCTCATGTATTAAAAGATGTAGCTTTGGAAGTTATTTACAGTCAATAATTTTATAAATAAAGCTTAAAACATTACCTTAATAAAATTAGTTGTAAAAAGATGACAGAAAAAATATTGTCTGTATTTTCCTGATGAAGATTCTTATGAGTCGAAAATTAGAATTTAAATAAACAAATATATTTATTAAAAAAATGCATTTTGGCTGGTTAGTTCAGCTCTTAGATAAAAGATTTAACTGTGATGTTGTGGGAACATGATGAGAATTAGCAGCGAACCGGATGTTAACGCATCCACCATGAGAGACAAAATGAAAAATCGTCTTTTGCACATGGCTCCACGCATCGCTTCCGCCTGGGAATAAAAAAAAAATAAGATAAACACAAAACAATTATCGACCAATGGCAGAGCTTCGCGCCTAAAATAAACACCTCAAATATCACAGTCGCTGGGAGCCGGTTTGCCACTATAAAATGAGGGGACCAAATGAAGAGGAAAGAGGAGATTCACCCTGCTGCGTCAGTGAACGCACGGACAGATTCTCCCTCCCGACCTAAAGAGATGAAGAAGAAAAAGAAATAAGGCACCAGTGAACTGAAGCCGACTACGCTCTCATGTTATGGGCCAAACGCCTTCAATTCTAAACAATGCCTAATTCACACAAACCAAAGAAGAGAGGAGGAGAAAGAAGACGAAGACGCCGGGCTGCTAGCGCTGATGAAAGAAGAGACTCGCTTTCCAGATACAAGCCAGGACACGCATCACCGACAGCAGGATGACCGGCCTACCTTAAACCTCTCCATCGTCCAAAAGATAAGTTACATTTTACGAACATTCATTCCTTGTCAATTCATACATACCTACAAACAGTTTATGAACATTCATTCGTTGTCAATTCATACATACCTACAAACATTTTACGAACATTCATTCCTTGTCAATTCATACACACCTACAAACATTTTACGAACATTTTACTTTGTTAAATCACATTCCATCCTACGAACACTTTGCCTGTCCTAATACAAATTGTTGGTCGTGAATAAAATCGGTTCTCAACCTTCAATATCCGTCCGTCCCCACCTCTAATCCTTTTCATAGAAACCCAGGCCATAATGTCACATTCTTCGTTAAATAAATAAACACATCCATTTATTTAAATTTAATTTTTGACCTATAAAAAATCATTGACAGTTTCAAATTTCAATGCTTTTAAACAGTGGATCGCCGCCATCCACCGAGTACTTGCCAAGCTCCCGCCGGCACTTGTGGAAAAAGCATGCTCCCAGTTCCGGACCTGTATCGAGGCGGTGATTGAGGCAGAAGGCGACTACATTGAATAGATATCAGCTCTACTACATAATCAAGTTACTTGAATTGATTTTTTGGGCTTGTATTACTGTACACATAGATTCGAAAAAGTTGTCAAAAAACAAATATATAACAAATAAATGTTATCAAAGGCAAGATAAGTTACTTTTCTACCAAACTGGACATATTTTTCGTGTTTTTATTCAATGTAACATGTTTATTCAGCTCGAAAATCATACAGGGTTTTCGACATTCAAGAAAAAACCCTCAAAAAACTAAAAATAGTCTGCCCTCCACATTATCTTTATTAAAAGACACATTCTCTTTATTAAAGGAAGTCAATTTATTTAATTATTATCCCTAAAAATCGTAAAACTTGTTTTTTCTTAAAAAAAAAGTACTGCACTTATTAAAGTCTGTTTTCTTATATAATTCTTGTAAGTTACTTAAAAATTGCACAAGTGAGAAGAGTTGAAAATATCAAAAAATTAAATTTTGTAGATAATAAGCGACTTCTTTGATTCCATAAGTATGTGGGAGATGAGTGTGTGGCGGGGGGGGGGGGGGGTGAAGAAAAAAGAAACGCTGAATTCTTTTACTTATTCTGATTATTTTTTATGGAAATCTCTTTGGACAAGGCGTGAAGCCACTTAATGTGAGGAGCTAAAAAGAACGGAAAATTATTGTTGTAAAGAAAGAAGATTCCTACTGAGCTGAGTCTTGAAAGTAGGAGGAAACAGTCAGTAGGAAGAGAGTTCCATAAGCCTGCAGTTTTTTTAAAGAAGCTACTGGAATAAGAAGTTGTATTACAATGAGGTACAAAAATATTGATTTGAGACTGTGTACACACACACGTGCACACACACATAGGATGTTCCAAAGCTAAAAATCCCGAGTGATGGGGTGAAGCTGTCAAAACTGACGTCGCCAAAGGTGAATAAGTCAATTAATTGACCTCCACAACTGGTCAATAGGTGAAGCAGAAGAGCAAAGCAGTCAAAAAGTGACAGCAGAACGAGCTGCTGCTGGATCCACCACCTCCTGCCCTATCCTCTGCCTACCGCTTGGAAGTGAGCACATGATACAAGAAATAAAATAATTTTATATTTTTCTAACAAGCGAATTTTTGTTATCATTTTTTTTTCTTGGCTGACGAGAAACTACTATTGTTCAATCCAGCTATATCAAAGAGGTAGATCACTAGACCAACAAATCATAAAATATCAATTTGTCAAATTCATTGCTATTTAAGTTTAACTTCGAAAATCTGACCAATTTAATTTTGTATATGCGAAAAATTGTGTGAGAATTCATTTAATATAGTGACATAATAAATAATAAATTAAATAAAATAATATACTAATAAATAATCGTATGAAAAATATATAAATTAATAATTTAATAAAATAACATAACCAAAATAATACATAAATAAATAATTAAATAAAATAATATATAAATAATAAATTAAATGATGTATAAATAAATAAAATAATATATAAATAATTAATTAAATAAAATAATATATAAATAAATAATTGAATAAAATTATATCATAAATGATTAATTAAATAAAAAATATAAATAATCAATTAAATAAAATAATACAACAAATAAATAATCAAATAAAAGATATAAAAATAAGTAATTAAAAAATTTATATGCAAACAAATAATTAAATAAAATAATTTATAATTAAATAAAATAATTTATAATTAATAAAATAATTTATAATTAAATAAAATAATTTATAATTAAATAAAATAATTTATAATTAAATAAAATAATTTATAATTAAATAAAATAATTTACAATTAAATAAAATAATTTATAATTAAATAAAATAATTTATAATTAAATAAAATAATTTATAATTAAATAAAATAATTTATAATTAAATAAAATAATTTATAATTAAATAAAATAATTTATAATTAAATAAAATAATTTATAATTAATTAAATGAAAAACAAAAACTGCATTTCTATGCATCAGATTGCTTTAGTATCATCTAATAAGTTTCTTGTAAGTTTATTCAAAATTCCACAAGAGAGAAAAGCCAAATTCCATTTTTTTTATCATTCTTTTTAATGAAACACTTAATATTACGATAAACAATTATTTGTAAGAAATAAATGTTGTAAATGTTTATAAAATATCAATTTGCCAGACACATTGCTATCTAGGTTTACCTTAAAAATCTCACAGACTTATATATATATATATATATATATATATATATATATATATATATATATATATATATATATATATATATAAAATAATTTGACAAAAAGTTATATTCCAAAATTCATAATGTCGACCATTTATTCCTTTAATTCAGTTGGCATATACAATTCTTAACAGTATCGTTTCGTAGTACAAAATCAATCACTTAATTCTTATATCAATCAGTGAATCTATTTAACAGATTATTCATTGAACTTTTGAATAGTCAAGTCGCTGCCTGATGATATCTGTTGTTTGATTGAAACAAGTGGCTATTTGTAGCAGCAGGATGTGACCATGTTTATATAACAATAAACAAGTATTATCAGCTCTTTTTATTGATCACCATCTAACAACTTCGTTGAATTCATTAGTCCATTACTTTTGAATAAAAAAACCCTGAGTATATATATATATATATATATATATATATATATATATATATATATATATATATATATATATATATATATATATATAGGGTGCCCACAAAGTCTGGCTACATAATCTACAGGATGCTTCCACAAAGTCTGGCTACATTATGTAGCCAGACTTTGTGGACACCCTGTATATTTTATAACTTTATATATATATATATATATATATATATATATATATATATATATATATATATATATATATTAGAAGTATACTGTAAAATTCTTTTATAGTTTAGATGAGATTACCATCAAAACATAAGATAGCCTGGTGCCATAAATAATTAAATGATTTAATAAAAACCAAAAACTGTTTCCCTTTGTATCAGATTCTTTTTTTTATCTAATGTAATTCTTAAGTTAATTCCAAATTGCACGAGTGAGAAGAGCCGAATTCTTTCGTTTTATCTTTGCCAAAACAACAGAATTGTGTAAAGATGGAATTTATATTACAGTTAAAAAT
The DNA here is from genome assembly GCF_053919585.1 of Euprymna scolopes. Taxonomy (NCBI): domain Eukaryota; kingdom Metazoa; phylum Mollusca; class Cephalopoda; order Sepiida; family Sepiolidae; genus Euprymna; species Euprymna scolopes. The sequence goes on along the minus strand of NC_136510.1, from coordinate 107,102,533 downwards.
ATCTAAAGTTAAAAATATCTAAAGATTAAATTTTGTAGATATAAAATAATAAAAGACTTATGTGATTCTGAAACCGCGATGGAGGCGGCTAGGATGGGGTGGGGTTGAAAAACAAACAACACAACAAATCAAAAGGCTGAATTCTTTGTCTTATTCGGACTACTATTCTCATCCTGTGTTTGCCTTGTGGAAGTCAATGGCTAAGAGAGTTAACCCTGACAAAAATCTGGTTTGGAGTTTATATAGCCGGGTGATGAATTGCTGCAATACCTTTCCGGCACTTGGTCTTCGGGCCAAGATCAAAATGTAGTATCTGCTCTTCAGATGCTACACTTGTTCTCTGTCAGTGGAAGAGAAATCCTTCACGGATGAGACAATTTTCATTTTTGTTCTTTTCCTACACGTTAAAAAACGACCCTGGTGTCTAACTCTGCCCCGTGTGGAGGCATTGTAAACAGGAACTGCTGCAGATGTGCTGGCTCTGACCATATTGGCTTGCGTTTCCATTGGAATTTGTCTGCAATTCCGAGAGAGGACCCTGGTAACTGAACAGGCATAAATCTCCTTATCAGCCATCCAGGCCTAAATCTGGAGAGGCAACTCCAGCTTCGAACTGTAATAGCTGCGGTGCATCAGACTAGATGTAGAACGCCATTGCCTCACAAGACAAAAGGTTATCATTCTCACCGTGGTTTTCATTTTCATTATGTAACCTGTGACCTAATTCACGCGCATCGTCATTTCGAACTTTCTTTCTTTCCATAGTTTTATTTTTGTTCAATACAAAATTATAAAAAAGTTTTTTCCACAGCACACATGATTTGATGCAAAAATATTTCTTTTTATTATTTTTACTTAAAACAATTTTATTTTACCGCGGGCATTTTTTTTTCTAGAAAAAAATGTATTCTTCGAAATTATTATTATTATATTTTTTTTCTTGAGAAAAATTGCACTTTACATTAAATAAAGATTCTAAATTCGTTCCAGGTGATGCTGAGAGGTCATTCAAGGGCAAACGTTTTGAAATTCTTCTTGCAGCTGTGCATATATTTGCACATGCATGTGTAAACATCAGTTTTTAAAATCATTTTACTTCAGTTAATTTTCATAGTTCAAGTGGCTTCCTTCTAGTGCTCACACTTGCTTTCATTCATGTCCGAGGGCTCTTTTAAGGATAGACGCTGTCACTTTTATGGCATCTATATGTATTTCTTTCAGGGGCTGTTTCTAAATATTACTTACAACTAACAGAGAGACCCGACGTTGCCCGGGAATGAAGGAGGATCAATGAATGTTTCACCTCCCATATTTTATTGTCATCAACCATTTTTCAATCCTCCTTGCAGTGATATAGTCCACAATACTCTACATTGCACTGTAGAGAACCTACTGCTATTTTTATTAAATTAGTTTTATAAAATGGCTTGAAGTAAAGTTTAAAATGCAAATATCAAATATCATGCTTCAATTGTGCTCTAAACAGAAACATTCATTTCGAACGTGCCCCTGTCATATCAAAGAATCTACTGTTGATTTTATATGCCTGACCTTTTTACTTGTGCGATGATTCTACTTGAATTAAAGTGTAAAATGCAAAAGCCAACTATCATGGTTAAATTGTGCTCTAAACAATAACATTCATTTAGAATATCAAAGAGCCTTCTATTGATTTTATATGCCGGGCTTTTCTGCTTGTGCGGTTATAAAGCTTTTCAAATGTATTTGTGTTGTATAAGACGTTAACTTTGGTCAAAATCGCCTGTTGATTCTTTCATCAGATTTTTTCGATTATAGATTATCGATATTTATTGATTATCGATATTTATTGATTATCGATATTTATTGATTATTGATATTTATTGAAGACATCTCCATACAAAACCTATCTAAAAACACTGCCGGACACATAAGGTACATTTGTGTGAAATTAAAAAAAAAAAATCGGCCTAGTCGTTTTGGAATCCATAAGGGAACGAACTCACAGAGACACACAGACAAAGTTCCTTTTATATAATAGTAGAGATTTTTGTTTTCCTTAGACCAGTTGGTCCTACAACAACCGGTACGATTATATATTATTATTTGTTTTTTTTTTTATTGGAATCTTTTTGAGATAAGTAAATTTATTTATTTGCGGACTATCATCCTCATCTTCATAGACAACAACAACAACTATAAAAGGCAATAATTACTGGGGATGCAGTTACGAGACTCAGCATTCCTATCTCGTCGCAGTTAATCACCTGAAGAAGGCCAGAGGATGAGTTAGCCTGTGGAATTGTCTTCCGTTTTCCTGCTTTCCGGCTGACTACAATATGGTTGTGTTCAAGTCTAAAGTAAATAAGTTCTTGATGAGCCGTTCCATATAAGTTATCAAATTTACCAAATTTTCATTACTAATGATTACTATATTGTCCAATTTCTACTGTACACTCTTTAACCCTTATCCTTGGGTGGCCTCTGGGCCTTGATAATGTGGCGATGCCTTGGTAAAAAAAAAAAAAAACGTGGCGAAACAACAACAACTATAAAGATAAGGATAACTGTCCGCAAATTAATAAATAAACCGGCACGATGCTTATTTCTTTCAGAGATCATGTTTTTAAATTATTCCTGAAGTCCTGATCGCTTGCCTGTTTCCATCCTGACTTCAATATGGATGTATTCAAGTCCAACATAAACAAATTCCTGATGAACCGCCCCCCCCCAAGTAATGACACTTTATCAAATCTCCAATACTAATGAATACTGCAACACTATCCTATTGATTACTGTACACAAAATAACCCTTATCCTCGAGTGGCTTCTGCGCCTTGATAAGTGGTGACCTTCATGTAAAAAAAAAAGAAATCTTCTCCTGTTTGACGCTATGAAGGTTACAACAATAAGGAGCGCAGTCCTTTCAGGTTTGCTCCATACTACAATGCCAGGCTTGATGGCTTTGTCTTTGTAGAATTCGCCCGCTTGTATACCTTTATCATAGAACACTGTCACCTTTTCGTTTGATGTTATCATTGAAGGTTCATGTTCCCAGATGTTCAAGCTGCGTCTTCTCCACAGATATTCTGATAAAAGTATTCAATAGTAATGGAACGATTCCAATTTTTTTTTTCTGATTCCGGTACAATTACCAATTCCAATTCCTTTCAAATATCTGCATACCCACAAATGGACTATACCAGAATTATATATAGCGGATAAAAAGTGTCACCCGTTATGTTGAGAAAGGATATCCATATCAGATAAAGAACCATCTTGATATGATGATGTGTTGGCTTAAAGGAGTGGTCCACAAGTTGTATCAAAGCTTTTTGCATCTATTTTTATACACCTGAATTCCAGAATCATACTTCCCTGGCCCTCGCCCTTTGGGGCCTGGGCAACAAGTGTCAAGCAAAGACCAGCAAGACCTTGGTCAATGTAGGGGCAACCCTTCATACTAATTGTCACTATCCAGCTCCCCTACTCCCCGGGGAGTTAGTCCCCATTCCCCCTTCACTCCTCACATTAAAAATCAGCCTTGTGCCTAATTTGCTCGGTGGGGGAGCAAATAAATACCCATACTTCCCAGGCCCCGGCTCTCCGTGGCTAGGGGACAAGATCAAAGTGTAGTATCTGTTCCGTCAGATACTGCAAGCAAAGACCATATGTGGGGGTAACCCCACATATCAGACCTTGGTCAATGTAGGGGCAACCCTTCATATCAATTGTCACTATCCAGCTCCCATTTCCCACCCATCGGGAGCTGGTCCCCCACTTCTCCCCCCCTCTCTCCATATTAAAAAACGGCCTTGTGCCTAATTTGCTGAGTGGGGAAGCAAATAAATACAACCTGAATTCCAGAATCAAGTCTCCTCGCATCCTCTGTTGCTTAAGTGAGAACAGATTTAGTTTCTGATGTGTGAAGAGTTCTGTCACTATCCTGGTCGCCAACTGTTAAATAAGTTCCAGATGTGAAATATCTTTTAGAACATGAGGATTTGTTGGCTGGATGGTATACTCACGATTATGTATAGGGGTCGGAAACGTCTGCTATTAAAGTTAAGAAGAATATCTAATAGAATTTTCCAATTCTAAAACATTTAACTCGCCCATTTGTAATATTTTCAACATTTTTATACATCGTTGCAGAGTGTTTATACGCGGTCTTTTTATTCTCTTCATCGTCGCCATTCCCTCCAATGATTGCTATAGGAATAAGTTTTTCATTAAGAAAGAGGACATAAGGAGACATTTGCTGAGAGTTTCCATAAAGTTTTATTTGGAGAAAATTGATACAGAAGAGAAAGACAAATCTTATCTTAGCTAATTATTTGCTTCTTAACTTCCTAACTTAACTCAAATGAGTGATGCACATGGTCAGACACTCGAGGTAACATTCTGCTTAGATTATTCTATATTATTGGCCGTGTCTTCCTAATTTAATCTAAATGAGTAATGCACACGGACAGAGTAGTCGGAGTAACATTTTATTTGGATGGGGAACGATTCACTTGGTACAAAAGATCTCTTTTTGTAACATTTAAATAACCAAATAATCGTCTTTATACATAGGTGCGTTCTTTTATTTATACGTGCCTGTCTGACGCTACCAATTCTTTTCATTGTCGCCATTTCGTCTAGTGGTTGCTATAGAAATAAGCTTTTCATTAAGAACGAAGACATAAGGAGACATTTGCTGAGAGGTTTCATGGATGGTTTTATTTAGAGAAAATTGACACAGAAGAGAAAGATTAATATTATCATAACTTATTATTTGCTTCTTAACTTCCTAACTTAACTCAAATGAGCGAAGCATACGGACAGACAATTAAATTTTTCTGCATTATTGGCCGTGTATTGTTAGCATGGCTTCCACAGAGGGACTGATTTGAAAACCTTAATTTTCTCTCATCTCGAAAACATGATGTCATTTGGCATTCGACATCATTCGATTCCTGACCTATTCATTTGACCTATTACCCCTCTGCCTCAACTTTATGACATTTATCTTTCATTCAACCCTGAAAACGATTCTGCTTTACAGAACTGGGTCATCATGAACTCAATGTGGCCCTTGTCAAAACTGACACTAGCTAACTTGATCGTTAGTGACGTAGGGCCCTTTATATGTAACACATTGGATTATCGAATCCAATGCTAAATAACCCTGCTAGTTTGAAATATATATATATTTTTTTCAATATTAAAAATATCGGGTGGTATTTTAGTGAAATCCGATATTTTAGAATCGATTAATTATAATGTTAGTATTCGTTAATCAAATTATTGAACATTTAAAGATTACGGCAAATAAAATATCTTTTGTTGTGGTTGCACGCTATACAACCACCAAACAAAAGAGAAATCGCTGACATTTATTACTACAATAATATAAAATAACAAATAAAACCTCCAATTTTAGCCAATTGGCAGTGATTCAATCCAAATCATAGAGATTACTTATCTTTAGTAGGATATTTCGATTTCTAAAAATATACATTTGCAACAAATACTGGACATTTCTTTTTTCAATAGATCGTTAATTATTCATTATATGTTCAAGATTGGTATATTTGCCGATGACGCCAAACTGTACAGCAGATATGAGGGGAAAACGAATGTACACATATCCAAGGCAGTAGTTGAGACCTTAGAAAATGATCTTCAGTCTGTAGTGAAATGGGGCTGTTAATGAATAGTAGCATTTAATGCTACTAAGACTAAGCTTCTTTCCTTTAATAACCACAAAAGTCTTTTCCACCATCGATAGCCATGACTAATAACACCCTATCTGAGAGCTCATAGTTCAAACTCCTCGGCTTAACATTAAAAATCAACATGAACTGAAGCAAATACATTGTAGACATTGCCAAGGCTGCTGCAAAGATGGTAGGTTCTCTTTACCATGCTAGGAAATGACTTCTACCTGAGAGTATCCTGTATCTCTACAAAGCTAAAATTTGCCCATGCATGGAGTATTGTTGACACACCTGGGCTAGTGCATCTACCATTAGTCTCTCTCTCTTAAACAGGGTCCAAAAAATGTCGCTAATCTAATAGGTCCCATATTATATTTCAAGCTCCAACCACTGTCTCATCGTCATAATGTTGTATCCCTGTGTCTGTTTTACAAGTACTTTAATGGAATATCCTTTGATGAACTCATTTCACTTGTATCTCCTCGACGTATATACACCAGACAAACCTTTCTAATAGTAAAATTTCACCCCTTCACTGTAAAAGTCCTTATATATCTGAAAGCTTTCTACTCCAATAGCTCCTTCCCTAACGTGAACAGTCTTATGATTTTGACCAGGACTGTATATGCATAGGAAGGTTAATGGAAAAGGCAGGGTAGTGAAAAAAGAAAAAAGGGAGGAAAGAATGTATATATATATAATGAGAAAATGGTGAATAAACCTGAAAAAGAGCTCAATACTAATGTAGAGCAAAATATGTTTTTATTACCGTTTTTTTGTCTGTTTAGTTACCCATGTTTCCACTACCAGGCTCGAAATAACGATCTGATATTTTAATCAGTTTACTTGGCAGATTGAATATTTATTATAACGGAGTATGAAAAGTTCAAAATAGAAATTCAAATCAAAACATCAGTAAAACAACTGTAAATTCATAAAAAAGAGATAACAAAGGTAGAAAGGGATAGGGTGAAATTACAAAGCCATAGGCAGAAGAATAAAAAGAGGGGGAGAGAGAAAGAGGAGGGCAAAAGGAAATGAGAGAGTGGTAAGTTATTGAAGGAGAAAGAAAAGAAAGAAAGAAAGAATGAGGCAGACGGTTAAATAGATGAGCGGGGGTTTCACATCATTAGGCCGTTTATCAAGATATGGAATATAAAATGTAGAAAGTAAAAAATAATCAAATAATAAAATAAAAAAACTGAAATAGAAAATATATTTCTGGTCTCAGAGTCGGAGAGAGAAAGTGGTAGAGAAGAAGAAGAAGAAGAAGAAGAAGAAGAGACGTGAAATATAATATATGAGGGTAGTGCATTGAAAGGTAAATACCTGAATTATTTTTTGGGTGAGGTAGGTGTGTCAGAAGTTTCGTGAAAATAGTGAATAATTCCACCCCATCTTTCCAAGCTTATAACTCCTCAAAAAATGTAATTCAAGCCTTATTTTTTTTCAATTAAAGGAGCAAGGACCAAGGTGTCATAAAAAAACAAAAAAAAACAAAAACAATGTGGTTATTTTTTTTTTAAGTTTTAAACTTCGGACTTTACAGGTTCTCACATAGTTCCCAGTAGACATAAACCTAAATCGTAGCCTCCTGCCTACAAGTTGCAATATGCTTTATTTGAAATGAATAATAGATAAAAAAAAAAAAGAGAGTTTCTTTTCTTTAATAGCATATTTCGATTTCTAAAAATATTTGCAATAAATACTGGACAGCATTTTTTGTTTAATATCTCTTGGTTGAATCGATAGACTCTTATAAGAGCTGGATATAAAAATAACACAAATACAAATTATATATTTGCCGGGCAATACCGACGGCTGTGCTAGTCGATAATTATCATGATTATTCAAGCCAAAATGTTTTGTCAGTTGAAATATGTTTTAGAATAATCAAAATATTTAGAAAAAAATGTTTATTTACATTAATTAAGGAATGTAACTTATAAATGTTATCATAAGAATTTAGTTGACAACTTAGAATAATGACATGTAAATACATCAGGTGATCATCGCAGTAATTTATACTAATGACGCCATTTAGAAGTGGAAATGGTCTTTTTGATTCACCGTGGTCTACTTTTTTTTATTAATTAAAAATAAGTAATCACCAATTATTACGGAATACGTGACGAAAGTTTCACATTCATTTTCATGAAAAATAAATTAATAAATTAAACAAAAAAAAAACGCTTACTGCGAGTTTTAATGTTTGCATCGGTAATTCTATCAGATTTTTGTATTACACTTACTTCTGATATTTATTTGATTTTTAGTAAAATTATTATGTCATCTCTTTTTAGTACAAGTCTGAGAAACGGTATGTTTATCCGGCATTAAATGGGTTTCGGATTGGTCAGTTAGTCGTAAAGAGCAAGTCGAAATATTTCACTATTTATGTTTTCTTAAGAACGTGGAGGGTGTGCTAGTCGATGATTAATATGATTATTCAAACCAAAGTTTTTGTCAGCTAAAATATGTTTCAGAATAATCAAAATATTATGAATAAATATTTATTTACATTAATTTAGGAATAAAACTTAAAAATGCTATCCTGACAATTTAGTCGAAAACTTAGAATAATGACATGTAAATACATCAGGTGATTATCGCAGGTAATACTAATGACATCATTTAGAAGGGGAGATGGTCTTTTTTAGATATGTGGAAATTACTTGAGTCAGTTGGAGTCAAGAGAGGGACAGAGACTACAAATATATTTTAAAAAGCTCCCCTCTTGACAATGACAGTTAGTTAGTTGAAAAATGACATGTAAAAACATCAAGTGATTATCTAAGTAACGTATATTAATGACGTCATTTAGAAGGGGAGATGGAAATTAGTTGAGTCAGTCGGAGTCAAGAGAGGGACAGAGACGGTCTTCAGATCGTGATGGCTCTGAGTAGAGGGGGGGGTCAGAAATGGCGATAGTCAGAATCAGTGGTGCAACTTTCCAAAAGGGTAAAACACTCTGGAATAAAACTTTGCTGAAAATAAAACCTGAGGTTCTGTCATTTCTGCGAATATGTTTCCATCGCAGCTTTCCGTCAAATAAGTCCAAAGACGGACCAGATATGTTCTTGATTGGCCAAATGTTGAAGCCCCAAATAAGTAAATGTATTTACGTATATTTTTGTCTCGTCATGAACTGTAATTCAATGTACATACACAAACACAACGAACTCTAGATTCGACGATCACAACGCTAAACGGTCATAGATGAACACACGTCATATAGATTTTAACACGTATATACAAACGTATATACATTCTCATACAATCTAACCACTAGAAGACATGTATACATAATATATATATACCCCCCTCACCGACAATATTACACAAGGTAGAGAAATACAAAGATTAAAAAAGAGAGTTGACTCGCGAAGGTTATACTATAATGCTCCGAGCTGGTGAAATTGGAGCAAGGAGTTTCTTTACATGTTCTCTATATTAACTTCTAAGCCAGTTTGGAGTTAAAGGCCGAAAAAGAATCGCAGCCATTAAACGTCTCATAGAGATAACCGAATAATATATAACGTGGCTCGGGCCGGGGGGGGGGGGAGAAATATCGCATAATGCTATAAAAGCAAATATCCACTGTATAGTTATCTCTGTGAGAAAAAAAAGAGCCTTTTTCTTTTCGATAAGAACACGTTTTCATCAACGAAGATGTGAGATACTCCGGCGTTAAACGGCATATGAAATGCTAAGTAATGCAACCGTTGTCAAAATTGACACTAGCTAACTTGATCACTACAGACGTATGATCCTTAATATGTAACACATTGGATTATCCAAGCCAACGCTAACAAACCCTGCTAGTTTAATATATATATATATATATATATATATATATATATATATATATATATATATATATATATATATTAAGTAATGTGATTGATAATTTGTATAGTATGTAGTTAAATAGAATTGTAGAAGACGGTACAATGCAGAAGTAGCGGAAAGACACAAGCTGAAGCAGGTGAGAAATTTATTAATACAACTTATAAATACATGTGTACATATTCATATTTCATATACGCAGTATATTTATATTTGCATAGTGGTCACCTGGGAAAGTCGGTCTGATGGTATGTCCGTGTAATATAATATTTCGAGAAAGATATCTTCGTCAGATATTTACTTGACTTTGACAAACGTGCTGTTGTAAGCAGTAACTATACCGCAGCAAATCATCGCTCGGGACTTGTGGGTAGTATATGGTTAGGGTTTTTTTTTAGGCAACGTTTGAGGAAATTGATTTGGCAGCCGACTGTAGCACGTTTTTCAGGTATGGTATAATAAATAGTCCAATATATATATATATATATATATATATATATATATATATATATATATATATATATATATATATATATATTAAAATATATATATTAAAAGCATTGGATTGTATTTTAGTGAAATCCGAGATTTTAGAATCGATGGGTTATAATGTTAGTATCCGTCCATCGAATTATTGAACATTTAAAGATTACAGCAAATAAAACATCTTTTGTTGTTGTGGATACACACTACACAGCCGCCAAACAAAAGAGAAATCGCTGACATTTATTCCTGCAAAAATATAGAATAATAAATAAAACCTCCAATTTTAGCCAATTGGAAATTACTTATTTTTAGTATGATATTTCGACTTCTAAAAATATATATTTGTAACTAATAATGAACGAACAGGGTTTCTTTCGTAAGTTTATTAAAAAAAATTTTTACAAAGGAGTCACCACTTATCAAGGCCCGCAGGCCATTCGAGGATAAATGTTACTGAGTGTACAGTAGTGAAAAGGACAATATCATAGTAATCGCTAGTAGTGTAAATATGGTAAATTGGATTACCTAAGGGGAACGGCTCATCAAGAACTTTTTTACATTGGACTTGAAGACGACCATATTGTAGTCAACTGGAAAGCAGAAAAACGGAAGAGAGTTCCACAGGCATGCAGTTCGAAGAAAGAAGCTTTGTTCATGGAATCCACGCTTAGGTTTAGACACAGATAAAGAGTGGGATAAATTATTGGTAGTATTTTCAGCTAGACTGGTGTTTTTTGTGAAAGTTTGAAAAGTGGAGACCATAGATTGAAGCTCAGACGAGCACTTGCCATGAAAATAATAATAAGGTAGAGACAGGCTCGCAACGTTTCTTCTGTGGCGATGAGGTTGCAGGAAAGAGAAAAGGGATTCCCTGCTAGGCTACTTATTTATTCATTATGCGTTCAAGATGGGTATGTTTGCTGATGACGCCAAACTCTAGAGCAGATAAGAGAGGAAAACAAAGATACACATATCCAAGGTAATAGCTGAAACCTTAGAAAATGACCTTCAATATCTAGTGAAATAAGGCCGTAAATAAATGTCTAATTTTTTGAGTAGATTGAACAATTCATTTCATTGAAGTGCAATTCAGATAATGGGGACTCACCTCAATGAAGGAGCAAATACAAGAAAAGACATTGAAAGGAATGCCCCGAAATTGTGCATATTCTCTCCTGATGACCCGAAATTATCTGGAAACTGAGATAAAATACTCTATAAGTGAAAACAGCTGATAAACATGAGTATATATAAGTCTACAAGTTAATATGTTTCTTTATTTTTACTTACTCCTCCTGTGATTTCATCCACAGGTGGAAGAAGATAAAATATTGGAAAACTCTCTGAATTCCTGTCTTATATGTATTTTTATGTTGCAATATTTCTGATAATATGTGAGGGTATGATTAAAGAAAATTAGAAAGTTCGATTCATAGACACCGGTGATAGGAACTGACCAATCAAATGGAGCCACGTTCTGCTAGCAACCAATCAGAAACCAGAATCTCTTAGACTTCCAGCACATAATTTTTCATGTCCACACGAGAAGGAATCTTGCTCTTCATCTGCAAACTGTCACAGTTCAAGACTTGTACAGATTAGCTACCCACCGAAAACTCTATTCTCAGTCTTATGACTTATACAGATTAGCCACCTGTCTAAATCTGCATTCTTCATCTCATGCAGATTAGCTACTCGACGAAAACTCTATTCTCTGTCTCATGACTTAAACAGATTAGTTACTCATCAGAAATTCTTCTAAAATTAAACATGGCTTTCAATTCAAGAATTTAAATTTCATTAAAATCAAATATAGGTGCTAAAAGTTTTAAGAAGTTTCTCCCCCTCCCAGCTTCCTTAGATGTAAAGATTCAGCACATTAAAAGGCACATAGAGATTCAAGACTACTTCCATTGTCTTCCCCAGAGACTTTTATACATTATACAGTAGTGGTAGTTAAACAAGTTCTTGCTGTGAGTGTTTTATAGGTGAAAATCAGATTAGAGCTCAGTCGAGCACTTATCATAGAAATAATGATAAAATAGAGAAAGACTAACAACATCTCTTCTGTGAAAAAGGGGCTGCAGAAAAGCGATCACTTCCCACTAGATTGTGAAGTCCATGTTGTACTCTGGCGAGGCAACAAATGTAACATAGTACACACGCTTATACACGTAGAAACCAGGGACCCAACACGTTGTAGATTCAGTCGCAAAGGAGACAAAGAATAGGAAAAAAGCTACAACTTCTGTTTCAGGTTTCAAGAAAAGACCTTTATTTCCTGGTACTTTCCCCCGAATAAAACATGATCATGCTCCTTCTCTCTGATCTCTATCCTCTGGAACGTGTTCTCGAACGTGATCTCGAAGTGCTCTTCTGTTTGTGTACACGTTCCTTTTTATAGTTTTCTTTTTCCCTTCAGTGACATCATTTCACACACGGTTCAGCATTTGCAGATGCGCATCCATACTCTATTGCAGAAAGAGTGCTCTGAACAAAAGTACTCCTTACTAAGATATAACTCACTTGAGTTAATTGCAAATTACAGCTAATTGGAACAATTAAAATTGGAATTCCAAAAAACTGAAAAATATTTTAACATGTATTTTCTGTAAATAAAATATTTAGACAATAAACCTTAGGGAAGCAAACGTTAATTAACTGAACTTTTCTTTAAAATTTCTTTTTTTTTACCCAAAAACAAGGTATATTACCACTTGAAACGTAAGGGGTTAACATTTAAGATAGTGCTTAACAGAGGTCTATCGCGAGTTAAGCAAAGATATGTCTGTTCAAATTACATTTAAATTTCTGCAGGTTAGTACAGTCAAAGAAGCAGAAAACATGAAGGGAATTCCAAAATCTATCAATCTGACGGAGAAAATTATTAGAGTAGAAGGCTTTCCAGCATCTAGGGACATTAACAGTGAAGGGGTGAGATTTTGCTGCTTTTCGAGTTAGCCTTATACATTTCATGAAAATCGGATATACTTATCTCTTCCATTAAGTATTATATTTTCAAAACGGATCGATTTGAGAAATGCCTTGGTTTTTCAGTTGTAAAAGTTAAATTCTTTTAAGTTGGACGTGTTTTTCATGTTTTTGAAAATGTCGCGGATAATTAAAAAAAAATAATTACAAAAAAAAAAAAAAATTAAAAATTAAAAAAAAATGAAATCGACAACGATATTATATTTTCAAAACGGATCGATTAGAAAAACGCATCGTTTTTTTTTTTCAGTTGAAAAAATGAGGAAGGGATTGGAAAATTATGAAGAAATTAAGAAGAAAATATGATCGGACTTTATTTCTGGTTTGAGTCTCAAGGGGTTCTTACTAACTCGACTGCACGTTATAATTTAAGGAGAAAAGAAAGTAGATCTTTTGTCATTCTTATAACTCTCCCTTCACTTATTTTATTCTTTAAGCCTTCACATTCCATGAGTGATGTTTCTGACAAAGAGGGAATAATTGCTGTTTTCTAGGTCAGAATCTATTCCATTTAAGAGTTATCGTTGGCAAGTTTTTAATCTTGAAGTAGTATTTTTTAGCTTCTATTATCAAGTAGCTTCCTGCTTTGTCTGGAGCGATTCCCATAAAAAAAAACCTTAGATGAGAACATGAAGATATTCGACATATAGACATTAACATAGAGATTCGCGAAGACATTGCACACATTTGAAGTTTTAAAATAGGTTCGTCTCACATTGTCCCCTGAGGTGTGTAGGGCACATATAGATTCGGGACAACTTCTATTGTCTTCTCTTTAACATAAAAATATAGTGAACGTTTTAAGAGGGTAACCCTATGAGACGATTGTTTGTCAGCAGGGAAGGTTTACTTGGTTTGTTGTGGAGATGTCTTTGAAACTGTTGTTACGTCCTGGGAATGGCAACCAGCACCCCGGGTGTTAAATATGATCAAACAATAAGCACATCCCCTTACACCAAGGGGTTGAGATAGGGTCGGCTATAATCAGTTGGCAGGATTTCCATCATTGGCATTCTTTATGACAGAGACCACTTCTCTGAAAACCTGTCAAGCTGTGGAGTTGGCAGGCCCGACATTTTGAAATATCTTCCTTTGCCTGTATCTGTGCATCTCCCAATGAGTACAGAACAAGCCCGGTACAAGGTTGATTAATGCAGAAGCCCCCCCCCCCAGCTTCCCCCCAAAAGGGAGCTTCCTCATTGTGCCACAACCCCTTATATTATCTTAACAAATAAATTTTACATGAGAATACACCTTTAAATTTTAAGTAGATTATCTAATCTTTTCTTCTACAATGGAAAACAACATGTTATTTTCACAACGTTTTGATCGATCTAACCTCCGACCTTCTTCAGGCGTATCTTGTCAAACTCAAATATCTTTCTGTTGAACTCGAGAATCTGCGCAGAATTTCAAATGAAACTATAGAATCTTGAGTGTCGGCTGCACTGAGGATTGAACTTTTTGCCTCCAGAAGAGTGTAAATTACAACTTAATTTTACCAAGTACCGTATCCACTACGCCACAGGTGCTTGCGGACAATTCAACTATTTTATTTTTAGATGTACAACCTTACTACTTATCATTATAAATAGTATTTGGTTAAATTAAGTTGTAAGCTACATATTTCTGGAGGTAGAAGGTCCAATCCTCAGTGCAGGCGACATTGAAAATGCAATGGTTCCATTTGAAATTCTGTGCAGATTCCGAGTTCAACAGAAAGTTATTGAGTTTGAAACGATATGCCTGAAGAAGGTCGGAGGTTACATTGACCGAAACATTGTGCAAATAACAAGAAAATAAATTTATTTCATGCCCGTTTCAATTTCTGCAAAACTGCTTAGGTTTACAATAGCCTTAGTATGCACAATTGAACTAAAGTTGAATACACACCTGAGGAAGGGAATTTTCCCGAAATATCATACGATATGGATTTAAGATAAGAATAGTAGACAGAAGAATAATCAATCCTCATCTCACAAAATTCAGAAACATATTTCATCTTTAGTCATGTGTAATATTATAAAGGCATCATATTTGGTGGAAGCGGAGATCTGAAAATCAATAACTTAAAATATAAATATTCATCCATTGAATTATTGAACGTTCAGAGCAAATAACATATCTTTTGTTCCGTCCAACAACAAAAGAAAATTGTTGACATTTGTTATTAAAAATGTAGATTATTAATAAATGCCAAAAGATTTAATAAGAATTGATTCTTGCTCAATCCAGTATATAGAAGTATCTTTTCGTTAGGATACTTATAATAAGAACGTAGAAAATAAATTTAAACTTCAACGAAATGCAAATCGTAATTTATAGATGCACGAAAAAAAATAAGTTAAAAATTAAATAAAAGATAAATAAAATTATACTGAATATTAACACAGGCTCTACATAATTAAGTTTAAAGAAAAATAATTAGTTTTAATAGAAAAAAATAATTTTAGGTTTTGCAAAACTGTTCACGTTTACACATTTGCACATTTGCACATTTGAACTAAAGTCTAACAAATATCTGAGGAAGGAAAATTTCCCGAAACATCATACAATACAGAACTTCCATCTGACCATGCTAATGCAATTATAAAAAAATGCAAGTATACAATATAACAAACAAAAAATACACACACACACACACACACACACACACACACACACACACACACACACGCACACACACACACACATATATATATATAGAAAGCAATAAAATGCAGAGGTGTAACAGACAAACACAACCGGAAGTAAATGCATGCACGTTTGAACTAAAGTTGGACACATATCTGACAAAGGGAAATTTTCTTAAATATCATACAATACAAACTTCCATTGAACCATATTTGTGGTGGAAATAACCTATGTTACCTACTAATAGACTATTCCACCTCAATAAATAACGGAAGACTAAACTGTAAGGTGCTAGTCGACACCCGGTACTTGTACTGGGCTAGTTACTGAAGTGCAGTATCTGCACTGATGCTGCACTCAAATTAATTGTCCTTAATCAATGGAGGGGAAAACCCTTCTATACTAAGACAATTTTATTTTTGCAGAATACTCCTTTTGAGGGGATCTGGTTATCACCCTCATTAAATCGACCTTGTGTCACATTTTGTTTCGTGGGAAACAAATAAATAACCAGTCGATATCCAGTATTTGTACTGGACTTGTTGCTGAAGTGTGGTGTCTGCTTACCTAAGTCATTCGTCGGCTACGACGAACAACCCACCTATTGTATACTTTGCAATACATGGTGATATTTTATTTTGGCGTTCTGTTTTTCTTTTTGGTGTTCTGTTTCTATAACACCACGATAACAATAACAATAACGCAATTATAAAATAAAAGAAAAATACATATAAATTGCATTAATAAAGTTGAATCTGCATAACTTTTTCGCTTCAGTTCGTGTCTATTTGTTACACCTTTGCGTTGTATTTCCTTCTATAAATTGCAAATTACTTAGGACCTCTATCCAGTCATGGCTGACGGAACAAGAGCATGCAACCCCATGAAGTAAATAAAGGGTTCCATTCAAAACTCCGTGCAGTTTCCCGAGTTCAACAGAAACATTCTCAACGTCTTTACTAACTCAGTATTTGAGATGTAAACGAGAACTTTTATGGAATTTGCAGATATCTATGTATCTCAAATAGAGATCAAGTGTTAGCCCCCACCCCAAGGACAGGACCCCCTTCATTTTTGAGAACTTCAACTGAAGTAAAATGAAATATATATATAAACACATACCCACATGTGTACATGCACACATGATGATTGCAACGTCTTATCAGACGAGCGCCACTCCCTCAGACACTGAAAGTTCATGAGCCCGAAAATGACATATAGTCCTGCTGGCGAATTCACATGCTCAAGCAGACATGACACTAAAGACGGTCATTGATATACATACATATATATACACGCACGCACACATACATATGTACACATATCACACACATATATACATGCATGCATACACAATACACATTATGCACACATACATATACATACACACACACATGCAAGCATACACAAGACGATCATTGGTATACATACACATAAATATATGCATACATACATACATACATACATACATGTCTATAAGCATACGCTCATATATACCCATATACATACACAATGCATGATACACAAACATACATATAGATACCCACATGCATACATACACATATACATACATATACATCCACATATACAAATACATACACACATATACTTACACATACATATACGTACACATATGCACATATATATATATATATACACTTACCTACATATACATACACATACATATATATGCATTCATACACATACATACATACATGTACATATACACATACATATGCATACACACATGCATACATACACATACACATATATGCATATACACACATACATGCCTACAAACATACATAAATGTATATACATACACACACAAACATATATACACACAGACACATATACATACATATACACATAGATATAAATACATATAAACACACATGTACATATATAAATATACACACACATACATATATAAATATACATACACATATACATACATAGATAAATATAATGATGGCAGATTAATTGTTACATGCATCCAGCATATCAGGCGTACACACGTCACAGCTTTTTTATTGCCACAGGACTTTTTTTTTTAATAGACAAATGCCTGAGGGAGTATCTGTACAAAGATGATGTTGCAGAGTTTTAGCTTTATACGACAGCTAAATCTCTCTCTCGGTTCAAAATGTTGACATCCAGCAACAAGCAAGAGCAAGATAGCCAGCAACAAGTCAAACTGCAGACCAGCTTAATGCGGGTACTGGTCTCCATGCATACATACACAAACATATATACATACACACATAATACACACATATATACACATCCATCTAATACATACATATATACGTACATACCCACCTACATATACCTAATACATACATACGTACATACATAATGCATACATATATAATACATATATACATACATACCTAATACATATATACACACATACATATATGTGTATCTAATACATGCATACATATATACATACGTATATACATACACATATACCCACCTAATACATACATACATACATATCTCCTTTCCATTATTCATTATTGTAATGAAAAAAAAAAAACACTACAAAGAAATATAATCCATAATTAATTAGACCGGCTATTTTGTCAGCGTTGTCAGCATAATTGGTGATGCAGTCGATAATCTTCTGCGTTTGGAGCGTCATAAAAACTTGCGAGCGTCCATCTTAATTACCCACAATTCCACGCACTTCCTATGTTGATATTCGTAATTGAAATAATTGTGCGGCTAAAGAAGTCAAAGAAAACTTCTTATTTCTCTATTCTCTCTGATCAGTTGATCAAAAGAATCATCATCATCATCATCATCATCATCATCATCATCATCATCATCATCATCATCATCATCATCATAATGATAATGGAAACGATTTATTTCAAGAGTGAATGTTGGCACAGCGTAGCATTATTGATGGCGCAGATCACCCTCGAAAAGACAAACACTTGTTCGACTTTTAAGTGAATATCAGTTCTCTGTGATTAATATTCTTCTAATGATGGATTAGAAGAATAAATTCAATTAGAATCGATTTAATTAAAGAGGAACAACTTAAGAAAAGTCACGATGCTTTGCTTTCAGTAATACAACAACATTAGGGAGGTGACCATTGCTCAATGGCTAACAATACGGATAGACAACCTAGGTGTGCCAAGTTCGAATCTAGATTGTTCCACAGAAATACTTTCACTTAGGGGTGTTGATAATATTCATATGACCCCTTCTGTAAGTACCCGATATCCTTCTAGAAAGAATTCTTATTAGAAAGATATCGGGGACAAAAATGCCAACAAAAACCATCATGGATGATACTCAACAAACAAATAACAACATTAGGAAGATGACGATTATTAAGCGGTAAACGACACGGACTAATAACATGGGCATGCCGAGTTCAAATCCAGTCTGTTCCATTTTCACTTAGAACGTTGGCACCTTTCATGTGGTCCGTCCAGTAAGTACCCAATGTCTTTAGATAAAACAAGCTTTTATCTTTACATCATCAACGCTCTGATCCACATCTGGCATGAATTGAAATAAATGGCTTTCGTCTTGGGGAGGCCTCATGTTTTAACAAGCTTCTGGGATTGACCTTTACTCCTGATCTTAAATGGAACACATACATTAAATCTGTTGCCAAGGCCACTGGAAAAATGGTGGGATCCTTCTATCGATCCAGTAGATATCTCACTGCTGATGCAATTCTCTATCTATATTAGAGCCAGGTACGTCCAAGGATAGAGTACTGTTGCCACATCTGGGCAGAAGCTGCTAGAAAGGACTTATCTTGCCTTGATAAAGTTCAAAATGGACTTCGTAGCCTTGTGGGGGATGTCCTTTTCTCTTCCCTGCAACCTCTATCTCACAGAAGAGATGTTGCGAGTTTGTCTTGGCTTTATCGTTATTTTCATGGCAAGTGCTCGGCTGAGCTCCATTCTATGATCTCCCCTTGCCAAACTTTCACAAGAAACACCCGTCTAGCAGAAAACACTATCACTAATTTCCTCCACTCTTTATCTGCGCCTAAACCTAAACATAGATTCCATGAGCAAAGCTTATTCCTTAGAACTGCATGCCTATGAAATTGTCTTCCGTTTTCCTGCTTTCCAACTGACTACAATATGGTTGTCTTCAAGTCTAACGTAAACAAGTTTTTGATGAGTCGTTCCATATAAGTAAACAAATTTACCCAATCTCCATTACTAACGGTTACTACATTGTCCAATTTCTACAGTACACTCTTTAACCCTTATCCTCGAGTGGCCTCTTGGCCTTGATAAGTGGTGATGTCTATGTAAAAACAAAAAAAAAAACAATAATCATCTGATTCAGTTTTAACTGACACTCGTCTGGAGATTGAAGGTTCAATCTTCAGTGTGGACGATACTCAAAAATATAATTTCAAATTACTTAAAACTTCTACCCGATCATGGCCGACGGAATAAAAGCATGCTACCTCTGTGGGTTTAATATAGAGTTCTGTTCAAAATTGCATGTAAATTTCCGAGTTCAACAGGAATATTTTCGAATTTGACAAGATACACGTGGAGAAGCTCAGAGGTTATATTGGCCTAAACGTTGTGCGAATAACACTCAAAATCCAAATAATTCACATAACCCAGAATAATAAAAAATCCGGCAAGATAATTTTATATATTAGATTTTCAACTCGCTCTCTTTTAACTCTGACATACTGATTATTCTATTAAACCAGGAAGCAGTTCGTTTATTGGACTGATGTGAGAAGATCTATTTAATGCTTGCAATAACTCAGTCTAAAATAGATTCTAATGATTAGTTACAAGTAAATTCAGTGGGTACCATTATTTTCAATAGACTGTAAATACTGGTAAATTGAACTACAATTTACAGGTGCACGGTCAACTTAGAGAAAAGAGTATTGGTAGTAAATCCAATATAGCTATTATTATTATTATTATTATTATTATTATTATTATTATTATTATTATTATTATTATCGGAGTCACACATAAAAATCTGGCAAAATAATTTTATATGTTAAATATTGACCATTAAATTTTTAAATTCTTCCCTTTAGAGACCTATTATCTTGACTATTCTACTTAAACAGCGATCAGTTCGTTAATTTTGCAGATGAGAGAAGCTCTATTTCAGTTGTGCAATAGTCCAGTCTAAAAGAGATTCTTAACGATTAGTTACAAGTAAATTCAATGGGTAACATTATTTTCTATAAACCTTAAATGCTGGTAAATTGAACTAGAATTTACAAGTGCACGTTGAGTCTATAGAAAATAGGAGTGGTAGTAAATCCAATATAGCTATTAGTTTTATTAGTCTAACTATTACTATCAATACCGAACTCTAAAAATCCAAGCAGATAACATTATACAGACCCTTACATTTTCAACACGTATTCTATTCTACTGAACCAGTAAGCAGTTCGTTAATTGAGCACATGTGAGAAGATTTTCGGCTTGCAATGATTAGTTACAAGTGAATTCGGTGAGGTATTATTTCTTTAGATGGAAAATCGAAGATGTGTATAGCATCTGATAAATTCATTGTTGATTATCACTTTGCTGCAGGAAAGGCTGATCTATTTGCGTAACAACACCTGAGTGCTTTCGCAGAAGAATCAAGATGGATTGCATTCGCCATTTGATTTTTTGTTTGTCTTCAAATTGTATCATGAATTCCCGTAGACTAATGTAGACGCTTCACTAAATATGTCAGAGAAAAAAGATTATGTTTTCAATAGTCTAATCTTTCACGTTTATCACACTTATATCGCCATAAAAATGATTTGTTTTTTAATCGGCTGAAAAAAATAACGAATAAAAACTAATGAATGTGAATTCATTCTATCTCTTGTTAATCACACACACACACACACACACACACACACACATATATTCCTGTATGTATATATGAAAATTGATACGAAAAGTGTATATATGAAACTTAATACGAAAAGTGTATATGTTGGTATCTTTTCTCTTTTTATTTGGTGACGTGTGAGAAATAAAAAATGTCCTTTATAAAAAATTTCTAAATACATATATATTTATTATTATCTACAACCCATCAGAGTGATTGAATCTACCGAGATTTGAAATCGGGACCCCATGATAAGCAGCCTAAACCTCTACGACGCGGCTACCTCGCACGACTACTAAATGTATGTAGATTTTTTTTATTTATTTTTGTTAGCGATACATTTTGAATGAATTCAGTTATTTATACAAAAGTGCATTTTTACCTAAATGCGAGTTGGGAATAATTTTTACTTTGACCAATTTGGTACCCCCTAAATGGGGAGCTGCATATATACAGTCCTGGTCAAAATCATAAGACCACTTGAGAAGACCCATAAAAGAACGGTCCGTAAAAAATCCAATCATTTGAGGCCCCTAGCACGGCTCTGCGACGTTTAGTTTCAGAAGAGATAGAGTTTGAAAATATGGAGACGGACAGACAAATATATAGCCTTTTATATATATATATATATATATATATATATATATATATATATATATATATATATATATATATATATAGTCCTGGTCAAAATCATAAGACTACTTAAGAAAGTAAGCGTTTACGCATATTATCGAATTTTTAATCAAAAAAATGATTGAAACCATTGCCAAAAGGGAAAATATGATGGAAAAAAATGAAATCTGCTTCATTCGAAACCTTAACCCTGATCTAATAATTATTTTTAAAAAAATAAACATTTTCACCTGGTCAAAATGATAAGACCACTGATAATTTATCTAACAAAAGACAATTATAAATTACTAAAAAGGGTCTCAATATTTAGTATAGCCTCCATTATTACGAATTACTTCAAAAATTCTCTTCGGCATGCTTGCAACTAAGTTATTTATCAGTTGCGAAGGAATTTTATCCCATGTACTGAAAACTGAATCAGAAAGTTCCTTTATCGAATCATACAGGGTTCAATCCTTGAACACTTCTTTTTCCATCCATCCCCAAAGATTTTCAATGGGATTGAGGTCCGGAGAACATGCTGGATGATCTAACAATTCTATATTATTTGAAGAAAAGTATTCTCGTGCTCGTCGAGAAGTGTGTATCGCAGCGTTGTCTTGCTGGAAAATTCAATTTCTTCCACACAGACGTGAATCTTCAGTCCTGATAGAAGCATTTTCAAGCATTGAAATGCACTTCAATGATGTTTGCCGGCCTTTCACTACTTGCAAGTTTAGGGTCCAAGCTGACGAGAAAGCACCCCAGATCATTAAAGACCCTCTTCCACTATGCCGAGTTGAAAAAAGTCTCTTTGGGCAAATTTTTATCATGCCAATAGTGTTGAAATCCATCTGGACCATCTAGATTAAACTTTTTATTATCGGAGAAAATTACATTTTCACACTTCTCTTCATCCCAAATCTCGTATTTGGCGGCATATTTAAGTCGGTTAGTTTTGTGCTGTTCAAGAAGACGTGGTTTCTGCAGTCGCTTTAAATGATTCAAACCCTTCATTTTCAGATGCCTTCTGATGGTTTTAGGACTACATTCTGCTACTGTTTGGCTTTTCAATCGACTTGAGCTCATACTGGAGTTTTTTTAAAACTTCTGATATGGCGATCCAGTGATGGGGTTATTTTTTTTGGTCGACCTGGACTCTTTTTGTGCCTATATTGATCTGGATTCCTTAAAAAAATTGTGATGACCGTTTTGCTACGATTCACTTCGTTTGCAATGGATCTATGGGAGAGTCCAACCCTATTAATCTCAAAGATCGTTCCTCTCTCAAACTCTGATAATGGTTTCCCTTTTGCCATTTATAATTTAGTAAGATGTTTTTTATCCACTAACAAGTTGCTTTTAGTAACATAGAAAGCCTTTCGTATTCATTTTTTCAAAACTAGCCGATTTTATTAAAGTGGTCTTATCATTTTGACCAGGTGAAAATGTTTGTTTTTTAAAAAATAATTATCAGATCAGGGTTATGGTTTCGAATGAAGCAGATTACATTTTTTTCCCATCATATTTTCCTTTTTGCCAATGATTTCAACCATTTGTTTGGTTAAAAATGCGATATTATGCATAAGCGCTTACTTTCTTAAGTGGTCTTATGATTTTGACCAGGACTGTATATTATTTTTAAAATACAATTATCCACTGACACGTGTTATATATATATATATATATATATATATATATATATATATATATATATATATATATATAAATGTATATATGTAAAAATATTTTTAACCTTTATATATTTAATTTTAAATAAATAAGAATGTAAATATACTGGGGGTGATAAGTAGTTAAATGGATTAATCCGTAATCTTATAAATACAAGACTGATAAATTAAAAAAATTAAAAAATATATCCATTTTAAATGTGGAAATTGATGAATCACACAGGTAAGAAATTCATTTTTATAGTATGAAAAAGTTAGTAATCGCAATTAAGAAAAGGAAATTGGATCAAATTTTGTAACATGTCTTCTTCCTAAGATTAAGGGTGGTGGTGTTTTATCAACACTGCTGGGGAACCATGATGTAATATACTGTTTTGTTTTTAAATCCCCGAAACAGTGTTTCATGGTAAACAACTGATGATCCCTTGAAAAATAAATTATTGGTACTATAGTAAGTTCGAGAGCGAGTTGATGCAGTGATTGCAGGTGATTAAATAACTTACTGACTAGATGGTTTTCTAACGAATGATAAAAAATATTTTTTGTATAGTTTTAAAGGTTAAAAACTTCGAAGACTATATATATATATATATATATATATATATATATATATATATATATATATATATATACATGTGTGTGTGTATGTATGTATGTATGTATGTATGTATGTGTGCATGTTTATTCAATAATTCATACCAATCCTTTAATTTGAAGTTCGATGTAACTACAATGCGTATACAAATAAATGATAAAAGTATTCCAAACTTCAAGATGGTGACCATCTTACCATTTATTCCTTTAAGTACATTGACATGCACAATTCTTGACAACATCTGTATCGTAGCACAGAATCATTCATGCAATTATGTCAAATCTTGAATTTATTTCGCCCTTAACTCATCAGAAGAAAAAGCACTTATCATTTTTAAAATAACAAAATAAAAAAATAATCGCAACTTCTCTTCCGATTTTCGCATTTTGTAATCATGCCCATATGCCTTTATTTTCTTTTAATAGATTGATAGGTGCTTTTTCTTTTGACGAATTAAGGGCAGATTAAATTAAAGAATTGACATAATAATTACATGACTGATTCTACAATACGAAACAGGTGCTGTCAAGAATTGTGCATGTTAACTACTTAAAGAAATAAACAGTAAGATGGTCAACATCTTGAGATTTGGAATATAGACTTTTGTCATATATATATATAGTAATTTATAAAATATATATGGCGATTAAGCTACACTGAATATTCGGCGTTTCATCCACTCTAGGATTCGTCAGGCTTATATATATAAAGCTTAAATGTTTATATGTAATTTAACTAGTTGGGATATTATTACATATGAATAAATAACATAAAATTCTCATTTAGATAGCTCAATATGCAACACTAGAGCTATAAATACTTTCTCCTAAGATATAACATTAATAGAAATAAACACGCAAGTGTTTAATCATTTTCGGAAAGTTTCTCTTTTATTTGTCACAACATTGCGTCCAATTGGTTCAACCGCCAGTGTTGGCATATAGGGATTTAATTGTTCATCAAATTATAATTTGCACAACAAATCTCTCTCTCTCTCTCTCTCTCTCTCTCTCTCTCTCTCTCTCTCTATATATATATATATATATATATATATATATATATATATATATATATATATATATAAACAACCAGCATAAATTCTAGCCTTCCGTTCTTTAAGAGCAAATTTCCACAACAATTTACACACGATTGCTGTAAAAAAAAAAATTGAATCGCGCAAAGCTGATCTCAGCCACTAGAAAAGCATTACTTATCGAAATAAAAAAATAAAACAGGTACTCATCAATAATCACTTTGCCAACTATATTGTTGATAAACAAATAAAACTAACGCTACAATCCTTACCAAACCTTAAGAATAATATTAGCCTACGTCATAATGCCAACTCTATTAATATATTTTACTAAAATCAAATTCAACCAAATTTAGAGTTGAAGAAAAGACAATTAAAAGCATCAGTTCAAATGCCGTCCAGGAGAATATAACTCCTTCAATAGACATAAGACTAATGCATACATTGGACATACAACGATAACACTGTCTCGCCGTCTTACTATGCATTTAAACAACACCAGTGCCATATACCAGCATTTAAGAAAAAGAACATGATTGTTCCCTTCAATATTAGACAAATCATTGTTAATCCAAAAATTGTACAACACGAAAACAATTTTAAAAAGTTAAAAATTCTCGCGACATCTTAGATTAGAACCCAGCACCCTACTATTAATAACATCGTATTAGAGAAGTGCAACAACGTATTAAAATGTCTAGCATAGTGCGTAAACGACGCGTTTGCTACTATTAGCCCATGGCCAACTCAGATTTTTAAAAACTCAGATTTTTAACCGACGTTTTTTTAACATACTTTTAACGTCCCATCACTTGATACAATTTATTGAATATTTCACTTTTCACTTTTCTACTTTTCATTTTCGCTCCTATTCATTTTCACATCATTAACTCCATGAATTCCACCTGAAGATTATTCACAATCGAATAAAAAATGCTCGTGACAAAACTTTCATTAATATTTTCGATTTTGATATAAAAATGATCATATAGAAAATCGAAACAAAAAAAATCATAAAGCATAATGTCTGCTTGAATATATAAAGGTTTATAATGTCTTGTTGTATTTAATAATGTCTGCTTGAATATATAAAGGTTTATAATGTCTTGTTGTATTTAATAATGTCTGCTTGAATATATAAAGGTTTATAATGTCTTGTATTTAATAATGTCTGCTTGAATATATAAAGGTTTATAATGTCTTGTTGTATTTAATCATGTCTGCTTGAATATATAAAGGTTTATAATGTCTTGTTGTATTTAATAATGTCTGCTTGAATATATAAAGGTTTATAATGTCTTGTTGTATTTAATAATGTCTGCTTGAATATATAAAGGTTTATAATGTCTTGTTGTATTTAATAATGTCTGCTTGAATATATAAAGGTTTATAATGTCTTGTTGTATTTAATAATGTCTGCTTGAATATATAAAGGTTTATAATGTCTTGTTGTATTTAACATTGTCTGCTTGAATATATAAACGTTTATAATGTCGTGTTGTATTTAATAATGTCTGCTTGAATATATAAAGGTTTATAATGTCTTGTTGTATTAAATAATGTCTGCTTGAATATATAAAGGTTTATAATGTCTTGTTGTATTTAATAATGTCTGCTTGAATATATAAAGGTTTATAATGTCTTGTTGTATTTAATAATGTCTGCTTGAATATATAAAGGTTTATAATGTCTTGTTGTATTTAATAATGTCTGCTTGAATATATAAAGGTTTATAATGTCTTGTTGTATTTAATAATGTCTGCTTGAATATATAAAGGTTTATAATGTCTTGTTGTATTTAATAATGTCTGCTTGAATATATAAAGGTTTATAATGTCTTGTTGTATTTAATAATGTCTGCTTGAATATATAAAGGTTTATAATGTCTTGTTGTATTTAATAATGTCTGCTTGAATATATAAAGGTTTATAATGTCTTGTTGTATTTAATAATGTCTGCTTGAATATATAAAGGTTTATAATGTCTTGTTGTATTTAATAATGTCTGCTTGAATATATAAAGGTTTATAATGTCTTGTTGTATTTAATAATGTCTGCTTGAATATATAAAGGTTTATAATGTCTTGTTGTATTTAATAATGTCTGCTTGAATATATAAAGGTTTATAATGTCTTGTTGTATTTTATAATGTCTGCTTGAATATATAAAGGTTTATAATGTCTTGTTGTATTTAATAATGTCTGCTTGAATATATAAAGGTTTATAATGTCTTGTTGTATTTAATAATGTCTGCTTGAATATATAAAGGTTTATAATGTCTTGTTGTATTTTATAATGTCTGCTTGAATATATAAAGGTTTATAATGTCTTGTTGTATTTAATAATGTCTGCTTGAATATATAAAGGTTTATAATGTCTTGTTGTATTTAATAATGTCTGCTTGAATATATAAAGGTTTATAATGTTTTGTTGTATTTAATAATGTCTGCTTGAATATATAAAGGTTTATAATGTCTTGTTGTATTTAATAATGTCTGCTTGAATATATAAAGGTTTATAATGTCTTGTTGTATTTAATAATGTCTGCTTGAATATATAAAGGTTTATAATGTCTTGTTGTATTTAATAATGTCTGCTTGAATATATAAAGGTTTATAATGTATTGTTGTATTTAATAATGTCTGCTTGAATATATAAAGGTTTATAATGTCTTGTTGTATTTAATAATGTCTGCTTGAATATATAAAGGTTTATAATGTCTTGTTGTATTTAATAATGTCTGCTTGAATATATAAAGGTTTATAATGTCTTGTTGTATTTAATAATGTCTGCTTGAATATATAAAGGTTTATAATGTCTTGTTGTATTTAATAATGTCTGCTTGAATATATAAAGGTTTATAATGTCTTGTTGTATTTAATAATGTCTGCTTGAATATATAAAGGTTTATAATGTCTTGTTGTATTTAATAATGTCTGCTTGAATATATAAAGGTTTATAATGTCTTGTTGTATTTAATAATGTCTGCTTGAATATATAAAGGTTTATAATGTCTTTTTTTAAAATTTGGATACACTTTCAATAATAAGACTTTTCTATTATCTATAATATAAATTTCACCTGTCTACTGTTTGAATGTATGTTTAAATGTATGTATGTATGTTTGTATGTCTGCCTAAAACTTTCGACAGAGGCGACGGATGTTCACGAGATCGATATCGTTTTGAAGTCGATCCTTCGGACGACAAATATCGAAAAATTGGCTAAAAACATTAATTTCTTCATCCCCAACTGGCCACTTATTTACAGGTAGGAATCGCTTTTTGCGCCGATATTTTCGAAAGTCATCCCCTCTTTTCGATTGACGAGCCTTAATTTAATGCTTCGTCACTTCCGGTTTGGCAATCGACGCAACAGCGAAAACGTCTTGTTTTTTTTTGTTTGTTATTTTTTGCACGTTCTTTTCCTCCTTCACTCTACGATTTTTTCCATTACAGCTGTTTCATTAGTGGGTAGGCAATTTTTATACATGGAAATCTTTTTACCCGAATACGATGTTCAGCATGTTAAAAATATACCTTTTGTTGTAAAAATCTAATGGATAAACATCTGAAGAAGTTGGTGGGGACAGGGTATTTTTATGGAAACATAAATCGTAAAATTGCCTTCCCACTAACGAAACAGCTGCCATGGAAAATATCCAGGAAATAAACGAAAATTATAAAAAGAAAACATGAATCTTTGAATTTTCAACAAAATTTTACATTATATATGCTCTGCACCTATCAAATAAATACATTGAGCTTAACTCAAAATTAACGGTGACTGGTTTTAAAATAACAATCTAGACCCGTTAAACGAAAACGGTATACATTGAAAGTAACGATATTTCAAAAACAAACTTTAAATATATATATATATATATATATATATATATATATATATATATATATATATATATATATTTGTTTACTGTTTTTGGAAAAATAATATATATATATATATATATATATATATGCGCGCGCGCGTGTGTGTATTAATTTATATTAGTGTGAGTATAAAGAGTATACTTTTATTCGAATTTCTGAAGCAACCGTTTAAACTCTTAAACTCATAAAATTTAATGATTATTTATTAATTGATATTTAAAACCTATTTTTCCCCATTTCGTGTAAATCAAATGAAACATTTGGACCCCTTACGCCTAGCAACTGTGTTCCAAACCCGTAATGATCAATTTATCAGTTTATCAACGAGTCCGATACATATAACTAAGTATATCCATATATTTCATATCTAAAAATAATGTGCGTACATTTGCGTTATGAAAAAACGAAGAGAACATGATGCAGGGTACCAAATTTGACCATCACTTCTTAGTTTGACCTTCACTTCTTAGTTTGACCTTCATTTCTTAGTTTGACCTTCCCCTCTTAGTTTGACCTTCACTTCTTAGTTTGACCTTCACTCCTGATCTAAGATGCAACACGTACATCAAATCCATTGCCAAGGTTGCTGGAAAAATGTTGGGATAATTGCAGTAGATATCTCACTGCTAATGCAATTCTCTACCCGTATAAAAGACAATAGTGGGGCAGATTGCTGAAACAATCTTTCACTTGGTGCTTGTATCACTAAGTGAAAGATTCTTATGGAATATTCAGATAACCTGCCCTACTAAAAATACGCCCTAGGATGGAGTACTGTTACCACATCTGGGCAGGAGCTGTTAGAAGCACCTTATCCTGCCTTGACAGAGTTCAAAATAGACCATAGCCTAATAGGCGATGCTTTTTCTCTTTCTTGCAATCTCTTTTCCACAGAAGAGACGTTGCGAGCGTGTCTCTGCTTTATCGTTATTTCCATGGCAAGTGTTCGTCTGAGCTACAATCTATGGTACCCTCTTGCCAAACTTTCACGAAAAACACTCGTCTAGTTGAAACCACTATCTATAATTTCCCCCACTCTTTATCTGTGCCCAAGCTTAAACATGGATTCCATGAACAAAGTTTCTTTTTTAGACCTGCACGCCTGTGGAACTCTGTTCTGTTTGGCTGCTTTCCAGATGACTACAATACGGTCGTCTTCAAGTCCAACGTAAACAAGTTTTTGATGAGCCTCCTCTGAAGTAATCCAATTTATCAAATTTCCACTACTAACGATTACTATGATATTGACTACCGTAGTTCCATTGACTACCGTACACTCTTTAACTCTTATTCCCGAGTGGCCTCCGGGCCTTGATAAGTGATGACTTCTTTAAAAAAAAAAAAAGAACAACAAAGTAAAACGACAAAGTTCAAAGATGATTTGAAATTAAGATATGGTACATTACGGTAATTATACAACTTTCTCACCAGCGGGAACGCCGATCTCTTGAAATACAACGTTGAGTGGGTAGAGACATAGGAAGCCATTTCGGCTTCTTTTTGTTTTTCAAGCATTTAATTTTGGATACGGAACGCCCTCTTCCCCCTCTCTCCGTGATGGATAAATTAATTCCAAACCAATCTAAATATGCAACAGTTTAACAAAGTCGAATTACAAAGTTCAAAGACTATTTGAAATAAAACTACATTACTAATGTTGGGTCGATTAATCGGAAAAATCGGAACTTATGGGGGCATCAAAATCGGAAAAATTTGTGCCTCTTTTCCGATGCCAAAAACGAATCCTTTAATTATTTTTTTTTCTGTTTTGAGTTTGTTTAAAACAAAATCTTCCACTGCTGATAGTAATAATAAAATAATCAATATTTATTGATTTCAAATAAAATAATCAATATTTATTGATTTCAAATAAAATAATCAATATTTATTGATTTCAAATTAAATAATCAATATTTATTGATTTAAAATAAAATAATCAATATTTATTGATTTTAAATAAAATAATCAATATTTATTGATTTCAAATAAAATAATCAATATTTATTGATTTCAAATTAAATAATCAATATTTATTGATTTAAAATAAAATAATCAATATTCATTGATTTCAAATTAAATAATCAATATTTATTGATTTTAAATTAAATAATCAATATTTATTGATTTCAAATAAAATAATCAATATTTATTGATTTCAAATTACCAGTAAAATGAAAATCTATAGATAATCTCCCTCGCAAATGTGATTTTAATTTTTAGAACATATATGCACATTTAAGATGTATTTTTACGATAATCGGGATAAATTATCCGTTTTAGAGTTAAATATTTAGAGATTTATAAAGACTCGGAATTGGAATCGGTAATTGTATCAGATTCTGGAATTTAGTACGGATTCGGTAATTGTATCGGAATTGGGAAAAATATTGGAATTCTAGTTACTAATAACTCGGGATCACTTCAGGCGATGCTGCTTATAGAAAGCTTAGTTCGTAATGAAAATTATTCAGGGATTCAGCGATCACAAAAAAAATATCAGGAGGTCACATGATATGTCATTAAGAATAAGAAACTGTTTTTAATAAATGTGAAGAAGACGGAAAAGAAGGATAAAGGTTTGTGAGGAAATAGAAAAAGAAAAAAGAAACAGGAAAAAGCATAGAGGAAAAAAGAGAAGAAAAAAGAAGAAAGAGGACAAAAAGAAAATAGAAAAATGGAGGAGGGAAAACGAGCAGATATAAAACAATGACATCAATTAAAACATCTATATATCTATAAAAGTGAACATGTCTGTCTCTTTATCTGTGTGTGTGTGTGTGTGTGTGTGTGTGTGTGCCTGTGTGTCTGTGTGTCTGTCTGTGTACATTTCTCTAAGCAATAACTCTGTAAATTTTCAGTCTACAGACTCGAAATTTGATATACAGGGTATTAAGATTTGGAAAAATCTTTGTGGTCCATTTTCGACCAGAAATTTGTCTGTTAAGAGGTCAAAGTTCAACGATTTGACCTTTGAGAACTCCACCAAACTCCTCCGCCAATTTTGGGTCTAAACACTTGAAATTTTAGATTTGGGTTCCTTGGACATGAATCTAACTTAATAACTTGATTCGAGCCTATAACAATAAATTTTAAGGGGTCATAATAGGGGTCAAAGTTAAAAAAATTGACCTCTGAGGTCTCTACCAAATTACTCAGACAATTTCTTGTCTAAACATTTGAAATTTTACATAAAGGGTATTCAGAGATAGGGCAAGCTTTTTAATCAGTTTGAGCTACAAATATATAAATATATGCATGTATGTTTGCATGTCTGCCCAAAACTTTCGACAGAGGCGACGGGTTTTCAGAAGATCAGTATCGTTTTGAAGCTCGACCCTTCAGACGACAAATGCCGAAAAATTGGCTAAAAGCATTAATTTCTTCACCTTCAACTGGGCACTTTTCAACAGGGAGGGGTCGCTTTCTCCGCCGATATTTTCGAAAGTCATCCCCTCTTTTCAATTGTATAGCCTTAATTTAAACTTACGTAACTTCCGGTTTGCCGGTGATCGTAACAGCAACGACATGACGTTTTTCCCCGTTTTCTTCCTCCTTCGCGGTACAGGTTCGAGCCTGCCTTCCTACTACGACTTTTTTTTTTTTTTGCTCAACACACACCTCCAAACACCCGGGCACCCATGCTAGTATATATATATATATATATATATATATATATATATATATATATATATATATATATATATATATATATATATAAAACTACTGGTAATAAGAAGTAAAGGAAAAAGAAAAGACTAGAAAATCACACAGCAGACGGATTTAAAAATTATTAATAATAGTAATAAAAATAAAATCAGGTAAAGAGTATATAGAATAAAGAATAAAAATAAGAATAAAAAACAAAAAATATAAACTCATCAAGAAATATATATGCATGTATGTCAGATGTAAAAACAAATACACAGAAAATAAAGCAGTTGCCAGTTTATATATATATATATATATATATATATATATATATATATATATATATATATATATATATACTAGCGGGGGTACCCGGCGTTGCCCGAGTGTTTGTTTCCGGGACGGGGGGGGAGTTTTAAAAAATGTTATGGTAGGTAAGTAGGAAGGATCAAACCCGGAGTCATGAGTAAAAGTAGGAAAATAAAGTGTGAAAAAAAACAACAAAAAAAAACATCTGCAACGTTAACAGTTCGGCCACCAAGAAAAGTCCATTCCAGTTGTTTAGGAAAAAAAAACAAAAAAAAAACGGCCACGGTAGGTCGGCGCGAACGTGAAAATATAATGTGAATTGTCCAGCACGCTAACCACTACGCCACAGAGCACTGTAGCTTAGTTTAGTGATTTTAAATAACTTCACATGAAAGAACTACGAAGCCAAACCGGTGTTCTCTTCTCAACTGTTCCTTGTGAACGATCCCCACACGGTGTTAAGTGGTGGCAGGGGGAGGAGGAATTTATTAGAGAGAAAATATTTTAACACTTCCATTGATTTTAACCGATTTTGGCCGTGACTTCTCAGCAGAAAAAGTATAGAAATCTAAGATTATCGAGGAATTTGAGAAATAATAAGCCTATAACACACCTCAGATATTGTTCTGCCGTTTGTGCATATTATATTTGCATGAAATATCTTGATTTTTAATCCTATTAATGTCAAAATAAGACGGGAAAAAATGAGTTCATTTTATTTATATAGAGAAGAAGATAGAAGAAAGAATAGAAGAAGAATAGAAGAAGATAAATCGGTCAACAATCGAAATTTGTAGGTTGAAATCTAGCTAGGTTGGAGATCTAAATTTAAATATACTTACATTTACTGGTGGCAAAAAAAAAGAACTGGATAATTGTTGTATAGTTATCTAATAAGGTACCATGTGTGTGATCGTCTAAATATTCTGTGTATTAAATGATTTGTTCATATGCAGTTGTGTGTGTGTGTGTGTGTGTTTGTGGTACATGTATTTTTGGACATACCTTCATGCGTCGTGGATGTTGATCCACCTGGAATTCATCTCGTGTCTTGGAGGGGAGACTGGAAACCTGTTTTGGACGAAGATTCATTCATTCCAAGACAATGAATTGGTTTTATAGTTTTTATTCACCTTCCAGATGTCGACCGCAGAAGGATGGGAAGTGAATCTCTAACCGGCGTGATTTACTTCTAGGTCTTATTTCCACACACGTCAACGCATCCCCCCAGTGAAGGCGAGGAGACGACTGTTAAGCCGTCTGCCGTCTTCTGTGTCCAAACCCAATCTCCTCGATCCAGCTAACCTGATCACGTGACTCACAAGCAAATCCGATCAGCTGACCCTCACTTCCGGTAAAAATTTACTCACCTCTCTCCCTTTCTCGATCTATTTCCTAACATAATTAATAGAAATCGTTATATATGCGCTCTGTTACACTGAGACTGTCAGTGACAAAACTGATGACGCTGATGATGCTGATGATGCTGATGATGCTGATGAAAGAAACATCAGCACAGACAAGTTGCGTAGCTAAAGGAGGACGGTGTGGGCGGTCCGCCTCGGTTGACAGCCAAAGAGGGGCGACAAATTCCCCCCCCCCAAAAAAAACATCCAGCCAGGCTAACGTTCTAAAATAGTCGGAAATAAAATTTTATTATCATATGTTATGTAATTTTTTTAAGCTTTTAATTAAAATAAAAAGCTTTTCTAAAATATTACAAAATCTCCAAAAAATTAATTCGTCATTGAAAAATCTTTTTGCCGATTTTTATCGAAAACTCTAAACCTGTATTTTTTTTGTAAATTTTGCATAGTACATTTGAAATAATTTGATGACTCATTTCATTTTTTAATTGTGAAAAAAATACAAAGAAAAGATTGAGTGGTTATATATATATATATATATATATATATATATATATATATATATATATATATATATATATATATATAACACGGAAATTACATAATTTATGTTATTGCTCTGTTTACCACATTGAGCTCTCATACCCGGATTTCCTCCTGGAATTATTCCATTATAACGCGCTATATATATATATATATATATATATATATATATATATATATATATATATATATATATATATATATATATATATATATATGCCCAAGGGGTGGTAAAAAAGTGTGAAAAAAAGTTCTAACAATTTCAAAGTGTTGGCATCAAATAAAGTGGGCATTAATGGAATTAGTGAATTCAACATTTTTTCGCACATTTCTTTTTTGTTTCAGTTTATGTGTCTGTACGGGGGGGGATATAAGGTAATAAAATCCCAGACTACCCGGCGTTGCTCGGGACTGTATAAACAATGAAAAAACAAAAGCAGATATTGAATATATGTTTTATTCTTAGGGGAGAGGAATCTTTCATCTCTATGTATTATTTGTTTTATCTACCCTAGGACTGGTATTGTTCATGTTTTATCCCTAGCGTAGGTAATTTACAGCATGTATATGAAATTGTTTTACCTTAGGGAGAAGAGAACAGGTAATATACAACATAATGTGTCTATATTACATCCCTGGCAACGCCTAGAAACCAGCTAGAACATGCATTTCAGTCAATCTTTATTACATCCTGGGCTATGCCGAGAAACCAGCTAATCATTTTTGCTAATTGCTATCTTTTATATGGTTTGACAATTCAGTTTTCACGTTTCTCAGCTACTAACAAGACACACAAAAGACAATGTCAATTTGTCAAGATAAAAGATGTATATTTTTAAAACTATTTTAAATACAGTCAAAATGTACTTCATGAATTAAACATCAATTATGGGTTTGTTTTACAATACACATAGGCACGAAAAAAGTAGGCATAAAAAAAAACAAATATATAATAAATAAATGTTATCAAAGGCAAGATAAATCACTTTTCTACCTTTCTTAATAAGTTTTTAAATGATTTTACTCACTTTAAAATGGTTTATTTTGTTTTATTTTAGTCGTGTCGAGAGGTGAGAAAAAAATAGCCGTTACCTGTAACAAGTGGCAGTCATTTTTCCTTATTCCCACCTAACGCTCAACACGATTTATTTTTCGGGATAAATAAACATGGGGAAACTCGTTGCTTACATAAAGAATGCAAAGTACTTTGGTATATTTTTTGATAGCACATCAGACTTTCGTATTCTGATCAAATGTCAACAGTAATCAGATATGTACATATCAGCGATGGTGCAGTTTAAGTGCGGGAGTCATTCCTGTTGTGTTTTTTTGTACATTTGAAAGGTAAAATAGCTAATGCATTGATTTACGATACCTTCGAGAAATTATAAAACAAAGGACTAGATATTAAGTTCTGTCAGGGTCAAGGGTACGATAATGCTGCAAGCATGGCCGGAATCGACGGTGGTGCACAAAAAAAAAAAGATCAAAGACATTAACCCAAGGGCTGTTTTTGTACCTTGTTCTAATCATTTTTTGAACCTTTGTGGGAAACGTTCGTTTTCTAAAAATCCCTCTTGTGTAACATTTTTTCGAAGTCTTGAGGCTCTGCACATTTTTTTCGCTTTGCGGACCCATCGCTGGGATATGTTAGTAAAGTGCACAAGTCTTACGGTGAAGAGATTGTTCGCAACTCGCTGGAGTGCACATGCTGATGCAGTGAAGCCGGCAATACAAGGGTTTAGCCAGTGGTATTTATTTACTTCCTCGCTGAGCAAATTAGGCACAAGGCCGTTTTTTTAATGTGGAGAGAGAGGGAGGGGAAGGGGACCAGCTCCCGATGGGTGGGAAATGGGAGCTGGATAGTGACAATTGGTATGAAGGGTTGCCCCTACATTGCCCAAGGTCTGATATGTGGGGTCGCCTCCACATATGGTCTTTGCTTGCAGTATGTATTTATTTGCTTCCCTACTGAGCAAATTAGGCACAAGGCCGTTTTTTAACGTGGAGAGAGAGGGAGGGGGGTAGGGAAAAGGGGACCAGCTCCCGATGGGTGGGAAATGGGAGCTGGATAGTAACTGTCGGTCTGTAGGGTGATCCCTACATTGACCAAGGTCTGATATGTGGGGTTTGGATTTATTTGCTTCCCCACTCAGCAAATTAGGCACAAGGCCGTTTTTTTAATGTGGAGAGAGAGGGAGGGGGGGAAAGGGGGACCAGCTCCCGAGAGGTGGGAAATGGGAGCTGGATAAGCACTGTTGGTATGAAGGATTGCCTTTACATTGACCAAGGTCTGATATGTGGGGTTACCCCCACATATGGTCTTTGCTTGCAGTATCTGTCGGAACAGATACTACACTTTCGAGCCACAGAGGGCCGGGGGAAGCGATGTCAAATAAAGCGACAAGACAAGAAGCACTGCGCACAATTTGTTGCCAGTTATATGCGACTTTTCTTTCATTGTTTACTTGTTATTCTGGAGTGACGTTTTACAAATAGTAAACGTATCTCAGAAGTAGATGAAAACACCAGATATTACCCTGGACATGGCTGCTACCAAACTAAGGGCTCTCACGGTCTTTTTGGAAGAACAGCGTACGAATGTTGTTGACAATGCCGTCCAGCAAGCACTGGCAAAATGTGAAGAACTTGATATCTCTACAGAGAGGATAATCAGAAGAAAGAACAGAATGCGAGGAGAGGAGACAAGCGATGCTGGATTATCATTGCAACAGGAGACTAAGAAAGCCATGTTAGAGTGTCTGGACCGTTTCCATATCAAATTGGATACCAGAGTACAGGCGGTGAATGACATTTTGTTGACTTTTTCTGCCGTTCAGCTAAATCATATTATTTGCGCCAATGAGGAATAAATAGAGTTGTCTGCTGCCAAATTCACAGCTGTGTATGATGAGCTATATGAAGAACTTTGTCCAGAAATTTTATGGTTAAGGCGAAACCTACAAGACACCGAAATAAACTTGGAGGAAGCCAAGCACTGGACCGTACTGAAATTTCTATAGTTTATCATCAAGTGGGACTTTGTTGAGTCATTGCCATATCTTACACTGGCTCTTCTGACAATATGTGTTTATGTGGCATCGTGTGAAAGAAGTTTCTCCAACTTATAAAAAAATTACCTCCCGTCAACCATGAGCCCATCGAGACAGTCGGATCTGGCTGTTCTGTCCATTGAAAACGAACTTACAAGACAAATAGATTGTGACAATGTCATTGACCAGTTTGCCACAAGGAAAACAAGAAAACATCCAGTCTAGGACTATAATATCGAAGGTACATCCTTTTGCGAATTGCCGCGTTTTGCATTTAAATGTTTAGAAAGTAAATATTTGCTTTTAAAGATCAAAGTACGATCGGGTGTAGCGTTTCATGTAATGTTATATTTAATCAAAATATTTATTGAGATTTGTTTTCTTCCCACTTTGTGACACTCTATTTTTTGTTATTTTTTGTTATTGTTTTATAAAAATAAAACTACAACCAGAATGAAAAATGGAAGAAACGAAAATTTATTTTTCGCTTACACATGTCTATTTCAAATTTGATGAACCAAAACTGTAAAAATATCATAAATGTTTTTTCGATACTTTTACAGTTTTGTTGCCGCGATTTTTCCGAATTTTCACGAACGTTGCTGAGCAGCTATCGGGAAAAACCGGTATACGCCGATACAGGAACGCGATGAAGATTAAAAACCCAAATAACGCAAAATAGTTGCTAATATATCTTAAGAAGAAAATAATTAAAACACCACTTGTAATGTTAAACTTTTATTTTAACAAGGACACAAAAACGAAGTAAAACAAGATACCAAAAAACTTTTTTATGAAACCTTTTAATAAAATGTTTATTTGTTTGGGAGCCATTGTTGTTTTTTTTTTTCTGGGGAGGGACATTTTTTTTTTCTTGTTAATTATTCATTTTTTTTTGCCAATGGTTAGTGGTCATGTTTATGTTTTTTGTTTGTTGGTTTTGTTGTTATTTTTTTTTTTTAATAATGTAGAGGGTAGGGTGGTTGGCAAAGTTTCTTTTGGTGCAAGAGCAGACGATAACTGCGAAGGTAGAGAAGAGAGCTCAGAGAAAGTGAAATGAAGTTGAGGGTAATATTGAGCGACCTGGTTAAGTACGCAGGCGAAAGGATCTTTGAATTTCTGTCCCCACATGAACTCTTTCAAGAACCTTTCTAATAGTTCCCTATTTCGTCATCCATTCGAGTTTGTTTCTTTGCTTTGCTTCCCTCCACATTCTTCCGACATGGTTTGTTGTCGTGTGTGTAATAGATCAACAAAGTTTGTAGATTATTTATCTTGATTATCTGGAAACTTTGAAAAAAAAAAAAGAACTTTATTAAAGTGTGAACTTGGACAAAAAGATAATTGAAAAAAAATTATTGAATTTGCGTCTGCTAACTTGAATTCGAATAGTTAAGCGGCTCGGCATATTTTTTTTTTTTTTTTTTTTTACAAAGGCATCACCACATTATCAAGGCCCAGAGGCCACTCAAGGATAAGGGTTAAAGAGTGTACAGTAGAAGTTGGTCAATATAGTAATCATTAGTAATGAAAATTTGGTAAATTTAATAACTTATATGGAACGGCTCATCAAGAACTTATTTACCTTAGACTTGAACACAACCATATTGTAGTCAGCTGGAAAGCAGGAAAACGGAAGACAATTCCACAGGCGTGCAGTTCTAAGAAAGAAGCTTTGTTCATGGAATCTATGTTTAGGTTTAGGCACAGATAAAGAGTGGGGGAAATTATTGATAGTGTTTACAGCTAGACGAGTGTTTCTTGTGAAAGTTTGGCGAGGGGGGACCATAGATTGAAGCTCAGTTGAACACTTTCCATGAAAATAACGATACATCAGAGACAAACTCGCAACATCCCGATTCTTCTCGATATCTGCCCGAAAACGCTCGTGAAGGTTCGGAAAAATCTACATGAGTATCGTTTTTTTTTTTTTCTAGTATAGATTTAAATATAAAACAAAAAGATCGTTAAGTCAGTTTCTTTTTTTTTTCTTATTCTTTTTTAAGTGTCTTATTTCTTCTTTTCTCCGTAATTAAGTTTTCACGAGCGGTTTACAAAAACATACTTTTATGTTTTTTTTGTTGTTTTTTTGGAGGGGGTATTTAATTATAGAACTTATGTTGCTTTTTAACAGGTGCTTCTGC
The DNA here is from genome assembly GCF_053919585.1 of Euprymna scolopes. NCBI lineage: Eukaryota > Metazoa > Mollusca > Cephalopoda > Sepiida > Sepiolidae > Euprymna > Euprymna scolopes. The sequence continues at coordinate 107,062,143 of NC_136510.1, read as the reverse complement.
AGTTTAATTAATTGTTTTCCGTAAGTGACGCGCCGACATTTACCGAGCAGAAGAACCGTTTAATATTTCACAAAAATCCTGTTTACATTGAAGGAGGGTTGTGGCGCCCTCCCCCATTCAGCATAGGGTGCAGTGCAGTGGGTGTCAGTGGGGTGACATTTGAGCAGACCGCCCCGGGTGACGTTTACTCTAGCTACGCCACTGACGCATAATGACTAAAGAAATAATGTAATTGCAGAAAAACTTGTTTATCTTTGTTCTTTAACTTTATTAAACTATTACTACGTTTACAGGCAACAATAACACATTTCATAGCCATCGTCATCACAACTATCATCACAACTATCATCAGAAATGATAATGTCATGATCTGATAGTTTACGCGTTATATTTAATTTTTAAATAGACCCTAAAAAAATATATTAGTTTCTGAGATATACGGGTTACATACTTTGAACCCGTTTTTTGACGATTTTTAAGTGACGATTAGTTAAGTATTATTCTGAGGGTCCCATATATATATATATATATATATATATATATATAGAGAGAGAGAGAGAGAGAAAGAGAGAGAGACTTGTGTGTAATATACTGAGTTCGTGTAATTCAGTAAATTTTCATATACCAATGAGTTTTAAGGCAAAAAGAGTTGACTTAAGGAGTAAGCTACAAAATTATCATATTTCATAAAAGTGTATTTCATTTTACGTTACAATTGTTTCAATGTCCAGTCGAACAATTTCAAACATTATATCGTTTGAAAATTTTCCAAAACCAACATTTCTTTAGACTTTATGAATAAACACACTTTTGACAATAAAGCATTTTTGAAGAGAAAGAAAAAAGAAAGAAAAAGGAAAAATTCAACATTTCTCTACCAAACTACTCTGTCAATTTTCAGTCTACAGACTCGAGATTTGACATAAGGGGTATTGAGATTTGGGAACATCTTTTTAATTGGTTTTCGGCCAAATATATTAGTTTATGCGGGTCATACTTTGATAATAAGTTTACCAAGGTAATCAAAATGGTAAACTTAAAATATATTATAAATATTAAAGAGTTAATATTTACAAGTAAAATAAACTCAGCCAGATGTAAAAGCTCAATAAAACATATATATATATGCAGGTTGACAAGAAAGTTGTTGTGGTTTTTAACTTTTAAACCGTATCTCAGCTCCAAAAAAAAAATTATTGAGTTTCGTAGCTCAATTTATCCAACTTATGCAGGGTCGGCTTAGCTACGTGCTGTCGGGCATTGTCGTGGGCCTTTTCTGTTGACTAATGTTGGGTGTTATTGTCGAAGTTTCTGATACATTTCATCTATTTTTTTGACAGTACTTTCCCGCCTCAATGGTATCCCCTGCATTAATAAAACTGTAATCATCCATTACAGACCGATTGTAGACCACCAAACAGTCAGATTGACATTCTTTTGGTGTCATCTGGCTTTGGGAAGTGTCGTGGAGTTTATTCGGTGTCTAACCACTGAGCTGAACGTTGCCAGTTGTTGTAAAGAAACCACCTTTCATCGCAAGTCACAACCCGGTGGAAAAACGGGTTATTCTGGTTGCGTTGTTGTTGACATTCCTACCAGCAAGTCTGGATAATTATGCACAAAAATCAGAAGAACGGTTCATGCCTATTAAAAATATCACCCGCAGAAAAACATCGACTTCCGGTTACAGTGCAGTACTGGGTACACTTGTACTGCCGGTCCTTCATAACGGCGTTTCTTTTGGTTGTCGTTGAATTCGGGAGGCATCCAATTATCAAGTATTTTTTACTTTTTCCAATGTCTCTTTAGTGGTTAAAATCTGAACTCCAATCTCTGGTCCCCCCTCGCCAATCTTTTACGAAAAACACCCGTCTAGCTGAATCCACCGTGAAAAATTTCCCCCACTCTATATCTGTGCCTAAATCAAAACGCGGATTCCATGAACAAAGCTTCTTTCTTAGAACTGCACGCCTGTGGAACTCTGTTCCGTCTGCCTGCTTCCCACCGGACTACAACTTGGATGTCTTCAAGTCCAATGTTAACAAATTCCTAATGAACCGCCCCCTTAATTAAACACTTCATCAAATCTCCACACTAGCGTAATGTACTTGCAATAACCCTTATCCCTGAGTGGCTTCCGGGCCTTGATAAGTGGTGATCACTGTGTAAAAAAAAATCGCTATGTACGTTACGTTTAATTATGAAGCAAGTTCTCGAACAATTGTGCGTGGGTTGACTTCGACTAAGACTCTTAATTCATCGTTGTCAGCTTATCAGCTTCAATATTCTCGTCGCTGCCACAAAATTTCTCACACCACCATTGTGCTATGCGTTAAGTTGTGCTTCCTAGGCCAAATGCTTCGTTGATATCGCAACTGTTTCATCAGCTTTTCGGCCTAGCTTGAATTGAAATAAGAAAATTGAGCGAATTTCCTTTTTTTCTATCTTATATTCAACGTTCTGAAAAAAAAAGGCATAATTGTTTTAAAACGATTGTAATTAAAACAATTAGATAGAGCGAAAAACGCGATTTAAAACGGTATATAAAGTAAAGGTAGTATAATGAAAACTTATTTGAAAATACATCATTCGAAATCAAAATAAAAAATTCCGCAAGAACCTCATTGCCAACCTAACACACACACACACACACACACACACATATATATATATATATATATATATATATATATATATATATATATATATATATATATATATATATTACAGAAGATCAGCGCGGCATCAGTACCGTCAGTTTCAAATCCAAATGAAAAGGACTTATAGTTGGTTTCCTATATCAGAGTCTCTTCAACCTCTATGTATGCTTGTCCCAACAAAAATCGACTTTTAAATAGTATATAAGAAATGCATTACCATTCCCATGACCCATTTAATAATATGAATGCAGAAAGTTAGAGATTATAATTACCTGTTCAGCTACTGTTCTATATTTCTTTCTTTTATGATTTTTTAACGATTTTTTTCGTTCTTTCGGAATCTGTTATTTATAGCTTTGTTGTTGACATTTCTACCAGCAAGTCTGGATAATTATGCACAAAAATCAGAAGAACGGTTCATGCCTATTAAAAATATCACCCGCAGACAAACATCGACTTCCGGTTACAGTGCAGTACTGGGTACACATGTACTGCCGGTCCTAACGACCACCCTTCGAAACAAGTTTGCGTTCATGTTTATCCACTGCCAAGCAAAAACAGCTGAAATAAGGTGTTCATACAGTCTAATCCATTGGTACAAATATGACAAAAGGCACGCGGAGAGAGAGAGAGAGAGAGAGAGAGAGAGAGAGAGAGAGAGAGAGAGAGAGAGAGAGAGAGATGGGGGTTGTTTTTGGTAAGCGAAAACAGGAGAACCAATTGCATTGTTGTCTCTTCCTCTGTATCCTTCCGCGAGTGACCAAATCGCTTCCCGGCTATGGGGGCGGTTACAACGCGGTGGGACATGCACAAATAGTGCCACAGACCAAAGAAGATTGGGAACTACTTCTTTTTTTTTTTTTTAGATAAATGAGGAAATGTTAAATATTGGAACCCTACGTCAGTAAAAAGCGATTAAGTTAACTAGTATGAATTTTGTCAAGGGTCACATTAGTACATAGCAGAATAACTTCATGACAAACAGAAATAGACCCAGCTGCAGATGACGTGATTGAAGCAAGGGTCAAAGGTTAACTCCCCAGACAAAACGCTCTAGAAATGCAGGGTCGAACGATATGGCCCAAAAAGGAGAGAACAGATCGTTGGGAGAGTTACGAACGGAATGCACCCGACAATATAGAAACCTAAGTGTATGTTGCCTTAAGACTCTGCCTGCGCATCGCCATAATTTAAGATTAAGTTAAGAAAATTAAATAAGCAAATAATTAATTAGCTAATTATTCATATTATGAGCAAACTCTCTCTTCTCTCTCTCTCTCTCTCTCTCTCTCGCTAAAGAAAATCTTTGAAAGGTCAGCAAGCCTCCACTGTGTTTCCATGATGCATGAATAATTATTTGTCTTGAGTAAAACAAAAGTTTTAAAAAACTATGCCATCAGCTAGAATCGAAACCGAAACCTTCGTCTTTCCAGCGGTATCATATAACCATATAACCTAAGGGCAGGTGGCTCAACAATCACGAGAGGATCATGGTCAGTCATGAACAATGAAAGAAACGAATATAATGAAACGACTATAAAATGAAGAGACTATGAAACAAACATCAGCATATAAACACCCTCCACACAACACATATATAAAAGGACTTTTATTATTTGATTTTTTTTATTGTAAGAGTGCATATGTACAAAAATACGAAAATGTTGTTTAACATTTAAAATGTTACAGAAAAAAGGTTACCATTAATTTGATTACAAGGATAAATTCATCCGTTACAAGTTAAATCAATTGTATTCACAGTTTCGCCAACAAACAGGAAGAGACTTGAAAAAAGTTATCTAATATCAATGCAAGAGCATTTGTACCATTGGTATGGTATTAAATCCACTTGTTTTGGTTTGGGGCGAGAACAGAAGTTTTCTCTTGGCTTAGGCCTTTTTCAAGGTATGAAAGAACTTATTTGCAGGCAGGATTTCCTTGGTCTGGCAAAAGCTCAAGAAAGTGCATACAGAAGTAAGCAACGAGGTAGATTATAAAGGTTTTGTGAATGACAAACTTTAAACGTAATAACAAAAAATCAAAATAAAAGTTTGTTCATTACATTTTATTATTTTTAATCCTCTCATAATATTCTTCATCATTCAACTAAAAAATCATTTATCCCATTAAATCTTATCTTCGAGTAATCTTTGACTTTGATTAAGTGTGACTCATTCGTAAAAAGAAAGATGCGCCCATTCAATCTACACACTTAAGGATGGAAATGTGATGTAAGATTTGTGACAGAATGACAGACCGATTGTGGATGTCTCTAAAAATTCCATTCCAAACTTAAACGTTATCTATATATATATAAAAGCGAAAATGTATGTATGTATGTATGTATGTATGTATGTCAGGTCATGTCATATGCTACTGGTACCATGTAACCCAGTACTACCTGCCTCATGGTCAGGTCACCGGCGACTAAACTGGTTCCCCCACCAGACTTGTTTGGTGAGGAGGGCGGCTAGTCTCCCTGAAGGATTAAAAGCAAGACCTTCCAAAGGGCGAATGAACTCTTTTCTGGGTCAACGGCCAACTAGCACCGTGTATATTTGAGTGTGTGTATATGTGTATTGGGGTAGAGAGGGCTCCCGTAAGCCGTGGTGAAGGCAACCTTTCTAGGAGAAGCAAATCTCTAATTTAAAAAACCATAAAGCGGAAGACCAGTAACCGCATTAAGCTGGTCTGCAGTTTAATTTGTTGCTGGCTATCTTGCTCTTGCTTGTTGCTGGATCTCAACATTTTGAACCGAGAGAGAGACTTAGCTGTCGTACAAAGCTAAGACTCTGTAACATTATATTTGTATAGATACTCCCTCAGACATTTGGAATCACGGATTTTAAATGTCTGAGGGAGTGGCACTCGTCTGACAAGACGTTGCAATCACCATCATCATCATGTATGTATGTATGTATGTTTGTGTGTCTGCTAAAAACTGTTGACCGACGGAACAAAAATTCACAAATTTGGTCTCATATGAAAGCCCCACCCTCCGGACGACAAATATCGAAAAAATTGGCCCAAAAGGACCATCAGAAGTGCGTCAACTGATCGATTTTCTGCAGGGGGGGGAAGTGACATTTTAATGTTAAACATTACATATTTTTAAATCGATTTATAACTGCCCCAAAAAATACGGGCGCCAACTCTTCTACATAAAGTGTACATGGGGCCGTTTATTTTGGGTCAACTTGTATTTAAAACCCGCTGAGTCATGTCACGTGATCTTGACGTCAGCAAGCTCTAATGGCAGTCTGAATTTAAAAACATTGTTGTTATCAGTAAAAAATTTTTTAACCCTCACACAAGCTAAACTATGAACTTCTACGCTATGACAACGTACCAAAGTTATTAGCACGTTAAAAATAGTTAGATACGATAGTTAAACGAAAAATAACAAGCCAAAAATGTGAAGTAAAAAAAAATACGAAACGAAAAATGCTATTTAAAGTTGATGCATGATCGAAAGACGAAAATGCTATTTAAAACAGAAGCATAACTTCTTCAATGTACTTGTGATGTTAGGCTGTATAAGGCGTTAACTTTAGTCAAAATTGCCTGTTCTTCCATCATTTGATTTTTTTTTATTGATACTTATCCAATATATTCCTATATATGTACAAAACCTATCTAAGAACATTGCCAGGCACATAAAGTACATTTATATGATTTTTTTTAATTGGCCAAGCCGTTTCGGAGTCCATAGGGAACAAACTCACACACAGAAAACGTTTCTTTTATATGATAGTAGAGATTTTCTACTTTATTTAAATACTAGCAGTTTAGCCCGGATTTGCTCAGGCTCTATGCACTGTTCATAACTTTATGTGCATATATATATATATATATATATATATATAGTCATCCACATACAGTACTGTTTCGCTGTTTCACAGCTCATCAGTGCGGCTAGACAGGCAACCACCTTAAGCCAGGATTGAAACCCGACTGTCTGTATGGCAGTCAAGGCTCCTAACCATTACGCTATTGGCGGCCGTGAATTTAACGATGTTTTGACATCGTCCGAAATATATATATATATATATATATATATATATATATATATATATATATATTAAAAAAGTTTGACTCGTATCCAGCTACATCTAAAATTTCAAGTGTTTAAATCAAAAATTGTGGAGGAGTTTGGTAGAATCTGCAAGGTAAACTCTTTCAACTTTGACCTCTTGGCAGCAAAATTTTTACCTTAAAACTGATTAAAAAGCTTGCTGCATGCCTGAATACAAAATTTCAAATATTTAGACATAAAATTGGCTGAATAGTTTGCTAGAGATGGCAAAAGTCGAATCTTTTGAACTTTGACCCATTGGTAGCCAAATTTTCGACAAAAAAACGATTAAAAAGCTTGCCCCATGTCTGAATATAATTTATGTAAAATTTCAAATATTTAGACCAAAAGTTGGCTGAGTACTTTGGTAGAGACCACAGAGGTCAATTTTTTTAAAACTTTGACACCAATTTTGACCCCTTGACATCTATTGTTTTAGGCTCAAGTCAAATTAAAAGTTTGATCCATGTCCAAGGAAACTTACAGCTAAAATTTCAAGTGTTTAAACCCAAAGTCGGCAGAGGAGTTTGGTAGAGTTTTCAAAGAGCAAATCGTTGAACTTTGTCCCCTTGACAGCTAAATTTCTGGCTATAAACGGATTAAAAAGATTTTCCCAAATCTCAATACCCTTTATGTTAAATCTCGAGTCTGAAAATTTGTAGAGTAGTTTGGTAGGGAAATGTATACACACAGACAATTTAACTTATATATATATATATATATATATATATATATATATATATATATATATATATATATATATTATCCGTTTAGATAATGTTAATGTCAGTTTATGTTTTCTTTTTTCAAATTTGGCAGTTTAGTATCCAAAGTTGTAATTTATGAGGCTAGTGGGTGACCGAGTATCACATACTGAAACTATTGCTACGTTTTTTTTTTAATGTTTTTTCTTTCTTTTGCTATTTTTCAATTTACTTCTTGCGTGTGTATACTTTTCATTACGTACTAGCTAACCGACCCAGAATAGCCAGGGTGTCAAACATGTTCAACATAAATAAATTAATTACAAAAAGAGACAGATGTTTCTCTTTATGCTAATGTCATTGTTTTCATCTCTAATTATCTTCTTACCATCGCGTAAATACTAAGAGTTAAGGTTTTTCATGACAACTTGCCTACTTTTCCTACAAACTGCAGATATCTGTTTAATTTTCGCCAACACACTATTTATTTTTTTATTTTTCCTGTTTTCTTTTGTATCTTTTTCTTTCTTTCTTCCGTTTCATCCTCCAACCTCTTTTATTGAGACTTCCTCCATCTCTTTTTCTTTGTCACTTTTCTTCATTTCTTTTTCATTTTTATGTTATTTTTGGGTGATTTGAAAATAGCATTTTTAATTAATTTTTCTCTTTCTTTTCCTTTTCTATATAATAAAATAATGTCGTCCCCCCCCCAAATGTTTTCCAAAATTATAGGAAAATAACCGATAACTTCATATGCTTATCTTTTTCACTCGCCGCCTACAGCATTCCATACTGCGTGTTTAACGAAAATATTCTTGTGTTTTTGTCTACTTACAAATATTATTACATTTATTCCGATATATCTGCTTCTCCCAATTATATTTTCCATAAAGAAGTTAGTAAACACTTTCTTTCCATAATACTTATCTACAATCCTTATTCCTCTTTTCGGATTCCTCTGTTTTTTTCTCTCTATTTTCACCCCAAACAAGGTGTGTTGCCATTTGAATGTAAGGGGCTACTAATTAGGATCATGTCTACAGATTCTATGTCGGAACTTGCGTCCTAAAATATTTGTCCGTTACATTTAAACTTCTGGATGTTAGTACAGTCAGGGAAGCAAGAAACAGGGATGGAATATCAAAGTCTAACAATCTGAGGGTAAAAAGTTATTAGAGCAGAAGGTTTTCTGACATTTAGGGACCTTAACAGTAAAGGGGTAAGATTTTGCTGATTGTCAAGTTAATCGGAGCTATGCACATCGAGGAGGCACTATGCGTTCATCAGAGCACATTCCGTTAATTGAGTATTTATTAGTACTCATTAATTAATCTCATTTGTGTCAGTTCTATATTTAAAAGACAATGAGCACTATTTTTTATAGAAATGTTAATAACCTCATAATTGCTGCGTGTTATTGGCCTTTCTTTTAAACTATACAGAAAAATATTAGCTTTATCGAAACATGTTTGTTGATTAAATATATTTCTCATCCCATGGAATTTCCACGGGTCATGCTAATATTGAATAATATTGGCGACAATTTTAACCTCCTCTAAATGGGAGTGGCTCGACAAGGAAGCTCACTTCTCTTTATCTGTATTCTGAGTATCACAAGCATTAGATGAAGTTTTCCAGAGGTCAATGAACCATGTGAAGTGAACCACACGAGTCTCTATCTTGAAAATGCCTAATAAGATCGTTTGGAGAATAATATTAGAGAGACACTGACGGTCAATAAAATAAGCCATCAGCACTAAGGTATAATATTTTATGTACGTGGTGCCTTCAATAAGTTTCATTTAAAGCATTTAAAATTGTCGTAGACTCTTGAAAATTCATTATGTTATTGCTATACATCTTATGAGATGACTTCAGGTTCAAATGAACAGCGGTGTATCTATTTTCAGTATTTATTTCAACGGTGTGTAATAAGTGAGTTGAGCTAGATAGTAGGTTATAAAAATATATATCGCAATTAAGCTACAGATAATTTTCTGCGTTTCGTTCCTGTAAGTAATCGTCAGGTTAAAATACATACAGTTTGTCTATTATGTGGTGTATTGTTTCGTCTCTTTATCCGCAAAGTCTGAATTTGCTGTTTTTTGTTTTACTTTCGTTTTGTTGATCTTAGCTTTGATATAATTGGTACTAATCGCATTATTTTGTACAACTCTTAGTAGTTATTCAGTTTCTCTGTTTAAGTGTCATTATTATTATTTACTCATTAGGAATAGTTACACAGGCTATCATCAAAGATTTAACTTTGAAAACAACTTGTGGCGTTCTCTAGAGGCTGAGTGACATCAAGTCTCCTCAGATTTCTAGTACTCTCCACCTCTTTCGATAACCTTTGCAGATGAATTTGCATTATCGTAGCAGTCGCTTACCATTGATTTCTCGTTAGCAGCAACCATTGGTCTTTACTGGAATTTGGATGACAACAGATCTCCTCAAGGTCCCAGATCTCTTTGCACTCATCCAACGGAGGTCTGGCTAGTGCTTTCTCTCTTCGGTCTTTCCAGTCCCCTTAACTTATTTGGTGTGGAGCCAGTTTATGGTGGCACACACACACACACACACACACACACACACACACACACACACACACACAAACACACAAACACACACACACCAACATACACAAACACACACACACACACACAAACACACACATACACACACACAAACACACACATACACACACACAAACACACACACATACACACAAACACAAACACACACGCACAAACACAAACACAAACACACACACACAAACACAAACACACACCCACACACACAAACTAACACAAACACAAACACAAACACAAACACACACACAAACACACAAACACGCACAAACACACACAAACACTCACACAAACACACACACAAACACACACACACAAACACACACACATACACACACGCAAGCACAAACACACACACACACAAACACAAACACACACAAAAACATACACAAACACACACACACACACACACATACACAAAAGGGCAGGCGAATTGCAGGAGCGCAAAGGGGTTAACTTACAATTATACAGTTTCAGTTTTCATGATTCCATGCAATGTTTTCTCTGTATTTTCCAGTTTCTTTATGTCCAGCCTGTTACTCATGTGTATTAATCTCCGCACTCAAGGGTTTTCTTTAATATTTCAGCCGTTTTTATTATTGTTATCCGTTGTATCTTATCAGCCATTCCTCTGATTCTAATCTCTCATTCTTTTTTCGAATTCTTTCGGTATTGTTCCTCGTGCTCTTACTATTAGTGGTGATATCTTGATTTTTTTCCATCTTCCATATCCGTTTGAGCTCTCTGAACAGTTCTATATATTTGTTCTACTTCTCTTCCTCTTGACCCTCAGTGTATGGTACTTGGGAACGGTAAAATCTACAATTATTATTATTATTATTATTATTATTATTATTATTATTATTATTATTAATAATAATAATAATAATAATAATAATAATAATAATAATAATAATAATAATTTAAATTGATGCAAAGTTTCAAACGCAGTTAAAGACGTTAGAAAAATAAATCCAGTAAGGATTGGGGGGAAAGAAAAACAAAACAAATTTAGCTATTGATGACCACACCCTGGAGGTGGTAGACAAGTTCACATACCTCGGATCCACCAGCAACTTATCTTTGGATGCAGAACTCAACATAAGGATAGGCAATGCAGCCACTACCATGGCCCGTCTAGCCAAAAGAGTGTGCGACAACACTTTGCTGACACTAAACACAAAGATAAGAGTATACCAGGCTTGCGCGCTGAGTATTCTTTTTTATGGTAGTGAGTCCTGGACTTTGTACTCACACCAAGAACGAAAACTGAAAACATTCGCAACCTCAGACGTCTTTTAGGCATCTCCTGGCAGGATTGAGTCGCAAACACAGTCATCTTGTCTCAGGCTGGCATACCAAACTTGTTTGCCATTCTAACTCAGAGACGCTTGTGTTGGCTTGGTCATGTGAGCAGGATGAAAGTTGGTCGCATCCCAAAAGACACCCTGGATGGTTAGCTAGTCTCTGGAACATGGCAAATCGGACGACCAACTCTGCGCTACAAGGACACCTGCAACAGAAACCTGAAGACGTGGCATTCAGCCACAAGATCTTGAGTCAATCATCGGATCGCACAGCCTGGCGAGCAAAGGTCAAGAACGGCATCAAATTAGCAGAAAATAAATGAGAAAGATGTGAAGAAAAGATAACCTACAGATGAGAGAGGATACAGTCTACCCCTACCTACCCCACCATTCCTACCGCTGACTATAACTGCAGCATCTGCCAACGTAGCTGCAAATCTAAAATGAGACTATTTAGCCACAGCAGACGCTGTAGAATGCCATTGTCTCAAGAGACAGAAGGTTGCCAATATTATTATTGTTGTTGTTATTATTATTGTTATTATTATTATTATTATTAGTTGAGTATATAGGTTAAGAAGTGTCCTCTCTCTCTCACACGCACACATTCTCACTTTTATAGATATAGAGATTATAGATTTATATTTCATAAAAAAACGATTTGATTTGGGAATCTTAAATAGGGCGAACCCTGATGTGCTTGCGGTATTATTATGAATGAAAACTTTAGCTAGGATTAGCGTAGACCAATTAAAGATACAGTGAGGAGGATGGCTTTGCACCCCTCCCCAATTTTTTGATTGACCTTGTGCCTAATTTTTTTTTTTATATAAAATTTCTGCAGAATAAAAAATATCACTATCTCTACTATTATGTAAAAGTCACACTTTGTGTGTGTGAGTTCCTCATAGGTTCCAAAACAGATGAGTCTACCTTTTACAAATTTCACACAAAGTTCATTTTTATATCTGGCAGTGTTTTTAGATATGTTTTCTTAAAAATAGTGTTATCTTATAGATAATTTTTTTTTTTTATAGGGGAATAATTTACGTTATACCGGTCTAAACTTGACCGGGGTGACGTAAAATATTCCCCTGTATAAATTCTTGTTTTTTTTTTTTTTTATCTATAATAGAAGAAAGACTATTTTTAAAATCATCAAATATCAGTTGACGTGAATAAACACAGATGGAATTTGATAAACGACATTATCATTATTTTGTTTAAAAAATTAATTAAAATTTTTTTTTTGCAAATTAGTCCACCGAGCAAATTATTTCTCGTAATATGTAATAATAATCAATAGAGGGTTGATTCTATAATAATACATACGACATCTGAATAAATTAAAATATCATGTTTAAATGTATTTTAAACATATTGTACGACCGGGCAACGCCGGGCGTCCAGCTCGTATAAATTAAAGCAAAACTCAAAAGCAAGGCATAAGATCGTTCAGTATTGATTCTGCGATGTTTCATTTGTTGGTCGCGATCAGCAATTCTTCTTCCATGCAACCATAAAATTCCGGAGCTTTTTATTTTCTATTTGAGTAGAATCAATAAGACGCAGAAGGTATCTCTTCTTCACTTAATTGGAAGCTATGAGATGAGGAAATGGGAAGAGCGAGGCCATAAATTTCTATTTTGCTGCTTGTGTAAATTCCCCCTTCTTCCACAAAACGTTACAAAAATATTAATGCCGTTTAGATACTGTGACCGCACAGTGTAATGCAGGGTCGAATTAAAGATGCAACCTTGTAATAGAGCGCATATGAGTGCGTATGAAAATATCAGTATCAGCCGAAGAATGGCTGGCAAGCGATTGTCTTAGCAGCAGGAGCAGCGTTTGAACGCGTATGCAAATTGACAAGTTTACTCGGGCTTGCGTCTGAGGAAAAAGAAAAAAAAAAGGACACCATGTGGTTGGGGAGAAAAAATTAACACTGAAGGAGACGGACATTTAAAGTGAAGGTGAGAATGGGATGGCTGTGACCAGCGTGCGGTCAAAAGGAAGAGAAACGCCCCACCAGGTTAGATAGACATGCTGCAGCGAGAGACATTTATCAAAGTTGAAAGCCACTCGAGGATAAAGGTTAATGATATGGATAAAATTGGTAGATGAATAATCATCATCATCGTCCTCATCATTATAATCTTTTTATTATTATTTTTACATTTCGATATGGTCTTTAGCACCCCAAAGAAAGTATATTGCCACTAGCAACGTAAGGGCCTACTATTTGGGATCGTGTCTAGCAAGAGATTTTGAGGAATGAAGCAATGAGATGCCTTTTCATATTACATTTTTTTATATTACATGGGGGCACAAGTGTCTGCAGTTCGTCAGAGCATTCACCATTAAAATACTTGTAGAACAGGCAGAGGGATACAACGTTTCGTCGATGGGGCAGAGGCTGAAGCTTAGATGCTAGTTCAGGGCCTATCAGATTGGCGACTCTCTTTTGATCCTTGTCTAGGAGCGAGAGACTAGCAGCAGATGCACCAGCCCAAATGTGACAGCAATACTCCATACATGGGCGAATGGTGGCCTTATAGAGGTACAGGATACTTTCAGGTGTCAGTAGTTTTCTAGCATGGTAGAGAGAGCCTACCTTTTTCGCAGCGGCCCTGGCAATGTTTTCAATGTAATTCTCCCTACTCATGTTTCCTGTGAACGTTAGGCCAAGGAGTTTGAAAGATGTACTCTCAGATAGGGAGTCACTGGCCATTACTATTGGTGGCAGAGAAGGTTTCTTGTAATTATTGAAGGAAACCAGTTTAGTCTTGGCAGCATTGAATGTGACCATCCATTTCTGTCCCTTTTTCACTACAGATTTGAGGTCATCCTCTAGTGTTTTTGCCATTTCTTTAGTTATGTGTTCATTTGTTTTCCTGTCATGCCTGTTATAGAGTGTGGTGTCATCAGCATATATACCCATCTCAGAGGCAGTTTTCTCGGGGAGGTCATTAATAAATATCAGGAACAATAGAGGTCCAAGGATAGACCCCTGAGGCACTCCCGCATTTATATATAGTTTAGATGTACGACTGTCAGGGACAACCTGAATTTTTCTCTTATCTAACGATTTAATTATGTTAAGTATTCTACCAGTGATACCGTATGATCTAATTTTCCGGAGGAGACCTCATGCCATACCCTGTCAAAAGCCTTAGATATATCTAGAGCTACCGCTCTGCCCCCCCCCCTATATAACTGATGTCTCTTTAACGTTGTTATATATACAGTGTGTAACGTGCAATGGTTAAAATGTTCTTCTATTGTTGTATGTATGTGTGGTTGTTTCACATATAATAAAAGAATCCCTTAAAATACACACACACACACACACACACACACACACACACACACACACACACACACACACACACACACACATATATATATATTCAGGCAAACATTATTAAAAACAACAGAGATACCTTGCTTAATTATTCTTTTTTTCATTTTTTTCGATCTTTCACTTCTATTTTTAATATTTTATCTCCACCTGATTATGATTCAAGAAAGAATCGAAAGCGCTCGTGTGAACCATGGAACATTTGTAAATACCTTCCATCTTGAAGTTAAAAAAATCTTACGAAAGATGGAAAAAATGAAAAAAAGAATCATTAAGCAAGGTATCTCTGTTGTTTTTAATAATGTTTGTCTGTATGAAGGAATGCTGCCTAAATACACTAATATATATATATATATATATATATATATATATATATATATATATATATATATATATATATATATATATATATACATTCCCTATCCTGGGTTGAGCATATTGGGAAGTGATAAACAAAATGCTACTAGCGTATCAAGCGATGCTCTTTGTGTAAACAAATGGAGTTTAAGCGTTTGGACAATGTTTGTATATTGCTAATTCACATATTCTTAGCAGCACCCGATTAGTGTAACGGTTAGGATCGCCGGCTAAGCGATCGACTTTCGAACCTGGATTGAGGTAGTTGTTAATAATGAGCTGTGATACAGAAATAGTACTGTATGTGGAGGACTGATGAAGACAGAAGGATCATTCGAAAACTACGTTCTTGCAAAAAAAGCTTTTAATTTTTTTCATAATAATATCTTGTATTCCTGCACATTACCAATAGAAAATAAATAAAAAAAGTTATAAACGTTAATACATTTCGTATTCATTTGTTATACATTTTCACACACACACACACACACACACACACACACACACACACACACACACACACACACACACACACACACACACACACACACATATATATAAATAAAAAAGGAAGGAAAAGATCTACCTTAAACCACTAACCTAGTTCTAAAACAGATCCTTTGTTCGATAAAATGCATGCCCATTGGCTGATAGGAGGGGGCGCGGTGGATACTAGAAAGCTGATTAGCTAACTAGAAATCCTTAACATATATAAAAACAAGAAGCAACCACAAAATTCGCGCATAAGCCTGACGAATCCTATAGTGGATGAAACGCAGAATATTCAGTGTAGCTTAATCGCCATATATATTTTATAAATTACTATATATATATATATATATATATATATATTTATATATTTATATATATATATAATATATATATATATATATATATATATATATATATATATATATATATATATATATATATATATATATATATATATATATATATATATATATACATACAAGCTGTACCCGGCCATGCGTTGCTGTGGCTCAGTTTGTTAAAATGGAACACATTCCTCAAGAAAAATTGCATTTTGTTCGTTTATTTACTTTTACTATTTTTTGCATTTTTTTAATCAATAAAAGTTGTTATTTTCCAAAAAAAAAAAGATTAATTTTTTACCATAAATTGTTAGGTGAAAGTGTTTTTTTCAGGAAAACTTGCACTTTTTTTTTTTTTAAAGAAATTTGGCAGTAAACGTTTCTCTTTGAAAACGGAATTTTTTATTATAAAAAGAACAGATGAATGCTTTACATGAACACTGTAAATAGTTATGTGAAAGTAGAGAAAAGTTTGATTCTTTTTTTCAAGAGAATGTACAAATTATCTTTTTTTTACAGATGTTCAGAAAATAAACAGAAAAATACTTCCATCATTAATTTTGCAAAAAAATAAATAAAATGTTGATTTAGTGTTTCAACATTATGCTTATAAATTACGATAAAACTTGCTGAGTATGCGCTGTTTTACGGTTGTTGTAAAAATGGAATGGAAACTTAAATTTCGCTTCGTTTTAATCTTTTTTAATTTTTTAATTGTGGCCCCCTCCAAACGAATATAATCAAAACAGTAACATTCAACAATTGTACTTTATGTATATAAAACACAAGATATTTATTAAAAAAAAAAGAAGTTAATAACGAAATGGAAATAATTCCATTTTTAAACGAAAAAGTCAGTTTGGTATATCTTTTTGTAATTTTTTACATGAGTCCAACTTACCATTCACATTGGAAATGCCAACATTTATAGGTTGTCGGGTACGTTTACAACGAATAAGCACTCCAATCTAGTAGATGTATCAGAATTTTGATAGGAATTTTTGACACCCCTATCACGAAACTGCGAATAAAATATGAAAAACTTGTAATTTCTCTTTTAAAAGTGGGTTGTTTATTTTCTTTATGGATTATACTTCCAAAATAAACTATTAAAGTTGTTTTAAAGGTAATAGAAATATTGTTTTTATTTTTTAAAAAACAGTAATGAATTTTACGAACTCAATATTTTTCAATTTTTAAATTATAAAAATCTATCAAAATTTTTCTATTGATTTCATTTTTACGATATTTTCAGGGTCAATGTGAAATTTTATGCTCTTTCCAATAAACCGAATATAATATTTTAGACAAACGTTTTTTTTTAATTCACGCTCCCCATTTTCAAGTGTCTATTAAAAAGTAAATAATTAATTTACTCACCAAAGTTTTATATATCACAAATTGAAGATAAAAGGTCAATAAGTAATATATTCAAATGTAAAACAACAAAAGTAGTGTATTTTAGAAATTTACCTGTAGTTCGAAGTTCGAAGTTTAAAACCTTTTTTTTTTAAACCACGTTGTTTGTTTTTCTTTTTTTTATGAAACCTTGGTCCTTGCTCCTTTAATTGAAAAGAATTAGGGCTTCAAATACATGTTTCGAGTAGTTATAAGCTTGGAAAGACAAGGGGTAGAATAATTCACGCCTCCCATTTTGAAATGTCTATTAAAAAGGAAATAATTTACTCACCAAAGTGTTATATATCAAAAATTGAAGAGAAAAGGTCAATAAATAATATATTCAAATTTAAAACAAAAAAGTAGTGTTTTTTAGAAATTTACCTGTAAAGTCCGAAGTTTAAAACCTTTAAAAAAAAAACACGTTTTTTTTTTTTTTTTTTTTTTTTTTTTTAATGAAACCTTGGTCCTTGCTCCTTTAATTGAAAAAAAAAGAGGGCTTGAGTTACATTTTTCGAGGAGTTATAAGCTTGGAAAGACGGGGTGAAATTATTCACTATTTTTCACGAAATTTCTTACACACCTACCAATCTACCCATGTTAAGAACGGCTTTCGGAATAGATACGCCTAACCTTGCCAGCATACCCGAAAAGCTATAAAAGTTGATGTGTCGAATGTGAACGATGAATTGGACGTAATGTAAAAATGTACAGAATTTAAAAGGGAACGAAATTCAAATTTCCGTCCCATTTTTACAACAACCGTAAAGCAGAGCATTCTATGCAAATTTTACCTAACTTACTGTATTAATGCTATTTTTTTAAGCAAAAAAAATATTTAGGTTTGGCTATAAATTCCTAAACTCATTTCACCCTAAATAATTTAGGTGACGGAAATAGGAATCTAATTGAATCTTTAATTTCCTGAATAGTATGCGAGAATTCATTTTTCTTCGAGTTATATCGAATTCATTAATACGGACTTTAGGGGCTTTTTTCGTAATGTTACCGTAAAAATTATTTTTTATTGTTACAAATTACGATGCTTTACTTATATAAAAAAAGCAAAAATAAATTCTTGCGTTTTAAACAAAATAAAACATTTTCACTAAGAGTTAAGTAAAAATAATTAGTTCATTATATTGTGCGATCATTATTTGAAAAATACTGAAATTTTCATTAAAATTGGTTGATTTTCTGACTTTTGGTGAATTTTTAAGTAAAGGGAGGGGTCAAAATGTTTATACACTTTGAGCGTCGGCATTCATTTTGTCTGTACCTACCATTTTTCGATGAATATTTGACAGGAAAGCGACCACGTGTGGTTAATTTAAATTAAATTTCAATCACATGGTTACATTATCAATAATCATGTGATTAAACCCATTGAAAATTTACCGATATTGCAAACACATTCTGTTTACATTAAGCCTGTAGTGTTTTTTTAATGATGCAGTTTTGGCAACTGAGATTTAAAAAAACCCGCGAGATCGGGAGAAAGAAATGTCCACAAAATCGCTAGATTTTTAACTTTTATCATCTGAAATTTTCAAAAATCGCTAATCCCCCCCCCAAACTCCATATTTTAACTTCCTACCATAAAAAAATTATAAATATAGTATATTCAATATATAAAATGTTCCGTGTTTTCTCACTATATGTTTCTGGAATTATATTGAAGCGGTTAGCTCCCCAGAAGGCTTACATATTTTATCAGCTAGTTTTACCTGTTTTTTCCAGAGAGGGTATTTTTTTTTTTTGCAGGAAACAAATCATAAACTCAAACTTTTTATAATAAAATTTAAATGTAAATATACTGCAAATTAAACATCACAATAATGGTGCAACATATTTTGAAATTAGAAAAATAAAAAAACAAAAAACTTTATTTTAGCATGTTAAAAGCATTTAGGTTGGTAGATAATTAAATTCTACTGTATTGGTATAAGTTTTTTTTTTGCCGTTGTTTCTTGCTTTTTACAATTTTCGACTAAATACTTCTAAATCAAGCAGGGTTGCTTAGATCGTATTTTAAACTAAACTTCGGAGGTTGGAATGCCCCCTCCACTAAAATGTACTTGGAAAAATCGATTTTATAGCGAGATTTAAGAATAGTTAGCCGAAAAGAAGGTGAAAAACAAAACAAATAATCAACAAATAATTGTTACCAAAGGCAATAAATGCTACTTTTTTTTACTTACATGAATGAGTTTATTTTATGTTTTAAAGTATTTTCAAGCGCTTTTCTTTATTTTTTTAATCTAAAATTGCGGGTGTGTGGGTGCGAAATATCTCCAGATTTTCTAGAATTCCCCGCTAGATTGCAAACGAAATCTCCAGATCTAGCAGAAAAACCGCTAAATTGGAAACACTGGTCACGTGACAGAAAGCGGTAATAAATAATTGTCCCTAAATAAAAAAATGGCCTATCGGTACAAAGAAAACCACCTATTTATCATAGAAAAATTAAGTATAATGTTATACTTAAAAAGAAATATATAAAAACACACATGGATATAGTAAACATATTATACCAAAACGTGGAAGCCATCCGTCCAGTGTTTTTTTAGTCTATTAATTGCGAACGAACGAAGAGTTACATTTATATATATATAGATTTCATAACGTTTTTAGGGATACAAAACTTAAATATTGCAATTAGGAAGGGAAGATTTTATGATTCATGATTAAAAGTAAATTTGTATGTATATATATATATATATATATATATATATATATATATATATATATATATATATATATATATATATTCCTTTAATCTTCTCTCCAAAAAGGGGGGGAGGAACAGGAGAGGAAAGAAAGAGAAATGGGGAGCCAGCTGACCGGTTTCGACCCTCGCTTCTCAAAGCTGTATCGAGGAAATTTTTAAAAACAAACAATGAAAGAGTGATTAAAATTGCGTTTTATTCAATTTACGGAGAGAAAAAAGTGGGCAAACGATTAAAATAAAACAGCATTATGGTCGAATACCCTAGAAATTAATCACGTTCAAACCCAGGAGGCATTCCCTTTGTTTGCAAAGAGAAGGCTTTCTAAGTCGAACGTGAATAGTCTCCAAGATCTTAAGGTGATATAGTGAATGAGCACGACTAAGAATAGAAAAAGAGTCCGTACTAAAGTTCGCTGCACAAGACGGGTTTTTAAGTAAATGATCAGTAATTGAGGACCCGTCAGTTGCCCGGTAGGTTCCATTCCTAATTTTACTGGGTACATGTTGGATTCTTCCATCTAATCTTAATGTCGTGAAATTGGCTGAATTCTCTCGAATTAAAGAGAATATAGTAGCCAAATGTCCAATTTATCTTCGTTTGTCTTGGTTGGGTACAGTAAGTGAGAAATTTGCCAATCTAAATAAGTTCAGCAGTTCATGGATGTTATTTGGCTGCCAATATGTGTGTTGTGTTCTCTACGAGAACTTTATTACCATCTTCTCGAAAAGACGTTCTACTCCCCCCTCACACACCCCAACCTAATAGTAACGTTATTTACGATTTTGAATGTGGTTGCGGTGCCAAATACTTGGGTCGAACGACATTAAGATTAGATGGAAGAATCCAACAACATGTACTCAGTAAAATTAGGAATGGAACCTACCGGGCAACTGACGTTGTTACTAACACATACGGGTCCTCAATTACTGATCATTTACTTAAAAACCTGTCTTGTGCAGCGAACTTTAGCACGGACTCTTTTTCTATTCTGAGTCGTGCTCATTCATTATATCACCTTAAGATCTTGGAGAGTATTCACCTTCGACGTAGAAAGCCTTCTATTTGCAAGCAAAGGGAATGCCTCCTGGGTTTGAACGTGATTAATCTCTAGGGTATTCGACCATAACGCTGTTTTATTTTAATCGTTTTCCCACTTTTTTTTTCTCCCCGTAAATTGAATAAAACGCAATTTTAATCGCTTTTTCATTCTTTGTTTTTAAAAATTCCCTCGATACAACTTTGAGAAGTGAGGGTCAAAACCGGTCAGCTGGCTCCCTATTTCTCTTTCTTTCCTCTCCTGTTCTCCCTTCTCCCGCCTTATTGGAGAGAAGATTAAAGGAATATATATATATATATATATATATATATATATATATATATATATATATATATATATATACAAATTTACTTTTAATCGTGAATCATAAGTCTTCCCTTCCTAATTGCAATATTTAAGTTTTGTATCCCTAAAAATGTTATGAAATATATATATATATATATATATATATATATATATATATATATATATATATATATATATATATGAAAATGTATAACAAATGAATACGAAATGTATTAACGTTTATAACTTTTTTTAATTTATTTTCTATTGGTAATGTGCAGGAATACAAGATACTATTATGAAAAAAATTAAAAACTTTTTTACAAGAACGTAGTTTTCGAATGATCCTTCTGTCTTCATCTGTCATCCACATTTCTGTATCACAGCTCATCATTGCAGTGAAATCAACAACTACTTCAATCCAGGTTCAAAATTCGATCTCTTAGCCGGCGATCCTAACCGTTACACTAATCGGGTGCTGCTAAGAAGAATATGTGAATTAGCAATATACAAACATTGTCCAAACGCTTAAACTCCATTTGCTACACAGAGAGCATCGCTTGATACGCTAGTGGCAGTTTGTTTATCACTTCCCAATATGCTCAACCCAAGATAGGGAGTATATATATATATATATATATATATATATATATATATATATATATATATATATATATATATATGTGTGTGTGTGTGTGTGTGTGTGTGTGTGTGTGTGTGTGTGTATTTTAAGGGGATTAGACCAACAGTCTAAAGAGCAGAGTATATTTTAATGTATTAGTAAATTCATAAAAACAATTAAAATAAAAGAAAACAGTGCTCGTTGTAATGTAGATATATAATAAGCTCGATATGCGTATATATCCTTGAGCTATTTTAATATTGAGTAAGATGATTGATAATTGAAAAAAAAATTACAAATTATCAATCATCTTACTTAATATATATATATATATATATATATATATATATATATATATATATATATGTACAGTTATGTTATCAAAGTATATATCTTTAACAAAGCAAAATATATCACTTTAACACTTTATTTTAAAAAGATTGCTATTTTTTTCAATTTCATTTTGAAAGAGAGGTAATTCTTCATTATGAAGAGAGATAATACTTAATTTTTAAAGAGAGATAATACTTAATTTTTAAAGAGAGGTAATACTTTATTTTTAAAGAGAGGTAATACTTTATTTTTAAAGAGAGATAATACTTTATTTTTAAAGAGAGATAATACTTTATTTTTAAAGAGAGGTAATACTTTATTTTTAAAGAGAGGTAATACTTTATTTTTAAAGAGAGGTAATACTTTATTTTTAAAGAGAGGTAATACTTTATTTTTAAAGAGAGGTAATACTTTATTTTTAAAGAGAGGTAATACTTTATTTTTAAAGAGAGGTAATACTTTATTTTTAAAGAGAGGTAATACTTTATTTTTAAAGAGAGATAATACTTCATTTTTAAAGAGAGATAATACTTTTAAAGAGAGGTAATACTTTATTTTTAAAGAGAGGTAATACTTTATTTTTAAAGAGAGGTAATACTTTATTTTTAAAGAGAGGTAATACTTTATTTTTAAAGAGAGGTAATACTTATATTTTGAAAGAGAGGTAATTCTTCATTTTTAAAGAGAGATAATACTTAATTTTTAAACAGAGGTAATACTTTATTTTTAAAGAGAGGTAATACTTATATTTTGAAAGAGAGATAATTCTTCATTTTTAAAGAGAGGTAATACTCCATTTTTAAAGAAAGGTAATACTCAATTTTTAAAGAAAGGTAATTCTTCATTTTTAAAGAGAGGTAACACTTCATTTTTAAAGAGAGGTAATACTTCATTTTCAAAGAGAGGTAATACTCCATTTTTAAAGAAAGGTAATACTCCATTTTTAAAGAGAGATAATTCTTCATTTTTAAAGAGAGGTAATACTTCATTTTTAAAGAAAGGTAATACTCAATTTTTAAAGAAAGGTAATACTCCATTTTCAAAGAGAGGTAATTCTTCATTTTTAAAGAGAGGTAACACTTCATTTTTAAAGAAAGGTAATTCTTCATTTTTAAAGAAAGGTAATACTCCATTTTCAAAGAGAGGTAATACTCCATTTTTAAAGAGAGGTAATACTCAATTTTTAAAGAAAGGTAATTCTTCATTTTTAAAGAGAGGTAACACTTCATTTTTAAAGAGAGGTAATACTTCATTTTCAAAGAGAGGTAATTCTTCATTTTTAAAGAAAGGTAATACTCCATTTTTAAAGAGAGATAATTCTTCATTTTTAAAGAGAGGTAATACTTCATTTTTAAAGAAAGGTAATACTCAATTTTTAAAGAAAGGTAATACTCCATTTTCAAAGAGAGGTAATTCTTCATTTTTAAAGAGAGGTAACACTTCATTTTTAAAGAAAGGTAATACTCCATTTTTTAAGAAAGGTAATACTCCATTTTCAAAGAGAGGTAATACTCCATTTTTAAAGAGAGGTAATTCTTCATTTTTAAAGAGAGGTAATACTTTATTTTTAAAGAGAGGTAATTCTTCATTTTTAAAGAGAGGTAATTCTTCATTTTTAAAGAGAGGTAATACTTTATTTTCAAAGAGAGGTAATTCTTCATTTTTAAAGAGAGGTAATTCTTCATTTTCAAAGAGAGGTAATACTCCATTTTTAAAGAGAGGTAATACTCCATTTTCAAAGAGAGGTAATACTCAATTTTTAAAGAGAGGTAATTCTTCATTTTTAAAGAAAGGTAATACTCCATTTTCAAAGAGAGGTAATTCTTCATTTTTAAAGAGAGGTAATTCTTCATTTTTAAAGAGAGGTAATTCTTCATTTTTAAAGAGAGGTAATTCTTCATTTTTAAAGAGAGTTAACACTTCATTTTTAAAGAGAGGTAACACTTCATTTTTAAAGAGAGGTAATTCTTCATTTTTAAAGAGAGGTAACACTTCATTTTTAAAGAAAGGTAATACTCCATTTTCAAAGAGAGGTAATTCTTCATTTTTAAAGAGAGGTAATTCTTCATTTTTAAAGAGAGGTAATTCTTCATTTTTAAGAGAGGTAATTCTTCATTTTTAAAGAGAGGTAATTCTTCATTTTTAAAGAGAGGTAATTCTTCATTTTTAAAGAGAGTTAACACTTCATTTTTAAAGAGATATAATACCTCATTTTCAAAGAAAAGTAATTTTCAAAGAGGGATCAAATGTTTCTTTTTTTTTAGTTTTGTCCTATTAATTTCCTTATTATTCTGATGATATAAAAAGCTATATATAACTTTTAATTCTTATCTTTAATTTAATATATATTCTTGCGTGTGTGCGTGTGTTCGTGTGTGAGTTCACTATTGACTCCTAAACGGCTGGATCAATTATTTTGAAATTTCACACGAATGTACTTGATGTGTCTGAGAGTGTTCTTAGTTAGGTTTTGAATGCGTCTGATAAGTACTGAAAATCGAAAATCGAAAAAATCCGATTTAAAAAAATGTCTAATTTTAACCAAAGTTAACACTTTTAAACAACTTAACATAACAAGTGTATTTGAAATGTTTTATCACCGCATAAGCAGAAAGGCCCAGCCAATAACATCAACTGACGATTCTTTTAAAAGACAGGGGCACGTTCGAAATGAATGATTCCTTTTAGAGCATAATTGAAGAATAATACATGACTGCTGTACATTCAACATTAATTCAAATGATTATGAAAAACAATTTCATAAAATCAACAGGTAGTTCTTTGATAAAAAGAGTTATGATCTTTTATATCAAAAAACGACATTATTTTTGCACCACCATAATATATATATATATATATATATATATGTATATATATATATATATATTAATATATATATATATATATATATATATATATATATATATATTAATATATATATATATATATATATATATATATATATATATATATATATATATATATATATATATATATATATATATATATATATTACAGTTGGGACGATTAATCAGAATCAGGTATTGGTAAAATCTGAACATTTTGGCATATCGGAATCAATATCAGCATCGATATCGGGATCGGAAAACTTTGAGCCTAATTTCCAATTCTAAAAACGATTCTTTTTATTTTCTTCTTGATAACAAAAAAAAATGAATACGGTAGAAATTGTTCATTTACAACGTAAGAGCCACAGAATGGGTTATAAATGCACTTCACATATTTAGCATTGGTTCTCTTTATTTTTTTTTTGGTCATTTCATTTCAAATTGAAACATGGCAGATAAAATTCGAATTACGGAAACTTTTGAAATAGTCCCATCACTAATATATATATATATATATATATATATATATATATATATATATATATATATATATACACACACATATATATATATATATGCTATTTCAAATTGAAGACATAGTCCATTTTTAAAGAGAGATAATACCTCATTTTTAAAGAGTGATAATACCTCAGTTTTAAAGAGAGATAATATTTCATTTTTAAAGAGGGATATTGCCTCATTTTTAAAGAGAGATAATACCTAATTATGTATATATATATATATATATATATATATATATATATATATATATATATATATATATATATACGCTATTTCAAATAGAAGCAAGGTAGATAAATAAAAACTTTATTTCAAACTTAAGTGTGACACACAAAGGAAATGCTATTTCAAATGTGTGACACACAAAGAAAATGCTATTTTAAACTTAAATGTTACAGACAAAAGAAAATGTTCATTTAAACAACGAATTCTATTTGAATATTTGAAACAGAAACATAACAGACAAAAGCAACTGTTACTTAAAACTTAAGACTGATGTTGATTCAATACTATTTTCAAACAAAAACATGATAAAACAAAATAAATATTATTTCAATCTTTAGTATAACAGACCAAAGAAATTCTATTTCAAATTTGTCAAACCAATAATTGATATTTCAAACTGAAGCATGATTGACTTCAGAAAATGTTATTTCAAGTTGAAGCGAAACGAACAAACCGACTGACACACAGACGAATTCCTTTTGTGAAAAGGACAAAAAATGGCGAAGTGTTCAGTGAATGCTGCCTGTTCTCCTCCTGCAATCTTCACAAAAAAAAAAAGAAAAAAAAAAGAAAACGATTTTCTTATCATGAAGAAACCACTTGTTTCGGGCATATTTCAACTTTCCCAGTTCCCGGTTTTCAATGGCTTTTTTGTGAAGACGTGTTTTTTTCTTCATATTTTTATTTTGGTTTTAAACCATTTCTAGGTGTGTGTGGGGGGGGGCGTTGAGGTGTGTGTGTGTGTGTGTGTCTGGATAAAAGTCGGAAACTACACAAGACACACACACAAAGGTGATATATTATGTTGCAGCATTGCCCCGGATAGAATATGAACACTTTTCTATTGTAACATCCATTCCTTCGGGGATCACCAAAAACAAAATTAGTCACGGGGATGGGGGGGGGGCAACATTTACGGCAATTTGTTTTCATCGACATTTGGTGTAAAATTCTAATTAAAAATATACTTTCTTGGCCTTCTGGCTAGGATGAAAGTGTACTATCCGAGGCCAACCGGGAGAAGAGAAAGTGAGACATTGACGGTCTGTGCATGCCCCGTTGTAACACTTACTGCAATCACAAACGCCCTCTGGTGAGCGTCTGTAAATGTGTTGAGAAGGTGGAGGTAATGCTACCAGCTTAAACTTTTGCGTTAACAAAAATTTGATATTTATATATATATATATATTGATGCTATTTCAAATTGAAACATGGCAGATAAAATTCGAATCACGGAAACTTTTGAAATAGTCCCATCACTAATATATATATATGTGTGTGTGTGTGTGTGTGTGTGTGTGTGTGTGTATACATATATATATATACACATATATATTAGTGATGGGACGATTCCAATTTCTCCTGATTCTGGCACAATTACTACTTCTCTTAAATTCCCGATTCCGACACAATTACCGATTCCGATTCTTTTTAAATTTCTAAACATAAACAGTTGTTGGATGATGAAGAAGCTCCACAACACTTTTCAGAGCAGAAATTGCACAAAAAAAAAGTTATGGTGACTGTGTTTAGTAGTCCTGGCAAAACGATTCCGGCAGAGAAATACTGCCAACAAATTGGTGAAATGCACCAGAAACTCCAACGTATGTGCTCGAGATTGGTCAATGTGAAGGGACCAATTCTCCTCTGTGACAATGCTTGCTCGCATGTTTTTCAACTGACCGTGCAGAACGTGAAGAAATTGAAGTATGAGATTCTTCCTCATCTACCATATTCCTCGGACCTCTCATCCGCTGATTATCACTTTTTCATTTCAAGTGTCTCGACAACTTTCTGTGCGAAAAAAGCTTCAAAAGCCGAGATGATGCCGAATCGGCCTTCAATGACTTCATCGCTTCCAGAACTGCGGATTTCTCTGCTAATGGGTTAAATAAACTTGTTTCTGGTTGGCAAAAATGTGCCGATTCTAATGGTTCTTATTTTCATTAATAAAGTTTATTATGAAAAGAGTTATGATCTTTTATATCAAAAAACGACATTATTTTTGCACCACCATAATAAATAAATATATATATATATATATATATATATATATATATATATATTAATATATATATATATTAATATATATATATATTAATATATATATATTTATATATATATATATATATATATATATATATATTAATGTTGGGACGATTAATCAGAATCAGGTATTGGTAAAATCTGAACATTTTGGCATATCGGAATCAATATCAGCATCAATATCGGGATCGGAAAAATTGGAGCCTAATTTCCAATTCTAAAAACGATTCTTTTTATTTTCTTCTTGATAACAAAAAAAAAAATGAATACCGTAGAAATTGTTCATTTACAACGTAAGGGCCACAGAATGGGTTATAAATGCACTTCACATATTTAGCATTGGTTCTCTTTATTTTTTATTGGTCATTTATGCGAATCAAAGTAAATATTCTCGAGTGCACTTGTCTTATCTAACTTGTTTCCTTAGTAAACATTTTCATACCTATTTACTGAACATCTCTCTCTCTCTCTCTCTCTCTCTCTCTCTCTCTCTCTATCTATCTATCTCTCTATCTCGCTCTCTCTCTATCTCTATTTCTATCTTTCTCTCTAAATATATATATATATATATATATATATATATATATATATATATATATATATATATATATATATTATAACAATGTTTATGTGGGCGTGATGTGTTTATGTTCCCTATAAAAAAAGTTGAAAGAATTTACATTAAAATCTAAAAGTGAATTCTTATGTAAAATTTATCGAGGAAGACAAGGGAAGCGTTCCTGATCTCTAGAGTGTTATTTGTACATTTCGGTCAATGTAACTTCAGGCCTTCGTCCGGTGTATCTTGTCGAACTCAGAAATCTTTCTTCCAACTTGTGGAATCTTTCTGTCGAATTCAGAAATACATTTGCAAATTATTTAGACTTCTACATAATAATCGCTGACAGAACAAGCGCATGCTACTCTTGTGGGTTAATTAAAATATTTCGTTCGAAATTCCATACAGATGCTCAAATTTGATAGAAAGATTCCTGAGTTTGACAGAAAGATTCCCGAGTTCGATAGAAAGATTCCTGAGTTCGACACAAAGATTCCTGCGGTCACCACGATACATCTGAAGAAGGTCGGAGGTTACATCGACTGAAATGTTCTGCAAATAAGACTCAAGATGATAACGGTAGTCTGAATAATTCAAATGATACAAATTATCATTCCTCATTTCAAAAATACAGAAACATTATAATAGTGGTCCTTATTTAATCCCGAGCAACGTCGGGTTTTCCTAATCGTATACAAACGGATATTATCAATGGTTATCAAACGTGTTCATTATCGATCTGATTTCATGCAGATGACAATGTTACAAGATGAAGTATAATTTGATCACAATCAAGCTTTCATATTTGTTCGATCTTTCCAATAATTTCCAAAACATACAATTTACATCGACTAGTTCGAGAATGCTATTTCGTTTGATCTGTCAGTAATTATCGACGCGTTCGTGATCAATAATTGCCAATTACTTGAAAAGAATCGTGCAGATTCATGATCAGTTTAACACCATCATTAATCGGCGATTATTGATAAAAAAATAAACTTCCAAATTTTCTTCTTCGATTATTGATTAAAAATGGTTTAATTGAGTGATCAATAATCAATAAGCGAGCATAAAAATGTGAAATTGTTTCAGATATTTTTCCTTGCATTTTGTGTTCCACACCGTTATTCAAATTTAGTCGTGACTTGTTCTTTTTGCTTTAAAAGGAACGGTTACATGATGTAGATATATGATGAGTCGCCTAACCTGTTCGTCGTTGGCGTCAAACCAGTCTTGATGTTTCTTAGTTTTAAAATAACTGAATTTCCTCGCATGATGTTATGGTGACAGTCTTGAGCAAATTCTAATGGTCAGCCACATCTTTCAGTGCTGCTCGGGAAAGTAGCTTTCACAGTTTTTGGTGAAAGATCTAGAGATGTGTTAGCTCTTGGAGACGCCTGACGTCAAACTTATTGACGTCCATTTTGCCTCGGCATTTTCTTGGCTGGATCTGTAATTTCATAAGATCAAGTGGTGGTCCATCCAGTAGTCATCAGCTTCTGTGACGACTCGTATGCTGAGCACTAGTTTGCGATCCAAGTGCGTATAATCATGTAGCCAATCAGGTTTCAGTATTAGATCTCTGGTACTGCCAGGTGACTTTCTCCCGATTCTTTTGTCAGAAGAGCGTATTGTTGACTGTTAAGTGTCGATAAAAAAATCAGATTCTGTGTTCACCTGATCGACCCATGGTAAACCGCAAAGAAACATTGATATCAGGAATGCAAGGCCGCCATCCAAGGAGCCACACGAACTCTTGAAAATCACTGGTGGAGGAGATGCTACTGCTTTCTTCCTTTCCATCATTGACAAATTTCTGGAGAACGTGAACCACTCCTCATACCTTAAAAGCCACTTGTCATCCAACCCGGACATCCAAGACGAAGTCCAATACTGCCTAAAATGCGCTGGAGCTGTCTATGGTCATTCTCAAACTAAGACAGAGACATCCGGATAGACACCAAAATTCCTGTATATAAAGCTGTCGTACTCTCAACGCTTTTTACACTTCAAAGACCTGGATGATATAACTCAAGCTGGAGAAATTTCTGCAAAGCTCCCCGCAGAGCATTCTGGATATCTCCTGCGAGGATTAACGCACCAACCTCAGCATCCTCCAGGAGACCAACAGCACTAGCATCGAAGCCATCATCATTAGGAACCAGCTGAGGTGGTTGGGCCACATTGTCAGGATGTCAAATTCTCGGCTGCCGAAACAACTCTTCTATGGGCAGTTCAAGAAAGAAAGTGCACTCAAGGAGGCCAGAAGAAATGATATAAGGATCTTCTGAAAGCAAACTTCAAAAAGTGTGGCAGCAATGCATACACACGGGAGACCCAGACCAAGGACAGGAAAACCTGGAGGCAGACCATCGCCAAAGGCACAGCCACTTTCGAAGCCAACCGACGTGCAAACCTCGAAGAGAAACGAAAAATGAAGATGACTCAATACCTTATGAAGGTGACTCAATACCTCTGCTGAAAAAAGACAAACCGGCTTATGTGGAGGCTTTGCTCACCTTTGACCTCCTGCACATGTCATTCATCTCCGTGGTATTTTAGATGAACAAAAAGCTTTTCGCCAAAACATGGAAGAAAACAGGACCTCACACGCAACTGCTGCTGTCAATGAAGAGTCTGACGACGCTGATGATGCGGATGATCGCAATGCATTCAATGATTATGTTAACATCAACATCAGTGCAGAATGACTAAAAGCAATGTAAGTGCAGTAAAACTTTTTGTGCGTTAATGTTTTAAACTTTATTACTATGTCTTTCAACAAGACTCTGCACGTTCTCACAAAACCATTGTAACGCAGAGAATTTTTACGATCACATGATCCCTCAACATGTGGCCCTTTAACTTGCCAGATGTAAATTCTATGAACTGGACCTGGAGGTGTGGAGCGTTGTTGAAAATGAATTTAATCGACATCTCCATAGTACCATAGCTTCACTAAATACTATTATTATTAAGATGATTTCCAAAATAAATAGAGGTCACTTATTTTAGCTTGAAGACAGTTTCAAGCTCGAATAGAAGCCAAATATAGAATTTTTGAAACTCTCATTCATAACAAGCAAAGAACTTTGCGACTTGGACGTTCAAATCAGTCTCCCTGTGGAAGCGTACCTAACAGGCAATTGTGGAGCAAGATGTCTGTTTGCATTATATTTAAACTTCTGTAGATAATTACAGTCAGAGAAGCAGGAAATAGGAAAGGATTTCCAAAGTATAGCAATCCGAGGGAAGAAACTATATAATAGTAGAAGACAAATGCTGCAAAATTGTTTTTGTTTTTATTTTCTAAATGATGTTTATACGACTGTACTTATGTTATGGTAAGACAGAAGAAAAATAAAACAAGTGGTACAACGGATAAAGGTGTTTATTAGCAAACATTTCTAGCCCAGAAAAGAGAAATTTTCCCCTTTGACAGAAACCTTGCTAACGGGGTATGAGGACTAACGGGCAAAATAAGTGAAGTGAGAGTTACGAGGCAGCCGAAAGTAACTCCAAGGTTCACTTTCTACTCTCTATAAAAGAGTCTGTGTCTGACTTTTCCACCAAGTTTTAATCATAAACGTCCAACAGTCTTTGTTTTATCACCATCCAATGATAAACACAATTGGATACGATGTCCAAAATTGTCAATAACACTTCTCTTGACCATACCCAGAATTGGATTTAGTTCAAGAATGGTCTGAGAATTACTTCGATAGAGATTATCTTTGAAATGACACTATGGATAAACATCGAGGAGAAGGTATAATTCGGTGAGGGTAAATCATTTTTAAAAGCACAAATCCTACTGATGAGACGATCACCAAAATATCTCTTTATATAATTGAACGGCAATAAAGCAAAAACCGTTGGACATTTATGAGTGAATCTTAATGGGTAAGTCAAGCATAGATGTTGAAGGGGCACAAGTGCAACGAGTTCATCAGAATACATTTCATTTAAATACTTGTAAAGCAAGCACGGGCACAATTTTGCTCGTTGCATCCAGGTGTAAGACAAAGACTGTTGGACATTTATAACTGAACTTGCTGGACAAGTCAGGCATAAATTGAAGTTTATTTGTACCAAATATGGTTGGACTTCAGAAGAGATTGTGAATTTTTATAACGATTCCATGATTGAGTGGCATTTTTGAGATCAAGAATATTTTTTTTTAAAAATGAATAAATTTTTGCTGTAAGATTAAAAAAAAGCGCAGGAAATTCATATCAGATGTAAAAAAAATTAGAATTTTGGCTTATAGGAAACGTACAAATGGTTGAAAATTTGTAGTATTTTAGGCGGGATTAGTTCTTATGTTATACATTAGGGACCCTACGTCAGTATCGATTAAGTTAGCTAGTGTGAATTTTGACAAGAGTCACATTTAGTGCATGTCATGATAACCCAGATCTACAAAATAGAATAATGTCCAAGGTTGAATCATGGATGACTGATATGTAAGATAAAACGACATAGACAAAACAGAGTGAGATGACGTATCACGTACGTTTGTCGAGGAGGGAAAAACAAAGGTCTTTCAAATCAGTCTCCCCGTGGAAGCCGTGCAAAGGAGACGTCGCCAATAATGCAGAAAACTTTGTAAAACAAAGTATAAGATGCTACTTTGATGTCTCTATTAGTGCGTCACTCATTTCAGTAATGCTAGGAAGTTAACTAAACAAGTAAACAATTAGTTGAGAATATTAGTCTCTCTCTCCCTCTCTCTCTCTCTCTCTCTCTCTTTCTCTCTCTCGAATCAATTCTCTCCAAAAATAAAACCACAAAGAAAACTCTTAGCGAACGTCTCCTTATGTCTTTCCTGCATAAGACGAAACTACGACGATGAAGGGGAATGAGGATATGTAATATTGTCCGGGAACCAACACATTGTATATTTTGACGCAAAGGAGACTAAGAATAGGTAAGAAATTCAATTAACTCACTTTTTGTTTTGTACAATGACATTTATTTCCTTATTCTCTCGTTATTGCTGCGACGTTATCTTCTCAAATGTGCTCTCGAATGTCATACAAGCCTCTCACAAGATCTTTAACGTTATTCCCGTTTCACCTGTGATCGTCCTCTTTCTATTTTTTTATAGTCTTTTCTCTTTACCAGTGACGTCATTTCGCATGCATTTGTATATAACCGTCTGCGCTATGTTACATATAAAAGAAGTGAGAATATAATGGATATAAAGCAACTTGATTTTTGTTATTGAAAACGTTACAGTTATTCTCACAACGTTTTCGCCTGGTGCTACGAGATCAGGCTGTCTGAAGGTATTGGCTTTCTGAGACGAAATACACTTAACATTGATGCTTTTTGTTTTTCTACTTCCTTTTTGCAAAACTTAATTACATTCTGCAAAACCAAAAACCAAAACAGCAACCCACCTTTTCCTCCTTTTCCCCCTTCCCATTTCCCCTATCTCTTTCTATCTCCCCCACTTCTTGACTGGTTTCCTAAATGTACAAGGCATTAATACTGTAAGCCTTTTCTCTCTCCCATTGCAAAACTCATTCATGTTCTGCAGGACAGGGAACAAAAACGATAAAATCCACTATAAAACAACCAAACCAAACACTACAAACTAGCGCTTGAAGATACAAAGAGCTTGAAGAATAAAAACCTTCAACAAAATAACTTGATGCAACATGAATATTATTTCCAAAATAACTGAATTCGGCATTAAATAATTGATATTCCGTAAAACAAAACAACCAAACAACGTTTTCGACGATATAACCACTGACTTTCTTGGGGGAGAGGGGTTATTGCCAAACTCAGGAATCAGTACGGAATTTTGCACGGAACTGTGCCAGCCATCTTGAAAAGTCTTTCCCCTTCCGATCCAGGGAGGATAACTCTTTTCTTTTCGGCTATTTCCCTTTATAACAAATGAAAAAAAGGAGAGAAAAATATAGCGCGTGTTCGAAGGAGAAGTAAAGTGCGACGTCAAAGAAAATAGACGTGTAAAAATGCAAAGGCGAGAAATGGCTGACTATGGCTGGCGTGAGATTAGGCGGGATGAACGATGGAGAGAGACTTTTAAGTAATGTCGAAACAATTATATAATTGTAATAAGAAAAACTTTTGTTGAGAAATAAAAAATGGCGACTCGGATTTTTATTTATTTCTTTCCTCTTGTTTGTTTGTAACGACAACGTTACATTATATTTAACTTATTTAAATTATCTCTTTTCTATGTTCAAGAATGTTTGAGATGAGGATTGATAATTTGGATGTAAACTCAAAGATTCTATTGGTGGCATTGGTTTCCCTGATATTTTTCCAATCAGAATTCTTTCTTGAAAGAAACCGGATACATACAGGAGGGACCACTTGAAGGCTGCCAACATCCTAAGTGAAAACTTTCTTAGAATGCACGCCTGTGGAACTCTCTTCCGATTGCCTTTTTTCCAGCTGACTACAATCTGATTGCCTTCAAGTCCAACGTAAACAAGTTCTTGATGAACCGTCCCCTTAAGTAATCCAATTTACAAAATTCCCACTACTTATGTTTACTACGCTATAATCACATTGACTAATGTATATCCATTAACCCTCATCCTCGAATGGCCTCCGGGCCTTGATAAGTGGCGATTCCTGTGTATCAAAAAAAGGAAAGAAAAAGAGTGATATTTTGTGGAACGAACTGTATTCGAACTTAGAACGTGCAGATCGTCAGTCCGTGTCGTTAACCACTTCCCAAATTAGATTATTTGGATTATGTGGACTAATGTTTTTTCCCCCTGATCTTTAAAAAAATATGAACATTGTTTACAATAAAGATCTTCCCAAAAATATTGTTTCAAGTTTATAAAAAAAATTAATTGAATGAAATTGATTTAATAAAAAAATTAATACAACTTTATTTTAAATGAGCAGATGTACCCGGCGTTGCCCGGTATTAAACGTAACGTTAAATTCCTTTAAAAAAATGCAGTAAAAAAACAACAACAAACAAACAAAAAAAACAAAACAAAAAAAAACGGAAAGAAACTGAGACATGTGCATATGAATATTATGATTTTTTTTTCTAAACATTTCAATTCTTGTAAGTAAAAAAAAAATACTCAAGCTGATATCGAAACCAAAACTCAAAGACAATGAGTCAAATACGATCACCATTAGGCCAATTTGACAATATATTTGAAAGTGTTTTCAAGTCTATTTATTCTTAACACAAAGAAGCTGTCATGTGAACGATTCACACATGCGCATTCGTGTAACAGTTGACAGATAAAAAATCGATGAACCCCACATACCAATTTTTCAACTTTTACCCTTTAGCAACCTTTTTTTTTTCCAGATGAAAACCGATAAAAAAAGTTTTCCACATGTCTGAATATCCTATATACTTAATTTCAAGTCTGTAGAAAAAAATTTCATTGAGTATATAGGTTGAGAGTTGTCCACACACACACACACACACACACACACACACACACACACACACACACACACACACACACACACACACACACACACATTCTCAGTTTTACATATAGATAGATTAATAAATAGACATGAATTACTGAAGCTTAATATTATTGAAAAATGCTTAATTGTCTAGAAAATAAATGTTTTTATTCCATTTTTATTAATTTTGGAACCATTTCAACAACACAATTTAACCAATACCTGCACAAATTCATGCACTTAAAAATGGTATGAATAATCAATAAATAATCAGATTTTCAAAGAATTTTCGATTATTGATCACTTTCAGATGCATTTATTTTTAAAAGAGTTTTTCGTAAAATATTTTCTGTGCTCAGCTTTTTTATTTAAGAATTTACAAAAACAAATAAAATTTTTTAAAAATTAAAAAAGAAAAATTGTTTTTCTGTTCCTTTACTATTATGTAATACTAGCTGTCCCTGTCCAACGTTGCTCGGGAGTCTTTTTAGATTCAGTTTTGTTTCAATTTTTTAACTGTCATTTTTTTTTTTAAATGTTATTATTTTTTAAATTGGATTTTGACAATTAAATTTAATTAATACAATATCTTTTAGTCATAAAGAGCTAAACTCTTTCAAAAATGGACGCAGAAAATTGGAGCCAATTGTTATAAAACCATAACAAATATTAAGGTAATATTATTTTCATGAAATGATTGGATGTAAATGGATCCAAACATTTTTCAATCTGTTTACACATGAGAATTTTATATATTATTTTATTTTACAACTCATCAAGAACTTGTTCACATTGGACTTGAAGGCGATCATATATTCAGTTGGAAAGCAGAGAAATGGAAGAGAGTTCCACAGGCGTGCAGTTCTACGAAAGAAGCTTTGTTCATGGAATCTACGTGTAGGTTTAGGCACAGATGACGAGTGTAGGCAATTATTGATAGTGGTTTCAGCTAGACGAGTGTTTTTCGTGAAAGTTTGGCAAAAAGGGGCCATAGATTGGACCCCAGACGAGCACTTCACATGAAAATAATGATAAAGCAGAGACAGGCTAGCAACGTTTCTTCTGTGAGAAAGAGGTTGGAAGGAAGGCTGAAACCACTATCAATAATTTCCCCACCCTTTAAGTCGTCCCTTCAACTAATCCAATTAACCAAATTTCCAATACTAGCTATTACTATGATATTTTCACTTTGACTGCTGTACACTCATTAACCCTTATCCTCGAGTGGCCTCCGGGCCCTGATAAGTGGTGACTCCTTTCTAAAAGAGAGAGAGAGAGAGAGAGAGAGAGAGAGGGAGGGAGAGAGAGAGAGAGAGAGAGAGAGAGAGAGAGAGAGAGAGAGAGAGAGAAGAGCATCCCCTACTAGGCTACAAAGTCTATTTTGAACACTGTAAAATTGACTAATAATCTCATTAACAAGCTGATATATAATTGGAAATTATCTCAAATAGTTTTATTCTTGAATTATCGTAATAGAATGAGTGTGAGCACGTTGGAAAATATCAGAAGAATCAAAAGGATTAGCAGCAGCAGCAGCAGCAGCAGCAGCAGCAGCAGTAGCAGCAGCAGAAAATGTGAATCGATCTGAACATTTTTCAATCTGTGAATTCATGAGAATTTTATATATTTTATTTTTATTTCTTGGAATACTTTGTGCATTCATTTTTTTTTTGTGGACTGTTATCCTCATCTTTATAACTATTGTTGTTGTCCCACCACGTTTCGGCCAACTCATACGCTGGCCTTCTTTCTAAAAAGACATTAATTACTTACAAGAGCAACCACGTGAAGGTTGTCAACATTCCTGATTGCAAATGTTTCGGTAGAATCAATGGTTGTCAGTTCGTGTTGTTACCTTTCTGCTGCTGCTGGTGCTGCTGCTGCTTCTGATACTGATGCTGCTGCTGATGGAATGGATGAAAGTGCTTGGGTTGGTAGATGTAGAACAGTTGAGATAGGAGAATCAGTTTGCGGGTAAAAGACCAAGGAAAACGTGGAAAGAAATAATAAGGATAGATTTATGAGGAAGAAGGATAAATAAAGACATGGCCAGATTAGAAGACAATGTCTAAATACCACCACAAACGCAT
Organism: Euprymna scolopes; assembly: GCF_053919585.1. Taxonomy (NCBI): domain Eukaryota; kingdom Metazoa; phylum Mollusca; class Cephalopoda; order Sepiida; family Sepiolidae; genus Euprymna; species Euprymna scolopes. The sequence goes on along the minus strand of NC_136510.1, from coordinate 107,024,103 downwards.
CAACATGAAATACAAACGTTAAACCGAATCTAGTGGTGGTGGTGGTGATGATGATAGTGGTGGTGACCATGACGATTACGATAATTATGTTGATGATCATCATCATGATAATGATGATGATGATTGTGGTGATGGTGATGTCCGTGATCGCTGTTGAGATGGTGCGATAACGATGATAATAATGATCATGGTGATAGTGGTTGTGGTGGTAACGATGCCGATGCTGCTGCTGCTGCTGATGATGATGATGATGATGGTGGTGGTGTTTAATTTTGTTCGAAGTGCGAAACGCAATATCTGTTCAGCATCCACGCAAAAAAAAAAAAAAAAAAATCTGCTGCTTGATTTAATTGCGTGAAATGGATTCACGCAATCATGGCTCATCTTTTCGTTGGTTTTCATGCAACAAATGAAGATTATTATTAGCTAAACTCCTGCAAAAATGGACGCCGAAAATTGGTCAGCACAACCACGTAATGGTTGCTATGGTAACTTCATATGCAAAAACAAAAGGTCAATTCTGTCTGGTTCAATTCTTATCCGATGTTTGCTCAAGATTTTTCTTTGATTTTTACTAAAAGTCACAATCTTCTCTTCTTTTCTTGTACAGCTTTGATCCACGATCTTTACTTACAGAAAATTTAATAATGGATTCTGCGATTCCAATCTTATATATATATATATATATATATATATATATATATATATATATATATATATATATATATATATATATATATATACTAGCAAAAGTACCCGTCGTTGACTTGGTTCAAAAACAGCTTACAGAAAATGGATTCTGATTTATGAAAGTATGATAGGTTATGAAAAGGAAGGGTTGTAAAGAGATAGCTTCGAATTTGGGGTTATCAAAACCAAAGCAAAATATGATGAAAGTAAAAATAGATAAACCCCATAATTTATTATACCATACCTGTTCACACTGAAACATTTATCACAATATTCTGTGGATCTATATTAAAAAACCTTGTTAAACTTTGTGACATATTTCCATTCTATGGAGGTCAGGCACGAACGAACACCCCATAATCTTATTATACCATATTTCTTCAAACTGAAACATAATTATCAAAGTATACTTATGCAGATAGATATGAAAAGTATTTATTAAAGTTTGTGCCTATTTCCATTCTATGGAGGCCATGTGCGAACGCAGACCCCACAATTTTATTATACCATCCCTATTTAAGTTAAAACATACTTATCAAAGTATTCTTATGTACATCTATATAAAAAACACCTGTAAACGTTTTTTTTTTAATTTTTAAATTTTTTATTTCCATACTTTGTGGACCAGGCGCGAACGCAGACCTCCACAATTTTAATGAACCACCATTCTGCCAAATCAAACATACCCATTCCTGTGTCTCAATACATCATTATATGTAATCAGTTTTTTAAAATAGTCAACCATATAGGAGCCTATTCGTGACCCCCCCACACACATACATTCAGCTTTACATTATATATATATATATATATATATATATATATATATATATATATATATATATATATATATATATACTTTTATGGCTTTGTTGTAAATATTCCAATAGCAATGTTTTTTTCCAGTTATGGCAAGATAGACAAACATATAATATAAATAGTACAATACGAAATATACTAAATTTGTCTGATGTTCAATGATATTCAGAGCATATATCTATATAGCTATAAAAGTGAAAGTGTGTGTGCGTGTGTGTGTGTGTGTGTGTGTGTGTGTCTGTCTGTCTGTTTGTATACATTTCTCTACACAATAACTCTTTCAATTTTCAGTTTACAGACTCGAAATTTGATATAAAGGGTATTGAGATTTGGGAAAATCTTTGTAATCCGTTTTCAGCCAGAAATTTGGCTGTTAAGGGGTCAAAGTTCAACGATTTGACCATTGAGAACTCTACCAAACTCCTCCGCCAATTTGGGTCTTAACACTTAAAATTTTAGATATAGGTTCCTTGGACATGGATCTAACTTAATAACTTGATTTGAGCCAAAAACAATAAATGTTAAGTGGTCATAATAGCGGTCAAAGTAAGAAAAAATTGACCTGTACGGTCTCTACCAAATTACTCAGACAATTTCTTGTCTAAACATTTGAAATTTTACATAAAGATTATTCAGAGGTAGGGCAAGCTTTTTAATCAGTTTAGGTCGAAAATTTGAGCTACCAATATATAAATGTATGTATGTATGTTTGCATGTCTGCCTAAAACTTTTGACAGAGGCGACGGATTTTCACAAGATCAGTATCGTTTTGAATCTCGACCCTTCAGACGACAAATACCGAAAGATTGTCTAAAAACATTAATTTCTTCACCCTCAATTGGGCACTTTTCTACAGGGAGGGGTCGCTTTTTTCGCCGATATTTTCGAAAATCATCCCCTCTTTTCGATTGTCTAGCCTTAATTTAAACCTACGTCACTTCCTGTTTGGAGGTGGTCGTAACAGCAAAAACGTCACTTTTTCCCGTTCTTTTCCTTCTTCGTGGTACGGGTTCGAGCCTGCCTTCCTACTACCACTTTTTTTTTTTTACTCAACACATACTTCCAAACACCCGGGCAATGCCGGGCACCCATGCTTATATATATATATATATATATATATATATATATATATATATATATATATATATATATAATTCAGGTCACAATTTTTGGAAACATGTATTTTATTTTCTTATAAGAGTATATGTTACAGATCTGTTTCATTAGCAATCTTCAACAAACAGTAAAAATATGTTATCACTGTATTTTTGAACGTAGAAAACTCTTCAGACATTTCTACGAAGAAAAAATATTCAAACACAACTTTTATGTCTCATACACAGTCAAAAACGTACCTCCGATGTCGAGAGTGTAATTCTCATTATTGGTCAGGTCTCCATCTTTTTATTTATATATTTAGTAATTTTTCCGCTTCAGACGTACTTTCGTATTTTTTATAATCCTTATATTCATTTTATTTAATATAATTTACCCCCTAAAATTTATTTTCTACATTTATTAATTATAATCTATTATTTTTACTGTAAAGTATTTAGTTGTTTTTTTTTTTACTACAATATCATTACAATGTGTTTTCAACTTGTTTCTTTCAACACTGAAACAGCCGTACTTTCGTATTTATAATAATTCATTTTATTTAATTTATGCCCTAAAATTTATTTTCTACATTTATTAATTATTGTATATTATTATCACCAATTTAAATTGCTCTGTATTAAAATTATAATATCTTTGGAATGTATTTAAACTTTCGATAGAATTTTTTTAATTAATGATATTCTGTGCTAAATTAGGAGAAAGAGATTTTGACTGCTTATTTATTAAGGATAGAATTATATTTATGGAGGTGTTTAAAAGAATTTTCTAAGATTCAAAACAATTCTCTGGGGACATTATTATTATTATTATTATTATTATTATTATTATTATTATTATTATTATTATTATTATTATTATTATTATTAGAAAAATCGAACCATAAGTAATCTTTTGTTCTGAGTTTTTAAGATTTGTTAGTTTCAATAGTATTTTTTTGTTGGTGATTTATGATCTAGTTGCTTATAATTATTATTTTTTATTTTTAGAGACATTAGTTTTGTTAATCAACATATTATGGGTAACAATTCCTGAGTGATTCTTATGGCTTATAAGAGTTACCAAGAGAATAGGAGATTCTTTGGGAATGACCTGAATCAAACAGGGCATTATTATAAAAATGAGAATTTGGTTTGAAGATCAAGAAAAAGTGTAGATAATCTATTGGAGACAGCTGCGATGATAGAAGTAATGATCCGCTTGATACTTTATTGACGTAGAATAATGGTTGATTAGGTTTTGGATAAGAGTGAAAGGACCCAGAATTTAAGTCAAGGGTGACATCGAGGAAATTAGACTTTCTTCTTCTTCTTCTTCTTCTTCTTCTTCTTCTTCTTCTTCTTCTTCTTCTTCTTCTTCTTCTTCTTCTTCTTCTTCGTCTGCTGCTGCTGCTGCTTCTAGAAGTTGTTTGATATTCTGAAGCCATCTCTAATGACAAGGACTATGGTAAGAGTATATTCGTATCATTATTTTTACTCTCGCGTATATATCCGACATAATTAGACACAGTTAATCAACCAAGAATCACATTACTCTATCTAAAAACATATAAGATATTATTTGATATATACTCGAGAGTCAAAATAATAAAAAGAATATGCTCTTGTCACAGCCCTACTAATGACTAGGGCTGTGACAACAGCATATTCTTTTCATTATTTTGACTGACGGGTATATATCTGACACAGTTAGACTCAGTTAATCAACCGAGAATCACATCAGTCTATATAAAAACATATAAAATATTAAATGATATATACTCGAGAGTTAAAATAATGAAAGCTCTTGTCATAGCCTTTAATTTTCTTTCATTTGATTAAACAAACCTAAAGAAAGAAAGAAAAAAAATGGTGAGATTTTTTTGCCTTCAATGCAGTCAGCCCTCGTCAAATATTTCCAATGGTTCTTGACAAGATGCCAAGAAAAAAGCAAGAGGTGTTTGCATTCTTTTTGCAACCATAATATTATTTTTCAGTTGCCAACTATAAACAATATATATTTCTTTGATTTCTAAGTCTTTTTAAATGAACCAAATTGTTATAAAACAAAAAAATAATTGTTCCTATTTACTTACCTCCCCACGAGGGCAGAGTTAAACACAAGGTTGGTTTTTAATGTGGGGAAAATCCAGCTCCCCCAAAAATAGCACTCTGGGTAGGAACACAAATATTTAGAATAAATTTGCATTACGTGTGTTAAATTTGTATTAGTAAATATTTACTACTAAGGTGTAGTTATGAAGAGGTATCGACCGGCCTCCGAATTCATGACGGTGACAGGGGCATAGGCCAGAATTCCTTTCCCTAACAAGAAAAGCAACAAAAGAAAGGCAATAAATAGCAATAACTCGGAAACAAATTCTAAAACTAAAAGTAATAAATTTTATTTAACCAGAAATAGTTTATTTTTGTACATGGGAGATTTGCAAGTTAGAGTCATTCTTGGATGTTTGAGATCTCTCCATGAGGACGAAATTAAAAAGCTTAAAATCCATTAATTAAGCAGAGAAATGTGCATTTTGACAACATGAAAAAAAAGTGTGTAATTGTAAGAGTATTTTTCTTTTGCGGCTGAGGAAACTCTTATTGCCAACATATTTTATGAACAAACACTGTGAATGAAAGTATATCAAAAAGATAAGAGTTTTGCGAGGAAAAATATTGGCATTTCTGCATGACAGTGCTATGAGGCGAATGTGTGTATTTTAGTTTCAATGACCGCCGATAGATGGCGTGTGTAAGTCGAACAGGGGTCGATAAATTATATCACTCATTGAAAAAAACCCAAAAAACAAACTAAAACAATATTATTAAAAAATTCTATAAATTTTTATAAATAAATAAATAAAAACTTCTATATTAAAATCATATTTTGCTATATTGACAAACCAAAAAATATATTTTGATATATGTTTATATAATCTTACTGTGAAAACAAACAAATTATCTTTGCGTAAAAAAAAAATATATATTCTTAAACCTCTAAAAATGTTTCATGCTTTTAAAATTATATTTTGTTAAAATTATATTTTGATATATTTTTATACAATCTTATTGTGAAAAAAAAAAACAAAAACAAAAATAAAAAAATATATGTTGCTACATTTTATAAAATTGTAGAGGAAAAAAATCTAAAAACAATCTACAAATTTTTCATCTTTTCAACATTTATTTTATTTTATTTATAAATCTGTACTGACCAAAGATTTAGGCCACAAAAGCAAAATTAATACTACCATTCCCTTTTGCATTATATTAAACCTTCCTTTCCCTACAGTGAAAAAGAGACAATTCTGATTCTTTGGCCTTCCTCTCGCCGGAAATAATAAAACATTAAAATTATATTTTTTATACGATAAATCTTTCGCTTTTCATATATTTTTGTGTTATTTATTTCGTTATTATATATGTTTGCCTTCTTGGAGACACTTTTTATATTTGAGGTTCACAGAACAACCGGTAGAGGGCGTTTCTCATTCAAAGAACAGGGGTCGATAACTCGTCTCAGTCTTATAAATCAATCATTTAAAAGAAATAATAATAAAACATTAAAATTATATTTTTTATACGATAAATCTTTCGCTTTTCATATATTTTTGTGTTATTTATTTCGTTATTATATATGTTTGCCTTCTCGGAGACACTTTTTATATTTGAGGTTCACAGAACAACCGGTAGAGGGCGTTTCTCATTCAAAGAACAGGGGTCGATAACTCGTCTCAGTCTTATAAATCAATCATTTAAAAGAAATAATAATAAAACATTAAAATTATATTTTTTATACGATAAATCTTTCGCTTTTCATATATTTTTGTGTTATTTATTTCGTTATTATATATGTTTGCCTTCTCGGAGACACTTTTTATATTTGAGGTTCACAGAACAACCGGTAGAGGGCGTTTCTCATTCAAAGAACAGGGGTCGATAACTCGTCTCAGTCTTATAAATCAATCATTTAAAAGAAATAATAATAAAACATTAAAATTATATTTTTTATACGATAAATCTTTCGCTTTTCATATATTTTTGTGTTATTTATTTCGTTATTATATATGTTTGCCTTCTCGGAGACACTTTTTATATTTGAGGTTCACAGAACAACCGGTAGAGGGCGTTTCTCATTCAAAGAACAGGGGTCGATAACTCATCTCAGTCTAATAAATAACTCATTTAAAAGAAATAATAATAATAGCATTAAAATTATTTTTGTGTTATTTATTTCGTTATTATATATTTTTACCTTCTCGGAGACACTTGTGTTACATAGGCTTATCATTGAGGTTGCACCATTTACGTTTGATGTATAACATAAAAGGATTCCGTGTGCGTATGATTGTCTCTAATATAAATAGTTGTGTGTTTGATTATCATAACGGGAATCGTGTGTGTGACATGTATTTTCAGAACCTACCTCTGCTTCTTCGATGTTGGACCATCTGGAAATTTCTCATCCTGGAGGGAGACTTGATACCTGTTTGACGAAGATTTATCACTCCAAGACGATGAATGGGTTTTATAGTTTTTTATTTCACTTTCCCCAGAGGTCCTGCAGAAGGTGGAAGTGAAATCGGCCTGGTGTGGGTTCTTCTTCTACACACGTCAGCGTTCGTCTCCCCCCTCCCCAGTTAAGAGGGGGACACAACGGAAAGCCCTCTGTCTTCTCCAAAGCCCAAATCAAAAATCACAGATCTGGCCAACCTGACCACGTCATTCATACGTAATCTGGTCAGCTGACCTTCGGTTCTGGTAAACGTGTCTACCTCCACGTTTACTCACCTCTCTCTCTCTCTCTCTCTCTCTGTAACATTCCTTCCCCCCCTTTTTATCAAAATGTATGGCGAAGGCATACATTTTCTACTACCCACATTTACTAAGAATGGGATATATATGCTCACCCCACTGGCAAAGAAAACTGTCATACCTTTATTCAATATACTAAGTAAAATAATATCAACAAATAATACCATGTGGCACTAATCCTTGCGCCCTCGAAGGTCAACAACTCCCTGTGACCCAATGGTCTCTTCATAATTTAAATCAGAATTTCAGGAGCATCCTTTACTCCCGTCGACACTACGCGTGATCGATAAATTCTCGGCAATCAACCGAATAATAAAATCGAGGTCAATCTGCCTCTTCAAAACGGACTATCATCGTTCTTGGCTTTACAGGTCAGCTTTTCTTCCCATAGGTAGCACACAAAAAAATTTTCCATCCCAAGCCTTATCCTATTCATCATAAGCCTACTCTTATTACTAGTATTTTGTGGGAAACAAAAAACCTCTTAACATTCCATATGGTGGGTAGCCTTTTATTTTCCTAAGTACTTGCATACATATTTCATTCATCTTCTCTTGAGCGATTTGTAACATAATGGCCACGTCAGCCATTGCACCCCCTCTGCCCCTTACACCATGTCAGAGGGCATTTCATTTGCTCCCTGAAGTTGATTACAACTAGATCCGCTCACGCTGGACAGAATACATTCCGTTTACTGCTATGTCAGAAAAAACTTTTTTTTTCCAAAGTCGGTAAGCGCAACCTGCCTTGAAGACACATAGCTTCACGGAAAACATCGGATTTCCACACATGAAGTACTCAAAGCTGCTCCATGTTGATTCTACTCGAAATCAATAGAAATCACGATAAAAAAAAATAAAATTCGAATCATTTCTCGAGAATAATGAAATTAATAACTACCCATGTAATTCTACACCTCTCCAAAATTCTAACATGCTTGCCACAGAAATTAAATTCCATTCACGCCCCACTTTTTTCTTTCATTTCTTCATATAGTTTATTTAACCCTATATTTATCCTTTTTTTTCTACCTTACTTATGTGGTCAAAACGTCACTCATGTCGAATAGAACATTTATTCTACATTTCGAAAATTGAAATTAATACCGACTGAACCTTTGACTCTTCCGAAACTTTTTTTTATTATTATTTATTACACTGTTTAAATCTTATTTCTTTCTCTTGTTCCCAATTTTATTATTACTATTAAGATTATTAATTAATTAATTAACAACACGTTCTTTCTTTTATTAATCATTCTTTCAATATACCCCACAAGCAAAGATTCCACCTCCCCATTCTGCGAAAAAAAAATACATGTCAAAGAACAAGAAAATTCTGCCAATACCGTTTGACAACACATCAATTACATAAAAATAATAAATTAAAAAATACAAAAATATCCTATAAGCAATCACAAAGTCCCATCTCACTAACAACAAAATTCCAAATAACAAAACACAGATTCGTGGAAACCCATTTGACCACGTCATCAACTAGGTCGGCTGCATAGTGCATCATCTTTTACCATTCCACAGAATTCAAAATTAAAGAAAAATCACAGTCGTTTACAAAAAATACCTAGACATTTACAATTAAAATACATAGTCGTTTCTAAAATAAAATAAAACGACTCACTTATAAAGTCTCAGACAATCCTAACACTCGATGGAACTAAAATTGTCCATGTCAGAAAAAAATTCCTAAGAAAAAAAAATCGTATAATTAGTGAAAAAGGAAAGAAAATCACATTTCAGAACCTATCCATTGTTTTTCATCAAAAGTACATATTGTTTTTCATTAAAAGTTACACTTAGTTCACAGTTTAAAAATGACACAAAATATTCATAACACATATTTGTGATTGACGTGTTTATCTTTTGGTAAGCTGAAAAGCTCATTCTTTGCTTTTCCCTTCTAATTTTTACATTAAGTGATATTTTTCTTCGTTCATAACGAGCTAATTCCTAATACGATAAACATTTTTTTTTAACTATTTTCTATATATAAAGTTTTACATCTGTGTGTCTGTATGTCTTCCTTTTCTTTCTTCGTGAAAAGGTTGTACGTGTGTTTCGCTTTTCTTTTTTTTTCTTTTTTTTTCTTAATTATTTTTCTAATTCGCCTAGTGTTTTAATGGACCCTACGTTGTGTGGGTGTTGATTTGTATTTTTTTTTCTACTGTTCTTTCTTTTTCTTTTTTTTTTCCATACATTTTATTGTGTTTTTCTTGTCTTTTTTTCTTCCTTTTCTTTGTTCGTGAAAATCGAAGTTCTTTTTTTTTTCTTCTTTTTCTCTTTTAAACCCACCTTTGCTAGGTGGTCTAGTCAGTTTCGGCACCAAATTGAACGTTTGTTACATAGCGTTCTTCATGAGGGTCTCACTAGGGTTATCATCGTGGGGCACCATTTACTTTTGGGTGTATAACACCAAAAAGGATTCCGTGTGCGTATGATTGTCTCTAATATAAATAGTTGTGTGTTTGATTATCATAAAGGGAATCGTGTGTGTGACATGTATTTTCAGAACCTACCTCTGCTTCTTCGATGTTGGACCATCTGGAAATTTCTCATCCTGGAGGGAGACTTGATACCTGTTTGACGAAGATTTATCACTCCAAGACGATGAATGGGTTTTATAGTTTTTATTTCACTTTCCCCAGAGGTCCTGCAGAAGGTGGAAGTGAAATCGGCCTGGTGTGGGTTATTCTACACACGTCAGCGTTCGTCTCCCCCCTCTCCAGTTAAGAGGGGGACACAACGGAAAGCCCTCTGTCTTCTCCAAAGCTCAAATCAAAAATCACAGATCTAGCCAACCTGACCACGTCATTCATACGTAATCTGGTCAGCTGACCTTCGGTTCTGGTAAACGTGTCTACCTCCACGTTTACTCACCTCTCTCTCTCTCTCTCTCTCTCTCTCTCTCTCTCTCTCTCTGTAACATTTGTTTGTATTTGAGGTTCACAGAACAATCGGTAGAGGGCGTTTCTCATTCAAAGAACAGGGGTCGATAACTCGTCTCAGTCGACGAATGCCACTGTCGCACAGAAGTGCCCACTTTCTATTATTCTCATCATTTACTTTTCTTCTGACGCAAGCCCACGCACACTTCTTAATTTGCATATGTACTTTATCAGCTGCTGCTGCTGCTAATATCTTCACAAGCCATCTATCCTACAGCCCCTGCTGATATTTTCCTACGTGCTCATATGCACTTTGTTACACACAGAGTTCAAAATAAATATATAATTGTTAGGTGAAGGTACAGAATAGTTAACAAAGCCTCCATCCCTATGGTAAGAATGGCTTTCTAAATAATAACGTTATTTATTTTATTTTCACTTATAAATCACTCATTTAAAAGAAATAATAATAAAACATTAAAATTATATATTTTATACGATAAATGTTCGCTTTTCATATATTTTTGTGTTATTTATTTTGTTATTATATATTTTTGCGTTCTCGGAGATACTTGTTTGTATTCGAGGTTCACAGAACGGCCGGTAAAGGGCATTTCTCATTCAAAGAACAGGGTCTCAATCACCTCATGGCACTGTCACGCAGAAGTGGCAAAATATTCGTTCTTTGTTTTTTGCTTCAGCTTCGTTGGTAAATGATTGAATAATTCATCCATTGCAGATTTAACATCTTCCGGGCGGAGTCAGATGCGAGTGATAATTATGGGCAGCGGTGTGTGTCACAATTTTTGGGGAATTTTTGACGCCCTTAACACGAAACTGCGAATAAAATATACAAAATTCGTAATTTCTCTTTTAAAGTGGTTTGTTTAATTTCTTTATGGAATATACTTCCAAAATAAACTATTAAAGTTTTTTAAAAAAATAATAGAAATATTATTTTTCATTTAAAAAAAAAAACAGTGTTTACAAAGTGCCTGCGCTCGCTCATGCAGCCATTTTTTTTATGTAATAAAATGAATTGAATTTTACGAGTTAAATTTTTTTCAATTTTTTTCAATTTAAAAATCTATCAAAATTTTTCTATTGGTTCAATTTTTACAATATTTGCAGGTTTAATGGGAAATTTTATACTCTTTCCAATAAACCGAAAATGATATTCGAGACAAACGTTTTTTTTTACCCCCCCCATTTTGAAATGTCTATTAAAATGAAAATAATTAATTTTCTCACCTCATATTTATATATCACAAATTGAAGATAAAAGATCAATAAATAAAATAATATAATTTAAAACAACAACAACAAAAAATAGTTTTGTGCAAATTTACCTGTAAAGTCAAAAGTTTAAAACCTTTTTTTTTCAAACCACGTTGATTTTTTTTTAAGTTAAACATCACATTTTTAAAAGTTTGTCCTGAAAAGATTGAATACCTACAACAATTTTTTCTGCTTCATTCAATGTTATTTTTTAGATTAAAAAACGTCACACCATAAAGAAGAAAAAATGTATTAAATCAAAAACTCATGTATTTCTTTAAGAGAATAAAAAAATGGAAAATTTGTCAAGTGTATTTTTTTTAACGGCAAAAACTGATTTACAGCAAACACATGCCAGAAATAGAAAATGAGATTAATTCTGGCGCTTACAGGCCACCAGAGTTCTCAACTCTAAGAAAGGGAGACGGTTGTCTCCCCTTTTTTCCGTTTGTGACAAGATGAATTCGCGGTATTTTAAAATCATTGTTAAAAAAATTATTTTATTTAAAAAGTACATTGAATATAATATATAAATATAGATAAATTCTTAACAATGAAGAATGGAAATACCCATTTATTAGTATTTTTTGTAGGTAAGTTATTTTTTGGAATTTATGAATTTATGTATATATATTATATTTGAAGGAAGTTAAAATTCGTTGATTTTCTTGAAATCTGTTTTTAAAGAAAACCGATTTAAAAAAAAACAAAACAAATATTGCATATTTTGCTATTAAACCTGCTATTATTTTAAAATTTGGTCTTTGCTCCTTTTATTGAAAAAAAAAGGGTTTAATTACATTTTTCAAGTAGTTATAAGCTTCATAATTTTCATTGCAAATGCTCGTTTGAGCTCCAATCTATGGTCCTTCCCCTCGCCAAACTTTTACAAAAAACACTGGTCTAGCGAAAAACCACTATCAATAATTTCCCCCACTCTTTATCTGTGCCTAAACCTAAACGTGGATTCCATGAACAAAGCTTCTTTCTTAGATCTGCATCTGTGGAACTCTCTTCCGTTTCGCTGTTTTCCAGTTGAGTACAATACGGTCGTCTTCCAGTCTAACGTAAACAAGTTCTTGATGAGCCATTCCCATTAAGTAATTAAATTTATCAAATTTCCACTACTAACGATTTCTACGATATTGTCCCATTACTACTGTACACACAATAACCCTTATCCTCGAGTGGCTTCTGAGCCTTGATAAGAGTAACTCTTCCCCCCACCAAAAAAAAAACAAAAAAACAATTCAATCCTTATATTTGGATTCTTATTCTTGTAAAATATATTTTTTTACAAAAATACACGGATCCTGGATATGACATTAAACTATATCCAGTGGTGAAGCCCCAATTTGCGGGGGGGGGGGCCACCCTTTAATTGCCATTGCTCCCAGGTCCACTCTGACCTGGAGTGGTAGTACCTGTTAGGGTCCCAACTATGGGTTAAATAGAAACCGACATGATTGAGATTGTCGGACTGACTTCCTCATCTTGGTTGTTATCGTCACAACGTTTCGGCCATTTTGCCCTCCAGCCCTCGTCAGGTGTTTTGTATCGAACTGGGGAACCGTTTGTTAGATGTCTCGAACCCAACCCTTCTTTATTATTACGGGGTACCGTGTTTGGACTCCAGCTAGGCTCTGGGACATAGTTGCTGATTCTCTGTTTTGAATGTTACTTATCGCTGCCTTCGTTCAGGATTGAACTCAGCACTTTTGGGTAACTGTTGATACCACGTCTAGGACCACTCGGCCATATGTCACTAAGACAATTCTTAGTTGGTTTTTGTTAATGTTAAACCTATGTTGTTATTCAAGGTTTTCTTTCTCTATCAGAGGTGTCCAAATTGCATTCAGCTCTATGCTTGGTTTGCTCAGTAGGTTGTTATGTCCGAGCATGTGAGCTGTTTCTTTAAGTTTTCTTAAAGAAACAGCTGCATGATGCTGCTGCTGATGATTTTATGGCTATCACCACCTGGCTCCCTAAGGCATCCTGTTTTGATATTATTTGGAATAATCAGACTTTTTTCCACATCTTGAGTGTGATTTTCACAATATTTCGGTCGATGTAACCTCCGACCTTATTCAGGTGTATCTTGTCGAAATCGGGAATCTTTCTGCCGAACTTGGGAATTTGGACAGAATTTCGAACAGAACTCTTTATTTAATCCACGGAGGTTAGCATGCTCTTGTTCTGTCAGCCATGCCTTCATAATTTTGTCGCTCACACTAAGGATTGAATCCTCTCTCTCCAAAAGACTGTAACTTACAACTGAATTTTTCCAAGTACTTTAACCAGTATGTTACTGGTTCTTGTGAAAATAACACTGAAGATGAGAACATTAGTCTGAAGAATTCAAATAATAAATAAATAAACAATGTTATTAAGATGCTGATAATAGTGAACTGAAACGCGTTTTAAACAGTTTCGCTTTTAGTAAGTGGTTGCTTTTTATTATCAAGATATTTAAGGCACCAATTTTGTTATCTTTGCAGCAAACCCAGACACATTTAGAATTAATGGTAATAAATCATTACTTACAGATAAACATTTTTTTTAGATATCAGATTTATTTAAGTTTGAAACAAAATGTTCGCCATTAAAACATTAGTCTCATTTCATCCAAAATAAACACTTCTATTTTTGTAGATTCTGAAAAGACAAAGTATTTCAATGGAATATGATATATCGTATAGCCTGTCTGTTTGTCTCTCACACATTCAAAAAAGCATTATTTTTATATGATGACGAAGTGGACCGATTAGATGCGTCCGTTTGTATGTCTGTTGGCCTATCACACGTACATTTAAAAAAAGCATTATTCATATATGAAAATGAAGTGGATCTGTAAGATGCGTCCGTTTTTCCGTCTGTTGGTTTGTCACACTTAGATTCAAAATTGAATTATTCATATATGAAGATAAAGTGGATCGGTTAGATACGTCCATTTGTAATTATGTTGGTCTGTCACACTTAGAGTCAAAATTGAATTATTCATATATAAAGATAGAAGTAGATGCGTCCATTTGTATGTCTGTTGGTCTGTCACACTTTGATACAAAATAGCATTTTTCACATACATGTGTGTGTATATATATATATATATATATATATATATATATATATGTATATATACATATATATATATATATATATTACATATACATGAAGGAAATCTATTAGGTACATCCAATTGTACGTCTGTTAGTCGCCACATTTTGATTGAAAATAGTATTATTCATATATGAAGATGCAATGGATCTATTAGATGCGTCCATTCATACATCTGTTGGTCTATCAGGCTTAGATTAAAAATAGAATTTTATATATGAACATAGAGGCGATCTAATTAAATGCGTCTGTGTTTACGTCTGTTGGTCTGTCACAATCAGATTAAAAATTACATTATTCACATATGAAGATGAATTGGATCTATTACATGCGCCTATTCATACGTCTGTTGATCTGTCTGTTAGTCTGTCACATTGGGTTCAAAATAAAATCATGAATACCATTATGCAGTTAAATGGTAAACAGCAAATCAAAATAAAATAAATACAATAAGCAAAAGTTCAGCTATAATTCGTCAGTGTGGACTTTCTCTCTCAACTTCCAGCACGTGTTCTCCCAACCACCTCTGCCAAAAGGCATTCCACTTGCATACATGTGCAGTAGGCGATGAGATCTCGTGAGATTCTACAAGACTACATCTTATAAATCCATGGCTGCCATCTTTAATCTCTCTCTCTCTCTCTCTCTCTCTCTCTCTCTCTCTCAGATCCCATCTGAAGGTAAGTTGGATAACCACACAATACACACACGGGTGCTTTCTTCTTTGATTATTACATTTCACTCTACACTCCCTGCTGGTCTCCAGACCACACATGTGGCATTGTGGATGCTGTCGTTTATTGCGGGCACTCCTACAAAGGTGGATGGGCTGGACTACTTCATCTTCATTGGAGCTCTCAGAAGGGGTGCTGGAACTATGGCATCAGTGTTGGGGTTCGGAGTTGTACTATCACGAGGAATAGGTCAGATCCACAGGTCATCGTTGGATGATTCCCCATTACTGCCACTCGCCAACTGGTTCGTATTTAGGGCAGGCTGGATATCTTTCACATGGCATGGGGTACCATTGACTAGCACGGCTTGCTCACTGATGATGCCAGTGATTCGTCCTCCTTGAAAGCTGATGGTACATCGATTATTGGGAGGCTTCACCCAGACAGTGTCCCTTAACTCATACAGTCCTCGGGTTTCCTGCCAATCAGGCAGATGGGGCGTCAATGTCCTTGATGCTCACTTGATAGCAATGGATTGCATTGGCAGGTGCGCTTGCAGCGGTCATGCCATCCTTTGGTGTTGCATTATATCTATAGACCGCCTCTGCGATCATGCATTGTTTTCTTGACACGATCCTCTTCACGCTTCGATGGCAATGCTCTGCTATGCCGTTGCCACTCGGCACATATGCATATCTGTGGCTGAGCTGGATCCCCCGCTTGTCTACGAAACGTCTGAACTCCCCACTGCAGAAGGTCGTGTCATTGTCTGTGAGGATCTCTTCAGGTGGCCTCCTTTCATAAAATATGGACTCCAATTCATGGATGGCACTGGAGGAATCCTGTCTTATTAACGGGCGCCAGATCGTAAACCTTGTCAGTCCACAATCAATCAGGGTTAGGAAGTGCTGGCTGCCATAGTGGGTTATGTCCATACCAAGTCGGCTCTAAGTCGTGTCTACTCCCGGCTGACCTTTCCACCATCTGGTCAGGGCGGGGTCGATTGACTGGTATGTTTGGCATTCCTTGATTACCGCTTTCACTGCACTTTTGGACACTGACGAATTGGACAACTGTTTAAAATAACATGTCCATCTCACTCCAGGGTTCCCACTGAGGTGGTGTATCTTCCTGATTTTATCTGCCACCTCAATAGAGGTGGCACATAATAATGGTACTGGCTCGGGTTTCTTCTTCATGATGTCATACCATCTCTGTGGTACCCGAGTGAGCCTATCAGCAAGGTTGCAATTTGAAGTGACCAATACCGCATCCACAGACAGGTTGTACTCTGTTACCAGCTTTCGCAGTTTGACTAGTTCCTGGTTTTCCAACCACTTCCACACGGCTGTCCAAGCCTTCTGTTTCTGGTCAAATTCGACAATAAAGTCTGGCTGGTTATTCTTCAAAGCAGCGCACACTGGAACCTTCTCCTGAAACTGTACCGCCCCTGTCTGCGTTATGTGAGAACCATCTAGGGCTCTGATGGCATCATAGCCTAGAAGCAGGTCAAAGCTCAGCGATTTCTCGAGTACTACCAACGTTAGCCGGATTTCCAGTTCTTGTGCAAATGTCCACAGTGCCTAGTCCACAACATGTCCGCATCGCTCCACTGAGGGTGGTTACTCTAGTAGTCTTCTTCTTCCAAGTGTGGCAGAGGTCCACGCTCACTATGATGTGAGAGCACCCCGAGTCAAGGAGTGCTGGCACAATGTCTCATTGATATAGACCTGAATGGTCGGAAGTGCCTCGTCTAATTTCTGTTTGGAGAAGAGGCTGACACTGGCACCTTGTCCCCGACCCCATTTCCTGCACAATCCTGGGTCATATGACCAGTCTCATTACATCGGTAGCAATAAATACCTGTCAGTTGCCGTCAGCAGTTCCTCACAATGTGGCCCTGGCCATTGCACCAATAACACATGACTTCACCACGCAGGCCGGGACCCTGAGATGGTCTATCATTACTTGGTGTGGGTTGTGCAGTAGCGATTACTGGTTCTCTCATCTCGTAGGTATTATTCATCATGGTCCTGGCCCGGTCTACCAAGTCATTAAGGGACAATGAAGCTATGCTTGAGCTAGCCTGCAGGAGTTGGTTTGCTCCAGTTGGGAGCCCTGCGAAAAATTTGTATGCCAAGGCCTGCTCAGGCAGCCCACAAAACAACGCCGTCAACTTTGTCAGCTCGGTCAAATATACATGGGCAGTTTTGCCAGGATGTAAGGTTCTTGCCTCAAATTGCTCCCAAGCAATGGCGAGGTCGATAGCAAACGCCTTGTATAATGTTACCTTGATCATTTCCTAATCCTGTTTTTCCTCAGGACTAAGCTGTTGATATACCGTGAAAGCTCTGCCGGACAGATGTAGAGGAACCACATGTTCTATGCTCTTCACACTAAACAACAGGCAATGCAGTTCTACCTTTCTACCCAGTCAAGTACCGGGGTCGAGCTGTCGATTTCTGGTATTAATTTAAGGTCGAACTTATCCCCATTAAGCCGAAATAGCTTGCAGTTAAATGGGCTGGTAAACAGCAAAACAAAATAAAATAAATACAATCAGCAAAAGTTCAGTTAGAGTTTGTCACTGTCAAATTTCTCTCTAAACTTCCAGCACGTGTTCTCCCAACAGGCATTTTGTTAGAAAACTGACCCCATTCTATTTGCATACGTGTGCAGTGGGTGATGAGATCTTGTGAGATTCCACAAGACTACACCTTATAAATCCATGGCTGCCATATTTAATCTTTCTCTCTCTCAAATCTCATTAGTTGTATAACCACACAATGCACACACACACACACGGGCGCTTTCTTCTTTGATTATTACATTCAACTCTACACATTAATATAGGAAGATGAAGTGGGTCTATTAGATACGTCCGTTCATACGTCAGTTGGTCTGTCACACTTAGATTGAAAATAGTATAATTCATATGTGTAGATAAAGTGGATGCATTAGATCTGTTCATACATATATGGATATACTAGTAGGCCGCCCGGCGTTGCCTGGTCGTAAAATACGTATAAATATTATA
Organism: Euprymna scolopes; assembly: GCF_053919585.1. NCBI lineage: Eukaryota > Metazoa > Mollusca > Cephalopoda > Sepiida > Sepiolidae > Euprymna > Euprymna scolopes. The sequence continues at coordinate 107,005,675 of NC_136510.1, read as the reverse complement.
TTTTAATGCAGAAACTGAGACATGTGTATGCCAGTATTATGTTTTTTTTTTCTAAACCGTCACTTCTTGTAAATAAAAATAAAAATAAAATATACTCGAGTTGAGATCGAAGCCAAAACATAAAGACAGTGAATCGAGTACGATAACTATTAAACCAGTGTAATACGATCTTTAAAAGATGTTTTCAAACCTACTTATTCCTAACATAAGTAATTTGTAATGTAAACTATTCACTTATGTGTAATCGTGAAACAGTTGAAAAACAGATAAAAATTCGATGACTCCCATGTACTAATTTTTAAATTTTGACCATTTAACAGCCCTTTCTTCTTCTGGACAAAAACAAATTTTCTGCATGTCTGAATATCTTACATACAGACATTGCATGTCTTTAGATAAAAAAAATTTGTTGAGTATATAGGTTGAGAAGTGCCCTTACACACATTCTCACTTTTATAGATATATAGATTTGGATAACGATGCTATTGAGGTATTTGAGAAATTTTGTTATCTTAGCAATACTATTGGAGTACAAGGTGGAGCAGGTGTTAGTTTGATTGCAAAAATCATGAATAAATGGAGTAAGTTCAAAGGACTCCTGCCATTTCTAACCAGAAATGTTAGCAGTGTCGACCAACTGAAGAATTCATGTATACAGGGTGGAACGATAAAATTGTCTCCCTATAAAAGACGACATGATTCCATTTCCGTTTCATGAAAACCAGTTTCCTTTTTTTGTTGCAGACCATCTACTAGTTGGCCAGTTGTGTACAAATCTCAAGAGCGCTAGGAGCCTTCTATCATGTCTGAAAGTGACACAATATTCAAGAAGCGAGATCGCATGTGCACCGCTGGACAACTCATGCTCTCTACCGATCCAAGTTATAACAACAGAACCATTGCCAGCGCCCTCAATATTCATTGCTGGATTGTTGCTAATAACAGGGACATGCCCAGGTTAATGAAAACAAAGTTTCTGGCCACGGTTATGGTCTTTGGTGTGGTTTCAAGTGAGGACCACATCATGCGACCTCACATCTTTGAAGTCAGCTTTAAAATCAACACCGAAGTGTACCTGGATGTGTCGAAGAGTTTGGTGATCCCCTGGTGCAATCAGGTGGTTACTGGCAGACCCTGGGTGTGGCCGCAGGACTCTTTGACGGCCTACAAATCGAAAGAACCCCAGGCTTGGCTTCAGAAGGAGTGCTACAACTTTGTACCCTTCTCTCAGTGGCCCACACTTCTTTCCCGAACCTGAACTGCTGGACTACTTCTTTTAGGCATATGTCGACAACATCACCAACATGACCTCTCACAACACCAAAGCCAGCTGCATCGCCGCTATCTGCTAAGTATTTGCCGAGCTTCTGCCCGCGCTTGTGGAAAAAGCATGCTCCCAGTTTCATACCCGTATTGATGCAGTGATTGAGGCTGAAGGCGGCTACATTGAACAGATGTCAGGTCTACTACATAATCAAGTTATCTGAATTGATTTTTTCAATAAAAGTTTTAAAATAAAGCTGTAGTGTTGTTTTCTATAGGGCGACAATTTTATCATTCCACTCTGCACATTTTTATGTTATATGCGAGTGAAACTTGACCAGTAAAGGTTGAGGACATGTGTTTCATAGAGAGAAATGATATGAGAACGATATGATGGATGTGTAATGTTAATCTTAAAAAATTAGTTCTGATGACCTCAGAGGGAGATTAAATCTGAACAGTATAGAGAGATGTGTGCAGAACAGGAAACTTTGATGGTGAGGCCACATTAACAGAATGGACGAGAGTTCTTGGGTTAGTAGATGTAGATGTTAAGGTTCATTTCATCGAGAAAGGCCAAAAAAAAAAAACATGGCAGGATGGACTTGAGAGAATGAAGGATAAATAAAGTCCTGGTCAGAGATAGGTTAATTATTTGAAAGTCAATTTATTAAAGATTTCCAACTCTTGCTAGCATGTAAAATGGATGTTAAATCGATGATAATGATGATGATGACGACGACGACGACGACGACGACAACCATGATGATGATGATGATGATGATGATGATGATAATGATGATACGTTCGCTCACTGTTGATGTGTCATACTTAGATTCAAAGTAGTATTACATAACAATGAATGTGTTTAAACGGAAAAGTTTGAGTGATATCTTAGGGATCAAAGGTGACCTCAGAATCAAAGTCAATGAAACCACGTGACTTCCGGGCAAAACATTTCCGCCTCTTATATCTGGCAGGAAAGACGATACTGGGAAGTTCTCTCTTTATCTTTTACTCTACTATTCTCTCTCCCTGTCTTTTTTCTCTCTCCGTTTTTCTATCTCTCTCACTCACTCACTCACACACACACATATATGAAAATGACTCGCTCCTCCAATGCATTCTGTGCCGTTTCCTTTTTTTAGATTTTTTTTTCTTTTTTTTTTTACACAGAGGTCACCACTTATGAAGGCCCGGAAGCCACTCAGAGATAAGGGTTATTGCAAGTACATTACGTTAGTGTGGAGATTTGATGAAGTGTTTACTTAAGGGGGCGGTTCATTAGGAATTTGTTAACGTTGGACTTGAACACATCCAAGTTGTAGTCCGGTGGAAAGCAGGCAGGCAGAACAGAGTTCCACAGGCGTGCAGTTCTAAGAAAGAAGCTTTGTTCATGGAATCCGCGTTTTGATTTAGGCACAGATAAAGAGTGGGGGAAATTTTTCACAGTGGATTCAGCTAGACGGATGTTTTTCGTGAAAGATTGGCGAGGGGGGGGGACCAGAGATTGGAGTTCAGACGAGCACCTGCCATGGAAATAACGATAAAACAAGATAATCCTTTATTAGATGTTGATTTAACGATCTTTAAAACCGTTAGATTTTGAATTCCATATCAACAGTGATTTAAACAGTAGACGTTTCTGTATTAGTTTATATATATATATATATATATATATATATATATATATATATATATATATTATTTTTAAAAACAGTGTTTCGGGGTCCTACCCCTCTTAAGCATAGCTTTACTGTTGTTAGGATTCGAACCCCGAACCTTATGTATTTCAGGCCAGCATCTTAATCCATTACGCTATGATGCCATAGACAATTTGCTGTTTAGTTTTTATTGTTTATGATTTTACGTAGTTTCTGCTGTTGATTTTTTAAACGATATTAAGGTTAACGTCTCCACCTTGGAGATCCGGTGTTTTCTTAGAAAGTCGTCCATTTTATATATATATATATATATATATATATATATATATATATATATATATATATATAAAAGTGAACGTGTGTGTGTGTGTGTGTGTGTGTACATTTCCCTAAGCAATAACTCTGTCAGGTTTACAGACTCGAAATTTGATATACAGGGTACTGAGATTTGGGAAAATATTTGTGATCGGTTTTTGGCCAGAAATTTGGCTGTTAAGGGGTCAAAGTTCAACGATTTGACCTTTGAGAACTCTACCAAACTCTGCCGACAATATTGGGTCTAAACACTTGAAATTTTAGATATAGGTTCCTTGGACATGGGTCTAACTTAATAACTTTATTTGAGCTCAAAACAATAAATATTAAGGTATAGGGATCAAAGTTTAAAAAAAATGACCTCTTTTTTTCTTTTTTTTTTTTTTGCTCAACATGCACCTCCAAACACCCGGGCAACGCCCGGCTGAAATGCTAGTATATATATATATATATATATATATATATATATATATATATATATATATATATGCTTATTTAGAATTACACTTGATTAAAAAAAAAAAAATATAGTCTATATTATGTACATGCTTCTCATGGAATGAAGATATCATAGGCCGAGAGTGGCCATATTGTTTTATATTTTGCCAAAATTCAAGGACAACAATTTAATTTGACCAGAGAGATTTTGTTTGTTTTTATAAAATAATTGAAACATTTTGATCGCTAAAAATTGTAAAATCTGATTTTTTAATAAAAAAATTTACTTGATCAATTTACGCGATTTTTGGAATATGACATCTTCGTTTCATGACGAGTATGTACATTATAAAGATGTGCCTGCATTTTTGTTTTTAATCAAATGCAATTCTAAATAGTCTTTATTACTCAGAACATATATTATAGTGCAACTGAATTATCTACATATGACCAATGTTAGGAAAGAGGGGGGGGGTGAGCAGAAATAGATCATGCACCAGCACGTTTTTTAAGTCTCTCACCCCTAACCCTAACCCTAACCTGTAGTCATTCCTGGGGCCATGCCAGAAAGATTCATATCTTGCTGAAAACATTAAACCAACATTTTGGTAATTTTTCAATTTTTATAGGTTTGAAGCACCTATTAATTGGTGCGAATTTCACAAGGTTATTATACTGTGCAACTCCTGTATTTTAAAGAAAGTTTTGGTAAAATTATTTTTGCTCTTCATAATATTGTATAGCAGCAAACTTGGTGCTATACAATAATTAAAAAGAATAACCAAGTCTCAGTTTTTAGTCGCTTGCAAGCGACTCTATAAGTCACTTCGTCGGTCTATCGGTCTGTCTGTCGGCCCGTCTGTCGGTCTGTCCGTAACACTTTTGTGCTTGGCCTTTTTGGTTAAGATCAAAGGTCTGTTGTTAATAGATGCTGTTCTTAGCTTTTTAACCTTTTCTTGCCTTTTCGCCAATATCAAAGTGTAGCATCTTTTCCGGGAGCATACTGCAAGCAAAGACCATATGTGAGGGCAACCCCACATATAAAACCTTGGTCAATGTAGGGGCAACCCTTCATATCAATTGTCACTATCCAGCTCCCCTACTCCCCGGGAAGAAGTTGGTCCCCATTTACCCTTCACTCCTCACATTAAAAATCGGCCTTGTGCCTTATTTGCTTGGTGGGGGAGCAAATAAATACCCTTTTCTTGGCCTTTTGGCGAAGATCAAAGTGTAGTAACTGTTCTTACTACATGCAGTACTTATTGTGATATAAAGTGGGGGGGGTCACTTTTCTGTATTAATTTAATGTAAAATGATCACTTACTTTACAACAAGTCAGTCTCAAAGCCATTCAAGTCATTCTCCAGATCATTCAAGTTGTTTTTGAAGGATTCCAGTTATTTTTTAAGCATTCAAGTCATTCTTAAGGTTATTCAATTCATCCTTAAGTTCATTAAAGTCATTCTAAGTCATTTACTTTTTATTTATTTAAGTCATTTCAACCCATTTTTTGGTCATTTTAATTTATTTTTAAGAATTTCATGTCAATCCTACATTTACGCATTCATTCATTACACGAGAGCATGTGACTAAAATAAATACTATTAAGGCATGTGTTCTTCAGAACTTACTGGTTTATTCCATGCTTCTTTTGTTTCAGCTCGTTTGATGCGTTGGTCTAGTGGTCTCCATCAATTCGCTATTTTAATACCTCACTATAATACAGCTCTCATTCCAGTAGCTTCTTTCCAAGAAACTGCAAGTTTGTGAAACTCTCTTCCTTCTGATTATTTTCCTCCTAACTATAGCCATCGTTTTGTTTTCTCACCTTCATCCCAAACAAGGCATATCGCCACTTGGATGTAAGGGGCTATTAATTGGGACCATGGATAAGAAAGATTAACGAGATGTTGTTTTACGTTACATTTAAATTTCTGCGTATCAGTACAGTCAGGAAAGCAGGTAACAGGATGGGAATTACAAAGTCTAGCTTGTTCTTTTCCGCTCTTTACACGAAGTGGCTTTATGCTTTGTCTCGAGCTTCATGATTTGTCTTCTTTTTTTCTCTCTCTCTCTGACAGTTTAATAAACGATGGCCAAATTTTGCAGCCTCTGTTCAAGTTCGAAATAAATCAAAAGATTATTCAAACGGCGAGAAGTTTCATAGAAATAACTTTAAGAAAAAGTCTGCAGTAAATCAATTCTCAGTGAGATTTTGCCTTTCGCTTTTTTTTTTTTTTGGTTATCAGATTGGCAGTGCGAAAAGATACGGCGAAAGTAAATAAATAAATAAAAAAGGCAATTATAAAGCAGTCTCGTGTTTATCAGATATCAATTAAATACGTATATAAATATTTTCAATAGGGTATTTAAGTACAAAGAACTTCTAGGATATCAGATATTTTTTTTTTAATATATCGATAAAGGAATGCTGCAATCGAAATTACATTTGCTGTTTCAAAGCTAGAAGAACAGATTTTAAACTTGTGTAACAGAGCCGGTATGAACTTATCAGCAGCAGCCGAATGATGGATGACAAGCGATTGTTTTAGCAGCAGGAGCAGTGTTTGAACGCGTATGCAAATTAAGAAGTGTGTGCGAACTGGCGTCTGAAAAAAGAGAAAAAAAAAGGACATCACGTGGCCGGGGAGACAAAAAGTCGGGCCGAAGGAAATGGACGTGTAAAGTGAAGGCAATGATGGAATGACTGAGGCCAGCGTGCGGTCGGAAGAAAGAGAAACGCGTATCAGGTGAGAGTTGGCAGCGAGAGACTTTTAGGTGGCGTCAAGACGGGAGAGTATCGGTAATAAATGTTTTTGTTAAAAAAGAAAAAAATGCCGATTCGGATTTATTTATTTTGTTTGTAGTAGATACGTTACAAATGGATTCTATGTCATCATTATCATATCCGGTTTTACATCCATTTTAAATATGGTTCTGGATATGACCTTAAACTATATCCAGTGGTGAGGCCCCAGCTTGCGGGCTTTGGGGAGTGTGGAGCCACCCTTTAATTGCCATTGCTCCTAGGTCCACTCTGACCCGGAGTGGTAGTATCTGTTAGGGTCCCAACTATGGGTTAAATAGAAACCGACTTGAAATCAATAAATATATTCTATTAAACAATTTTTCTTCAAAATCACTGGATTCGGCATTAAATAACCCGAAAAAGGGTTGATATACCATAAGACAAAAACAACCAACCATTTTAAATGCTGGCATGTATTGGGTAGCTTTTAGAGCTTGTAGAGAGTAATCTATCTCTAGCCAAGTCTTTATTTATCCATCTTTATCTCAAATCCATCCTGATCACTTCTTTACATTTTTTCTTATGCCCTCCCCTTAAAGTTGACACTGTGACCTCAATTTTTCAGCATCTACTAACCCAACAGCTCTCATCCATTCTTTCAACGTGACCATATCATCAAAGTCTCATGCTCAAATCTAAGTTAAAAATACATTTTATGAGACGTGTTTTTAGCCTAATACGTTTAAATAGCCTTTATAAATAATATGAAAGAAATTTTGAAAAGAAAGAAAATTAACATTTTAGAGTGGGGGATCACTTTTCCATATTAATTTAACGTAAAATGAGCAACCACATTTTGGCCAGCAAGCGTTCAACGAGACATGTCACCTCTAGCATTTTTTTCAAGTTTGGCGATCGAGGGGGGAGGGGACAAAACATGACAAATACAATTTTTTTTGTGGGGGCGGGAATTACATTTAAAACATAAAATGATAAATTTAATTAATTTTTATGAGACCACTCTGTACTTTCACCTAACAATTTCATAAACAAAACGAACCCCAAAATATGACAAATTACATTGCACGCACGGGGTATTCCTTGCTAATTTTTATTGAAACAAAAGTTGTAATGATTTATTTTTAATTATTTTATTTTTTTTTTTTGGTGAGGGGGGGGGTCCAGTGCTTAAAATCCGGATAATAGTTTCTTCTCTTTGTATCCCTTCTGCCGAAATATTTGGCGTAGACGGTATCACATACTTCTTTTTTTGGTCGATTACATGTTTTTATCCGTTCTTTTATTTTTGGAATTTTGGTGGGGGTATCCACGTTGCCCATGATGAAAATGATTAGTATAGCAGTTGTATTCCAAACGGAACTTAATGTCAATCCAGGCAACGCCGGGTACTCATACTAGTATATATATATATATATATAAAGTTCTTTTCAAATAAGAAAATGTAATGTGCCGGTTGTGTGAGATTACGACCCAAATGGCAATATAATTCAAGGTTCATTGATCAGTACTGTCGTGAAATAGCACAATTCAACAAGACAAGAAAAATGACCGGATCATAACAACAAGATATGTATCATTCAACCAAGGTATTGGTTGAATATATGCTTAAGTCCGAAATTGAATGAATCGAGACACATTCAAACCCCCACCACTAATTCCGTTCGCAACCAAATTTCAAACAGGTTATATAGTTGGATAGAACACCTCATTAGCTATATTTTGAAAAAAAATTTCGAAAATTGGTTCAGTAGAAAAAAAGTTACAACAAAATATGTGGGTTCACAAGCAGGAGAGTAAGTACATAAGTGAGTAACGCTTTTTTTTATTTTGCATAACTTTTTTTTGTATATAAATATTTTTTACTGCGATTTTGGCAATATGACATGTTAGCGTAACGGTTAGAGTACCGGGGGTTGGTGGAAAGATTTTAGGTTCAATCCCGTGTATCGTTTTTTTATATTTAAAAAAACTGAACTTTAAAAGAGGATTCAGCATACAGTTCCATAGTAAAGGTGATAAAATCCCACTTTGGGGTTTCATTTAACTACTTCCCTTTTAACAGTTGCCCTCAGTAGTTCTACTTGAACTGTTCTGTGCCTCACCATATACTCAATCCATCGGATGAGTACTGGTGGCACATTGAGTTCTCGTAGCAACTTGAACATACTACTGAAGGGTATGTTGTCAAAAGCTCCAGCAATATCTAAAAAGACACCGAGTGCCATCTTCTTTTTTGTTAGTTTACGCTCTATACAGATCACGAATTCATGAATCGCAGTCTCGGCAGAGACCCTGGCTCGGAACTACTGTGATTGAATGATAAATATTGCATAAATGTGTGTTTGAGAGATAATTTATTTTGACAATCATTAATAAATATTATAAATTTATATATTAATACAATAGCAATGCCTGGAAAAATCATGGATTATATGGAAAAAATGCGCGCATGAAAAGTAATATTCTTAAGATTTTATTAAACCTGGAAAAGTAAAGGACAAGAAATTCAACCTGGAAAAGTAAAGAACAAGATATTCTAGTAAAGTAAAAAATAAGAATTTTTTAGACTTAAAATATTGCAGCTAAAAAATGAATTAAATGATCCTAATAATGATATAATAAAATTATTAATTTTTATGTAAATTATAAAATTATTAATTCCATCTACTAACTAACTAACTAATGAATTAATTTTATTCAAACAATTTTCACTACATAAATATATGCAAATAATAGGGGGGAATTAAGTTCAATCCAGCGACTGACACCCTTTCTAACTCAACAATAAACAACAACATATGCAAATAATAAATAAAATATTTATCAATATTCAAGTATTATTTTTAGCTGCAATATTTTAAGTCTAAAAAATTCTTTTCACTTGAAATGCGTCAGTATTTGTACTAACTTCAACATGATGTATAAGTAGGAAGCAATGTTTTCACCTGAAATGCAGAGAAGGTTCACTAAACGGCAAAAGCACTACACGATTTTACTTATTTCGACGTATTAATTAATTAAAATGTGTTTGCCGACACTTTTTTGTTGTTGTTTTATCAATGTTTTATTATTAGCGGTTTGGCATATTCCACTTTCCTTTTAAAGGAGGCCAAGATGATAACGGTCGATGCGAATTACGATATTGATATATAGATATTCTTGAGTTGATGATTATGGAAATTGCATAAATTTTGTAAAAGAATAGAACTCTCTAGGCAACTGATAATGCATAACTAAGCATTACGACTTTATTTCCTTTAGTAGTTTATCCTGTTGACAGTCGGGCTTCGATCCCAAATTTAACTATTTGTTCACCTAGCAACACCAAAAAGATGTGATACAGCAGAACAGTATGTCTACTTCGATCCATACAAACTGCTGACGGTTGGGATATAATAAAACTGTAGTGAATATGAACAGTCTGTTCGATGTTAAAAAGTAAGAAAAATGTCTGATTCCGAATGCATTCGGATGAATGAAACCATGCGTTGCATTTTCATCTCGATCGATTGTCGTTGCGAACAGAATCACACAAAGATATGAAACAATGGTAACATTGATAAACGAAAACAAACAGCAAAACAAAAAAGGGCGATTGCTGAAGGGATGCTAATACTATTGTCAGATATTAAACACACACACACGCACACACGCATATATATATATATGGATATATGTGTGTGTGTTTGTATGTGTGTTTGCGTATGTGTGTATCTGTGTGTGTGTGTGTGTGTGTGTGTGTGTGTGTGTGTGTGTGTGTGTGTGTGTGTGATAAGGCTGACAAGGAACCCTTTTAGTATTTTTTTTCTGGCGTTTATCTTCTGTTATCATTAATATTGATTTTTCTTTTGCGATTGAAGAACGAATATTCCGAAGCTTCCCTAGATCAATTGGGAATTTTATATATTCCTTCGGAAAGCTAAAATCAGTACTTGTGATAAAAACACAAGAAAGCATATTGACGAATAAAGAGTTCCTTGTAAGGAACATGTATAAAAAAAACGGCGTACTGCACACACACACACACACACACACACACACACACACACACACACACACATATATATATATATATATATATATATATATATATATATATATATGGGAACATAAAATGTCACCCCAAAGAAAACAATACAACAGCTTTATTTTAAAACTTTTATTGAAAAAATCAATTCAGGAAACTATGTAGCAGAGATGACATCTATTCAATGTAGCCGCCTTCAGTTTCAATCACTGCCTCGATACGGGTCCGGAACTGAGAGCATACCTTTTCCACAAGCGTTGGCAGGAGCTCAGCGATGACTCGGCGGATGGCGGCGATCAGGCTGGTTTTGATGTTGTGGGAGCTCATGTTGGTGATGTTCTCGGCGTATGACCGAACGAAGTAGTCCAGCAGGTTCAGGTCAAGGGAGGAGGGAAGGCATTCAGCGAAGTGTACAAAGTCATCACACTCCTTGCGAAGCCAAGTTTTCATCTCTTTGGACTTGTGGGCTGGCGCCGAATCCTGCTGCCTCACCCAGGGTCTGCCAGCGGCCACCTAACTGCACCAGACGATCCCCACACTCTTCAGCACATCCTGGTACACTTTGGTGTTTACTTTAAAGACGACCTCGAAGATATGAGGTGGCATGATGTGGTCCTCACTTGAAACCAAACCAAAGACCATAACCGTGGCCGGAAACTTTGTTTTCCTCACCCTGAGTACGTCTCTGTTATTCGCGGCAATCCAGTCATGCATTTTGAGGGTGTTGGCAATGATCCTGTTGTCATTACTTGAATCAGTAGAGAGCATGATTTGTACAGCGGCGCATCTCCGATTTCTCTTGTTGAACATTGTGTCACTGTCAGACATGATAAACGGTTCCTATCACTTTTGGGATTTATACAAAAAAAAAAAAGAAAGAAAGAAAGAAAGAAAATAAAAAGAAAATCGGTTTTCATCAAACGGAAATCGAATCATATCAGGCGACAATTGTATCGTTCCACCATGTAGTAATATAAATTCTGTTCCATACTCTCATCCTTTATTAAATCAAAATTTTATTGATAACACTCATGGATATGTAATCTATATAATGCTACATTAAATGATGCTTCTTCCCCAGAATCCTTTAACAATTACACCCCCTTATAAATCTGATGACTCAATCTGTTGTTTCACGAGGGAAGAGAGACAGCACGCACGCACACACACACACACACACACACACACACACACACACACACACACACACACAAAATTTTTATCACGCGACAGTACGACTGAGGCAACGATCAAATCAACTAGAAAATAAACAGGAACTGAACGATATCGTATACACGACTCAACAGAGTCCCAAACACGATCCCGAACACCTACGTCGATTCGAACCCGAATACTTCCGTCAAAATGACACGACACTATTCCGAATAACTCTAATATATTTTAAAATTGAAACAACGCTTATATCATAAAAAACACGACTCTGGCTTTCATATCACGTGCGCCAAGTGTATTCTTCCGGCATTTCAAAATAACACCGCCGATGAATAACACGCGGACTCTTTGATTAAGTCAGATGTTTATATATATCAACATTTTCAAGCATTCATAAACTACATTTACCATCCAAATGAATGCTTTAACGATGATAATTACGACTTTTAGAAGGCGAACCATTAAAAGATACATCTGCCTTACCTAAAAAAAAAAAATGCTAGTTTTATTTTTGGTGTCTTTAAAAAAAAAACACCCAATGTTTTTGCTGATGAGGAGACTTTGTTTCAAAAAACTATATGATAAAATTATTGTTCAAGACTTATTGTCTGTCTCAATAGAAACACCGTTTCCGAAACGATCGTACAATTTATTGATTTTATCTGTTCTTCCTTATGAAACCGATTTTTAATTTTTAATTTTAATTATAAATTATCAATCATCTTATTCAGTATTAAAATAGCTCTAGGATATATATGCCTATCGAGCTTATTATATGTCTGCATTGCAACGAGCACTGTTTTCTTTTCTTTTAATTGTATTAATAAATTTATTAATACATTAAAATATACTCTGCTATTCGGAATGTTGTTCTAATCCACTTAAAATAATATATGTGTGTGTGTGTGTGTGTGTGTGTGTTTTATTTTTTATTACCGTTTTATCTGTTTGGTTACATATGTTTCGGATGTTGGACCATGTTTACGATCCAACAGCCTCGTCAGACCTTACAGAAATGGTTGTTAGTATTTGGAAGAAGTGTTTTAGAAGAAATAGGGGTGTTAAGAGATAATAAGGGAGAGGGAGACGGTTATCGACAATATTTCAGTTTTGAAGGTTAAAATACATTAGATTGTAGTGTGTGTGGGAGTAGCAGATTCAGGTAGGCATGGGTGGAGATATATGGATATAGGGAGGGGAGGTGAGAGAGGATGGTAAGGAAAAAGAAAGTGAGGGATATAGAGGAGGGGGGAGGCGTTTCAATTTTTTGTTTTAAAATTTTGACTGCTTTTTGCTTGTTTAGCCAGGTATATGAAGTAGATGAGAGAGCGAGAGAGGGAGAGAGAGAAAGAGAGGGGGAGAGAAAGGGGTTTTCTCTCTCCCTGTCTCTCTCATCTACTTCATATACCTGGCTAAACAAGCAAAAAGCAGTCAAATTTTAAAGCCAAAAAATTGAAACTTCTCCCCCTCCTCTCCTTACCCTCCCTTTCTTTTTCCTTACCATCCTCTCTCCCCCTCCCTATATCCATATATCTCCACTCACGCCTACCTGAATCTGCTACCCCCCACACACTACAATCTAATGCATTTTTACCTTCAAAACTTAAATATTGTCGGTACCCGTCCCCCTCCCCCTTATTATCTCTAAACCCCCCTTTTTTCTCTCGTATTTCTTCTAAAACACTTCTTCCAAATACTAACAACCATTTCTGTAAGGTCTGATGAGGCTGTTGGATCGTAAACGTGGTCCAACATCCGAAACATATGTAACCAACCAGATAAAACGGGACAACGACGACGACGGCGATATTGAAATACACTAATGCTATGTGAGACATCTCGAATAATAGTTCTTTTACTTCTTTCAGAAATGAACCATTTTATGCGAGTTCTCAATTTATTCTGAACACAATTAGCTTCACATTTCCCGATAATTTTCCCGAATTGTCGACCAATCATCTTCATTCGGAGCTTCTTGTCCAGTTTCCGCCATCTTTGCCACGATCGCACCACGAATGGATTATCGTGTTGCATATTGTTTTCTTAATAACCGACTTGAAAGTTATAGAATATCTATTTCAACAGTATTTCATTTGCAAAGAGTGTTTCTATGAAATGTCGAATTAAGAGATAAAAAGCACATTACAATTGCGATGAAAAAGATTTCCATTATTTCCATGAAAGAAGGCGAATAATTTCCGACGGCTCCGACTTTTTAAGGAACGTCGATTACTAAGAATATAATAAAGCAATGCTTCTATAAATGCCAGAAATTATGCAAAATTAATGCAGAATAAATTGCAAATAATCGTATTTCCTGAGAAATATTCAAATATTCGTTGGGAGCGAATAATTCTAATTCTAATTATCTAATGTATAAAGTACAATTGTACGTACGTACGTACGTACGTATGTATGTATGTATGTATGTATGTATGTATGTATGTATGTAGGGAGGGCATAATCACGTTGACACACCGGTTCTCGTCAGATCACTGAAGTTAAGTTACATTGAGCCTGGCTAATACCAGATTGGTGACCATTTGGGAATTCTAGGTGCTGTCTGTGCTCTCTGCGTATCTCGGCATTGTTTCCAGTCGTCCGGAACCTCCACTTGCCATTGGTATTCAACAATGTCGACTCCAGAGAGGTATGATTGGAGATTGCACAACTCTTGCCACAAAAAATTTGATGCGCAGGCACCTTTACAATGGGTATCCATAGTCTGTCAAGACTGAAGGAAGCCATGTATGTATGTATGTATGTATGTATGTATGTATGTCAGGTCATGTTATATGCTACTGGTACCATGTAACCCAGTACTACCTGCCTCATGGTCGGGTCACCGGCGACTAAACTGGTTCCCCCATCAGACTTGTTTGGTGAGGAGGGTGGCTAGTCTCCCTGAAGGATTAAAAACAAGACCTTCCAAAGGGCGAATGAACTCTTTTTCGGGGTCAACGGCCAACTAGCACCGTGTGTGTTTGTGTGTATGTATGTGTGTGTGTTGGGGTGGATAGGGCTCCCGTAAGCCATGCTGAAGGCGACCTTTCTAGGAGAAGCAAATCTCTGATTTAAAAAAACCATAAAGCGGGAGACCAGTACCCACATTAAGCTGGTCTGCAGTTTAATTTGTTGCTGGCTATCTTGCTCTTGCTTGTTGCTGGATCTCAACATTTGGAACCGAGAGAGAGACTTAGCTGTCATACAAAGCTCAAACACTGTAACATCATCTGTGTATAGATACTCCCTCAGCCATTTGTCTATAAAAATGGTCCTGGAGCGATGGAAAAATTGTGACGTGTAGAGGCTTAAAATGCTGGAAGCATGTAATAATTGATCTCAACGACCATCTTCAGTGTCATGCCTGCTTGAGCGTGTGAATTCACCGGTAGGACTAAAAAAAAAAAAAAAAGTCATTTTTGGGCTCATGGATTTTAGTGTCTGAGGGAGTGGCACTCGTCTGACAAGACGTTGCAATCATCATGTATGTATGTATGTATGTATGTATGTATTTTCAGCTAAAACTCTAAAAGTACAAAATAAGCACTCACAAAGTTGGTATTTTCTAAATATCTAATATATATTTTTTTTTCTTGGGAGTCACCACTTATCAAGGCCCGAAGCCCACTCGAAGATAAGGGTTAATGAATGTAAAGTGGTTGCGTTAATGGTGTAAATTAGGTATAATTTGATTATTTATGGGGATGGTTTAACAAGAATTTGTTTACATTGGACTTGAAGATTATCATGTTGTAATCAACTAGATAATCAACAGATAATTAAAGAACGAAAGAAAAGAAGTTTATATTATTATTTTTTTCATGCTCCATACATGGCATGTAGCCACTTGATGTAATAAGCTAACGAGAACAAAAGATGGTTATTGCAAAGAAGAAAACAGTCAGTAGAAAGGGAGTTCCACAAGACTACATGTATCGGATAGAATCTACTGGAATAGGAAGTTGTATTACACTGAGGTGTAAAAATAGTGATTGATGGAGACAACTAGACCAATAAGTCAAAAGAGCTGGAACAAAGGAAATTGGTCAGACAATTACAAGGAACACATGCCATAATCGTATTTGTAGAAAACACTGAGACTAGCAACATCACGTTTGTGAGAGAGGTTGCAGAGAAGAGAGAAAGCAAATTACAGATACGTTTCAGCACCTGATCAAAAAACTTTGGCTAACATTCACATCTGTGCTGACTTCAAAGTCCACAATGTGGAATAGTTGACCCACTCAAATAAGACAGATGATGAGGGGAGGTTCTGTCATGATTTCTCAATTCAGATCTTTCACGAACCCACACGTGTGCCCAATACTAACGGTCAGTATGCAAGCGTTGTAGACCTTTTTATCACAACTTGCTCTGAGCTATGTTCATCTTCCGTTCTTTCTCCTCTGGGATTTTCCGACCACTCGGTTGTATCAGTTAAGATAAAAATGAAATGTAATAAGTCCTCAGATATATTTCTCCATCGTACAATATATCGATATTCTATGGTTGATTGGGATAGATTCCGTACATTTATATCTGATTCCATGTTAAAATGAATGTGTCCTCTATAGTAGCAGACTTGATGGAATGGTTAATTTTTTTATTTTTTATATTCAATTTTCACCCCAAACAAGGCACAGTACCACTTTGAAGTAGGAGGCTACTATCGGGCTCATAATTTGTGGGGGCATTATAAAGGGAGATGAGTAGAAAGATGTTTGTTCACATTACACTTGAACTTCTGCATATCAGTACAGTTGGGAAATCAGAATCCCGGAAGGGAGTTCCAAAGACTTGCAGTAAAAGGCTTTCTTACACCTAGGGATCGCTATTGTAAAGAGGTGGGACTTAGTTGCTTGTCAGGTTTGTCAGGGTAGTCACATCGAGGAGGTACAAGTGCTTGCAGTTCGTCAGAGCAGCCACCATTAAAGTATTTGTAGAACAGGCAAAGGGATGCAACATTTCATCGATGGGACAGAGGCTGAAGCCTGGATGACAGTTCAGGACCTATCAGGTTGGCGACTCTCTTTTGAACCCTGTCCAAGAGTGAGAGACAAGCAGCAGACGCACCAACCCAAATATGACAACAGTACTCCATACATGAGCGAATGGTGGCCTTATAGAGGTACAGGATACTTTCAGGCGTAAGTAATTTTCTAGCACGGTAGAGAGAGCCCACCTTCTTTGCAGCAGCCTTGGCAATGCTCTCAATGTATCTATTCCAGTTCATGTTCCCTGTAAATATTAGGCCGAGGAGTTTAAAAGAAGTACTTTCAGGCAATGTGTTCTTGGCCATTGCTATTGGTGGTAGAGAAGGTTTCTTGTAGTTATTGAAGGAAACAAGCTTAGTCTTGTCTTAATTGTAGGTATAGACCGATTTATACCCTCCAAAAAATTCCAGCAAAAACCTAACAGCCAATTATGGTACTCCCCAGAATGTGCTGCTGCTATTGCACACAGAAATCACTTTTTTTTTTCAGTTTTGGAAAATAGCAAACAGGATCCTGAACAGAAGGGTGTGTTCTATCCCAACCATCATTAATGAACCTGAGGTCATCTCGAGAGCATTAGACAAAGCCAAACTATTTGCCAAGAACTTTGCAGCTAATTCTACACTATGCGACCAAGACCATCAACCCCGCCATATTTCGTCCTATAGCAGACAACATGCTATGCAACATAAAAATATCTGTGTGTGATGTCGCCATACTAATCAAGAACCTTTGTTCCAGTAAAACACCGGCCCTGATGGCATTCCAATTATAGTGTTGAAAAAGCTTCAACCAGAACTTGCTCTCATACTGACAAAGCTGTTTAAGTGTTGTCTTAAGGAGAATTGCTTCCCAACACCCTGGAAAACCTCATCAGTATGCCCTGTATTTAAGAATTCAGGTGATAGATCATCTCTCTCTGTCTCCTGTGTGTCATGAGCAAGTTCCTGATGAACCGGCCCCTTAAGTAAGACACTTTATCAAATCTCCAATACTAACGTTTACTACGATACTATCCCATTGATTACTGTACACTCTATAACACTTATCCTCGAGTGGCCTCCGGGCCTTGATAAGGGGTGACCCCTATGTAAAAAAACAAAACAAAAAAAGAAAATGGAACAGAAATTCACTAGCCCAAATATAAGATATTAGTTATGCTTTGAGGGTACGTTAGAAGGGAAAGAGACAGCTGAAAGTCAAGGAGAAGGTGGAGAGAAAATTTTTTGGATTGGACATTTCTCAACAGTCGGGAATCCATCAACCAACTTGCCCTTGTAATTGTGAGGCAAGAGTTGCGCATCCCTAACCACACCTCACCTGAATCGGCAATGTTTGAGTCCAGTGGCAAGTAGAAGACTAGGACGACTGGAAACAATGCCGAGATAAGCGGAGAACACATACAGCACCTGAAAGTCCCAAATGGTCACCCATTTAGTACTGACCAGGTTCAATGTTGCTTAACTTCGGTGATCCAGAGGGAACCGGTGTGTCAACGTGATTACATAAAATTATATATTAGGTCAATAAATCACGTTGGTTCGCAATCCACACCAAGCAGAAACTGCGACTCGTAATGAATCCATTTTTGTACTCAAACTGTGCTCAAATCCGAAAATAACTTCCTTGCCAGAAAGATAGAAGCAAATCTGGAAAAGAAAAAAAGAAAAATAGAAAAACGTAGGAGACATAAGTTTGTAGATAAATTCCTGTGAAGCGATCTGTTCACTATGCCATAATTGATGGTAGATAAATAAATTAAAATAGACAATTCTGAATAATGGATGGACTGAGATGGCTAAATAGATTAATGCGCAGACGCTGTGAACATAGATAATGAATAGAAAATGAGGGACTCTTTTTACTCGCCAATTTCTTCAGGAGGAAAACGCAAGGGGAAGGGGGTGCAAATCTCTCTCTCTCTCTCTCTCTCTCTCTCTCTCTCTCTCTCTCTCTTTTAAGATTTTTTCAATCATTCTAGATCTAGCTGAAACCACTGTCAACTCTTTATCTGTGCCTAAATCAAAACGTAGATTCCATGAACAAAGTTTCTTTCTTAGAAGTGCACGCCTGTGGAACTGTCTTCCGTTTGCCTGTTTCCCACCTGACTACAACTTGGATGTCTTCAAGTTCAACATAAACAAATTCCTGATCAACTGCCCCCTTAAATAAGACATTTTATCAAATCTCGATTACTACGATATTATCCCATTGATTACTGTACACGCAATAACCCTTATCGCTGAATGGCTTCCGGGCCTTGATAAGTGGTGACCTCCATGTAAAAAAAAAAAAAAATTTGTTTTTTCATCCGTCCCTTGTTTTCTCTCCCCCTTCAATTTTGGCAGCTACAAGGCCTATGTCAAATCAACACTGACGAAAATCAAATTAAGGTTCTGTATAAACTAGATAGTCACTCCCAAATGAGACAATTTATCTACCCATATTTGTATTCTTTTCCTTGAGCATAATGTCGATATGTTTCTTGGGTGCTTATCAAATATCAGCCCAATATTAAAAATTTTCCATAAAAAAGAAAAAAAAAAAATAGCACAGAAATGTTTATTATGTATTTACATACTAGGTTGTAAAAAAAAAGGCTGCATCAAAAATTATACAAATTCTTTAAGTATTTTTTAAACAAGGAAAAAAAGTAACATTTTAACATCAACATTGCTCGTCCGCCATTTTTTGTTTACTTCAAAGTCATCGCCCAGGGATATAAATTAAAATTTAAATATCACGCAGGCATCATAATAATACTGTCTAGAAATTGTTCAGCGATCAAATTTAATTTTTTTTTAATAAAAAACAAAAATATTGGACAAATTGGTGCAAATTTTGGTATGCCGCCACATATGAGACCATTTGTCTATCATATCTATGTTCTTTTCCTTGCCCATAATGTCGATATGTTTCTTTGGTGCTTATCCAGTATTAGCCCAATTTTAAAAGCTTCTCATAAAAAAGAAAAAAAAAGGCACAAAAAGTTTATTATGTATTCATGCATGAGGGTAAAAAAAAAAAGGGCAGTATACCAAAAATCACGCAAATTCATCATGTATTTGTTAAACAACAAAAAAAATTATTTTAACAGTGATATTTCTCGTCCGCCATTTTCTGTTTACTTCAGGGTCAATTTCACCCTAATATTAAAAACTGCTTGTAAAAGGAAAAAAAAAAGCACAGAAATGTTTATTATGTATTTAAATGCTTAAAAAAAAGAAAAAGACTGCTCCAAAAATTATATAAATTCACTAAGTATTTTTGAAAAAGAAAAAAATAGTAACATTTTAGCATCGACATTTCTCGTCCACCATTTTCTATTTATTTTAAGGTCAACAACCAAGGGACATAAATCAAAATTTAAATATCACATGGTCATCATAATAATACTCTCTAGAAATTGTTTAGCCATCAAATTTAAATATATATATATATTTTTTTTTACAAAGTAGTCACCACTTATCAAGGCCCGGAAGCCACTTAGGGATAAGGGTTATTGCGTGTACAGTAATCAATGGGATAGTATCGTAGTAATCGTTAGTATTGGAGATTTGATAAAGTGTTTTACTTGAGAAGGCGGTTCATCAGGAATTTGTTTATGTTGGACTTGAAGACATCCAGGTTGTAGTCAAGTGGGAAACAGACAAATGGAAGAGAGTCCCACTGGCGGCACTTCTAAGAAAGAAGCTTTGTTCATGGAATCTACGTTTTGGTTTTGGCATAGCTAAAGAGTGGGGAAAATATTTGACAGTGGTTTCAGCTAGACGGGTTTTTATCATGAAAGATTGGTGAGGGGGAGGCTAGAGATTGGAGCTCAGACGAGCACTTGCCATGGAAGTAGCGATAAAACAAAGACAGGCTCGCAACATCTCTTCTGTGGGAGAGAGATTGCAGGGAAGAGAAAAGAGCATCCTCCACTAAGCCACAAAGCCTATTTTGTACTCTGTCAAGGCAGGATAGGCTGTTTTTAGCAGCTCCTGCCCAGGTGTATCAGCAGTACTCCATCTTTGGGCGTACTTGACTTTTATACAGATAGAGAATTGCATCAGGGGTGAGATATCTTCTGGAACAGTAGAAGGATCCTACCATTTTTCCAGAGACCTTGGCAACTGAGTTGATATAAGTGTTCCAATTCAGGTCAGGAGTAAAGGTCAAGCCCAGAAGCTTATCAAAACATGGAGCATCTCCAAGACGAGAGCCATCCATTTCAATAGATGCCAGATGGGGATCAGAGCATTGATATATTTTATAAAAAAACAAAAATACTGGACAAATTGGCGCAAATTTTGGTATGTCGCCACATATGAAACCATTTTTCTATTCATATCTGTTTTTTTTTTCCTTGACCATAATGTCGATATGTTTCTTTGGATCTTATTCAGCATTAGTCCAATATTAAAAATTGCTCATAAAAAAGAAGGTAAACAAAAAAGGCACAGGAACGTTTATGATGTATTTACGTGTTAAGGTTTAAACTGCTCGTAAAAAAGAAAGTAAACAAAAAAGGCACAGACACGTTTATGATGTATTTACGTGTTAAGGTTTAAACTGCTCGTAAAAAAGAAAGTAAACAAAAAAGGCACAGACATGTTTATGATGTATTTACGTGTTAAGGTTTAAACTGCTCGTAAAAAAGAAAGTAAACAAAAAAGGCACAGACATGTTTATGATGTATTTACGTGTTAAGGTTTAAACTGCTCGTAAAAAAGAAAGTAAACAAAAAAGGCACAGACACGTTTATGATGTATTTACGTGTTAAGGGTTAAACTGCTCATAAAAAAGAAAGTAAACAAAAAAGGCACAGACACGTTTATGATGTATTTACGTGTTAAGGGTTAAACTGCTCGTAAAAAAGAAAGTAAACAAAAAAGGCACAGACACGTTTATGATGTATTTACGTGTTAAGGGTTAAACTGCTCGTAAAAAAGAAAGTAAACAAAAAAGGCACAGACATGTTTATGATGTATTTACGTGTTAAGGTTTAAACTGCTCGTAAAAAAGAAAGTAAACAAAAAAGGCACAGACACGTTTATGATGTATTTACGTGTTAAGGGTTAAACTGCTCATAAAAAAGAAAGTAAACAAAAAAGGCACAGACACGTTTATGATGTATTTACGTGTTAAGGGTTAAACTGCTCGTAAAAAAGAAAGTAAACAAAAAAGGCACAGACACGTTTATGATGTATTTACGTGTTAGGGTTTAAACTGCTCATAAAAAGAAAGTAAACAAAAAAGGCACAGAAACGTTTATGATGTATTTACGTGTTAAGGGTTAAACTGCTCATAAAAAAGAAAGTAAACAAAAAAGGCACAGAAACGTTTATGATGTACTTACGTGTTAAGATTTAAACTGCTCGTAAAAAAGAAAGTAAACAAAAAAGGCACAGAAACGTTTATGATGTATTTACGTGTTAAGGGTTAAAAAAAGATTGTATAGCAAAAATTATGTAAAGTATTTTTTAACAACAACAAAAAAAGAAACTTTTTTAACAGCAACGTTTCTCGTCCGCCATTTTTGTTTACATTAAGATTAATTTTACCCTAATATTAAAAACTGCTCGTAAACAAAGGAAATAAACGAAATGGCACAAAAATGTTTAATATGTATTTACGTGTTAGGTTTAAAAAAAAAATCTCAGAGAAGTTCCATTTAATTTTGCGGGACACAAAGGAGGAAAGGTAAAATTATTCTCAGTGGATGTAGTGAAACGAGTTCTCTGTGTGAATGTTTTACTGCACGGAGGGGGACCATAGATTGGAACTCTGTTGAGCACCTAATGTGAAAATCATGATAGATTAAAGAAAGACACAAAAATGGTAAAAAAAACTTAGAAAACGTAGTGGAATCGAGCCATAAATGGATGGTAACATTTAATGTTGCCAAGACTAAGCTTCTTTTCTTTAGCAATTGCAAGAAACCTTCTCAACCACCGAGTGTCATGACTAATAACACTTGAGATCTCATCGTCCAAACTTCTCAGCTTAACAGTCACAGGCAACATGAATTAGAATACATTGAAACTATTAGAGTAGAAGTCTTTCCGGCATCTAGACACTTCAGACGTGAAGGGGTGAGATTTTGCTGCTTTTCAGGTTAGTCGGGAGTATGTACGTCGAGGCAAATACTATGAGTTCATCAAAACACATTCCATTAAAACACTTGTAAAACAGAGACAGAGACGCAACACTGCAGTGATGGGACAGAAGTTGGAATAGTGCAGGACTTATTAGATTTGAGACTCTCTTTTGAACCCTAAAAGTGAGAGGCTGGTGGTAGAGGCACCAGCCCAGACGTGGTAACAATATGCATGCATGAATTATGGCTTTGTAAATATATATATGATACTCTCTGGTGCAATTAATTCTCTAGTATGGTAGAGGGAGCTCACTTTCTTTGCAGCAGGTTTGGCAATGTCCTCAATGTATTTGTCCCAATTCATGTTGCCTTTGGATGTTTAGCTGAAGAGTTTGAAGAATAATCTTTCAGGTAGGTTATTATTTGTCATGAAGGTTTTGCTTTTAAAACTAGATGCGATACACTTTTTGTCCATGGAAGGGTTCATTTCCGGTGATTATTTCATAAGATGGAGACCCACATTTTATTTGACGTTTCTGAATTTTTGAGATGAGGATTGGTTATTCGTATTATTTGGATTCATCGGACTATTGCTCTCATCTTGAGTGTTGAAGCAGTTACCATAACAGGCTGCACTCATGCATAAAACTACATATAGTGTCATTTTTCACAATGTTTCGGTTGATGTAACCGCTGACTCTCTTCAGGTGTATCTTGTCAAACTTGGGAATGTTTCAGTTGAACTCTGGAATTCCGACAGAATTTTGAACAAAACCCTTTATTTACTTCACGGTAGTAGCATGTTCTTGTTCCATCAGCCATGACTGGATAGAGGTCCTAAATAAGTCCTAAGTAATTCGCAATTGTATTTTTCGGTCATACTGAGAATTGAACCTTCAACCCCGAGGAGGATATCACTTTTAAAATTGATTTTTCCAAATACTCTAACCACTGTGCCATGGGTCCATGGCTGACGGAACAAGAGCATGCTACTCCTGTGAAGTAAATAAAGCGTTTTGTTTGAAATTCCGTCCAAATTCCTGAGTTCGACAGAAACATTCCTGAGTTTGACAAGATACATCTGAAGAAAGTCGGAGGTTACATCGACCGACCTAAACATTGTGAAAATCACAATCAAAATGAGAACAGTAGTCCGATGAATCCAAATGATATGAACATTTTATTTATTTTTTATTTACTGAATTTTTGTATGTTAAAAAATAATTGTCTTTTTTATAAACTAAATGAATATACACACGCAAGGAATTACGCAACACTGGACTTAAAAACGACCATGTTGTAGTCAGATGGAAAGCAGCTGCGTAGTATTGTGTTACACAGATGGGAAATTCTAGGAAAGAAACTTTTTTGTGGAAGTTCTGTATAGTTTTAGGTACAATGAAGGAGAGAGGAAATTTCCTTGCAGTGGTCGTTGCTAGACGAGTTCTTGCTGTGAATATGTTACGGGGGCGGGGAAAGAATACAACATAGTCGTTAAATTTTTAAACCAAAAATGACTTTTAACACGCTATGTCAACGTGAAATCCTCTCCTTTCCACATGTTAAGAATGGCTTTCTAAATAGATTATTTGTTTGGTTGTTTGGTTGTTTGTTTATTTGTTTGTTTGGTTGGTTGGTTGGTTGGTTCGTGCATTCATTCATTCGTTTTACGGCATATCAAGCCTTTTTGGGATATTTAATGCCAATTATAGTAATTTTGGAAAAACGCTTTTATACTTCAATCTCTTTATATCATCAAATATTTATTTATGGTGTTTGGTTTGGTTGTTTTGTAGAGGGAAAGTTTTTTTTTGTTTTTTTGGGGGCTTTGTAGAATATGATTGAGTTTTGCAAAGAGAAGGGAAAACAAAACAATAACATCAATGTTTGGTGCATTTTAGATCAGGAAGCCAATATCTTCAGATAGCCTGATCTGGTAACACCAGCGCTTTCTAAACTCTCTAAAGAGAAATCCTTCTTAACATGGAGAAGGGTGGGAGGACACCATGTATTGAATTTATTTTCTAGCAGTCTTCATTTCTGCATTTTCTGACTGCTTATGTAGTCTGTTGGAAGATGCCAGTGCTAAGTTGCTGGGGGTAAGGTTATAAAAAGGATAAGTACCACCAAGTCAATGAAGATAAAAAAAAAAACATCAGCTTTGTAGCTATTAAAGAAACTTTTGTTATTGTTTGATAGCTGTCTTTTGCTGAAAGGTCAAGGTCAACGCGAGTGTTCAAAGATAGAGAGGTGATACACAGCCTGTAAAGCGATCAGTAGGAATCCTACCACGTGACTGTGTGAGATAAAAAAAAAAAAAGAAGAAAGGTCGTGATAGGAAGAGTAGGAATACCAACCAGTAAAAGGAAGCGTAAATCATTAGTTCAGGGGTGGCCAACCTATGGCACATGTGCAAACAACGATGTGTTACACGATTACAAGAACCTGAAAGATGTTAAAAGAAAAAAAAAAAATGGCTTCTCATACAATAAACAAAACAAACAAACCAAAAAAAAAAAAAAAAATGATTTCTAGGGGGGAAAAAAACTACCACAGATATTTAAGTAAGCTATTCGTATTATTTGGATTCTTAGGACTTTTGTTTTCATCTTAAGTGTCATTTTTCACAACGTTTCGGTCGATGTAACCTCCAACCTTCATCAGGCGTATCTTGTCGAACTTGAATCTATGGATAAAGTACTTGGTAAAATTAAGTTGTATTAATAAGTTACATTCTTCTTAAGATCGAAAGTTCAATCCTCAATGCAGACAACACTCAAAATACAATTGCAAATTACTTAGGACTTCTACCCACTCTTGGCTGATGGAACAAGAGCATGCTACCCTCGTGGATTAAATATAGAGTCCCGTTCTAAATTCCATGCATATTTCCCGACTTTGAGAAAAAGATTCTCAAGTTCGACAAGACAGAGAAAAAAAATAGCCTCCATTCTGTCGTGAGAGAGAATGGATATCCCTTGTAAGATTGTCTGTGAATGTAAGCATAAAGCAAGGGTTGCACAATCCCAAACCTCACTTCTCCTGATTCGGAACTGATTCCAGTGGCAAGGAGAAGTCAAGGACAACTGGATACAATGCTAACCCTAACCTCTGATTTTCTTTTGGTGTATCTTGTCGAATTCAGTAATGTTTGTGTCGAACTCAAGAATTTCAACAGAACCCTTTATTTACTTCTCAGGGGTAGAATGCTCTTGTTCCATCAGCCATGACTGGATAGAGGTCCTAAGTAATTCGCAATTGTATTTTTTTACTTGCTCACACTGAAAATGGAAGCTTCAACTATCAGGAGATTATCACTTTTTACAATGGATTTTTCCAAATATTCTAACAAGCGTGTCAAAAATCCTTGCGATATTCAATCCTTATCTAAAAAATTCGGAAACGTCTATCTCTTTTTCTTGGACTTTAAACACAAGGTCGGGTGTTTGTTTAATAAAAATATTTCTGTGGAACAAACTGGATTCGAACATAGCCCACCCAGGTTTTCAGTCAGTGTCGTTAAACATTTGGCCACCAAATTATTGTTAAAAGCGATTTGAGCTAAGATCAATTCTAATGTAAAACTTACCAATTAATTTCATTCATTTTATGACACACTAGCTGGACGCCCGGCGTTGCCCAGCCATACAATACGTGATATTTTAATTTTTGCAGATTGCATATCTATTATTATAGAATCAATCCTCTATAAATTATTATATATTACGAGGAATAATTTGCCCAGTGGACTAATTCGCAAAAAAAAAAAAAGAATTAAAAACATTATAATGATAATGTCGTTCATCTGTCTGTATTTGTTTAAATATCACGTCAGCTGATATCAGGAAAAGTCACTTCTGATTAATATTTAATTTTGAAATATGCAAACAAAGAAATCCTCTATTGAATATTATCTATTATGAGGAATGATTTGGCCGGTGGACTAATTTGCAAAAAATAAAAAAATAAAAATAAATAATAATGATAATGTGGTTCATAAAATTTCGTTTGTGCTTATTTACAATATTACGTCAGTTGATATTTGGATATGCTCATTGTTGTGACATGACAATTAAGTAGATACCATTGGTTTCACCTGTAAATTCAATATTTCAAATTTTCGAATTTCGCTACAATAACGAAAAAGAACCAAAATATAAATATATACAAATTCATAACTTTATATATGAAGAGTTTTGTCATTGTATCATTCTTTGATGCAGTCATGATAAATCATGATAAATTTTTAACACACAATATATATTTAATATATATTTATTATATATTTATTGTATATTTATTACATATTTCTTATATATTTATTACATATTTATTATATATTTATTACATATTTATTATATATTTATTATATATTTATTGTATATTTATTATATATTTATTGTGTTTAATATGCATTTCTTTCTTTTCCTTTTCTTGGTGGTCCTGGATATGACCTTAAACTATATCCAGTGGTGAGGCCCCAGCTTGTGGGCTTTGGGGAGTGTGGAGCCACCCTTTAATTACCATTGCCATTGCTCCCAGGCCACTCTGACCCGGAGTGGTAGTACATGTTAGGGTCCCAACTATGGGTTAAATAGAAACCGACATGAAAACAACAAATATATTCTATTAAAAAAAATTTTCTTTAAAATCTTTGGATTCGGCATTAAATAACCCGAAAAGGGTTGATATGCCGTAAAACAAAAACAACCAACCAACCTTCTCTTGGTAGAGTCGTTCATTGATGCTGAGTCAAAATTATCTTCCTTGGAGATTTTTAGTTTAAATACTAGAGGGCGCTGCTGTGGCGAGATTTTGTACTCTCCTCTTCAAAGTAGTTAGCAATTCAGATACCAGACTCTATATAGAGATATATAGATAAACTAGCAGTGCTACCCGGCGTTGTTCGGGACATAAAACCTAAATAGAAGATGTTAAATAGTGTTAAGTTTCTTCTCACACCTTCTCTAGAAGAAATTTATTTTTTATGTGAGAAGTGAAAAAAAATTATACTTAGATGAACTTAAGAGCATTATTGAACCAAATAAAATTTCTTCCACCCAGCTTTCTTTGAAGAAAACTGAAGATAGTTAAAAAAACAAAACAAAAAAAGATGAATTAAATCTAGAGTTAGTATGTCTAAAATTAAAAACAAAAATGCTGACTCACTTCCTGTGCTGTATTAATACATGATATTAAAATTGCTTTTAATTATTGATAACACTCAAGGCTATAAATGGTAACTTGACTTTCAAATAATGAATCTTTTCTTACTAAATTTTAGATTTTTTTTTTATCAGGGTTACGCTAATTAAAAAAAAACAAGTTTGTAGGTATTGGTTGTGTATTTTTAAATTTTTATCTGGACATACAACCATACAAACACAGACAACTTTATATAATCGAATACAAAAACACGCTTTGTCTGTTACATTGAATTTCTCTTTAATATCCATTTATTTTATCCTCTTCGTTTTCCAGGATGAATGTGTGTTCTACATTTCTACATGGTTTCTCCTTTTTTCTGTAATCAAATAAAGCGAATGGGATGAGTATCTCGAAGACAAAAATCTTCAAAGATTAGAAGTAACAGCTAATACTTTGTCATTTCCTTTGGAATCTTGATCAATCACAAGCCTTCCAGAGGGTGTTTCATCCTATACATTTGACTAGCAGGGTTACCGGTATTACCTGGTTCAAAAATATAATATATTCCTATGGAAACTTCCATCTCTTTTCCTTTTCCCTCTCCTCATGCATCATTTTTTCTTACTTCGCCCATCACTCTCTATGGACACACACACACACGCAGTCAACTCGCAAGGGAATTAATTCCTAAATTAAAATAATTTAATTAGAACATAATCTGGCTGGAAAACCCTCCACCTGGCGAAATCTGCACCAACTAAGGTTAAAGAATGAATAATTTTTCTTAAATTTTAGATATAATTCATCATGGGTGACGCCAATCAAGAAAATGCCAACTTTGTAGGTTTTACCAACTAGCTATGCCAGTGGTGATGTATAGCTTTGGCATTGTTGATTGGCCACAGAGAGACTGGCCACAGAGAGACTGGCCACAGGCTAGACACTAAAACAAGAAAAATGTTAACATTATAATAAGTAATATATGGAAACCAGTGTCTACCAAGACTGTATGTACCAAGAGGAACAGGAGGTGTGGGTTTGTTAGAGATTGACCATCAACACTGAGCGACTATTGTGAGCACTAGGCAATATCTAATAAGCTCCCAGAACCTAAACCTTAAAATGGTATTTGAACACCAAGAAAAGAGAGCCAGTAGAATTACTTCCATCACAAAACTGGCCAAACATTTTGCACAAGACTGTGTTACAAATGAGACAGAAACAGAAAGCAAGCTCGCAATGGAAAAAGCCCAAAAGCGTCGGCAAAAATACACTAAGACTTTCCATTCCAGGAAACTGAAAGAATGGGCCAACCAACAGCGTGCCAAGTATTTCCTGGATGAACTATCACAGGAATATATAGATAAAGAAGGATCTGTAGATTGGCTTAAAAAAGGATCTTTTCACTATGATCAGGAGAGAATGATAATGACCACTCAAGATCAAGACTTGATGACCTATGCTTTTAAAAAGATGAGTGGCCTCAGCAATTACAAGTGCAAGTTCTGCCACACAGAAGTAGAGAGTATGAGCCACCTGACATCCAGTTGTAAAATCCTATTGGGGGACGGCTATTATACAATGCGACACAATGGAGTGTGTAAATATCTCCACTGGAAAAATCTATAAAAACTTGAATATCCAATGTAGTAGCAAGTCCTGGGAACATTTTTACCGGAAAGAACAGTTGGAAATAAGTCATACACCATCCACTATGACTACGAAATTCCTACATCTACATACCTAGAAAATGGGACTATTAAGCCTGACATAGTGATATGGGACAAGAGTAAGAAAGTGACAACCCTACTTGAAGTAAGCGTCCCTAATGATGCTGGCCTTAATAGAGCTAAGAGGGAGAAAATAACAAAATACCAAAGACTTATGTACGACATAAAAAAACTGGAATCTTAAGAAGGTATCCATCATTCCAGACATGATAAAAGCAACCGGGCTAATGAAAAAGAATTTCAAAAACTATCTGGCGAATATACCCGGTGAACCAAGTGCAAGAGAAATATAAACAATAGCGCTTAAAAAGACGGTTAAAATCTTTAAAAAATCTCTCGGTTGGAGTAACTAAACTAATGGGAGAATGTTTGGCATCCGGTAGAATGCTCCAACTCCAGCAAAATCAAAGTAATAAGAAAATTAAAACAAAAGAGAAATACTGACTTTTATGGCTACCTGGTGTTGACTGAGACCAAAGTGTAACAAATTTCTATTTAAACTTTTTCTTTTTACCTCTCTTTATCTTTCTCTGTTTCCTTCTTCTTCTTCTTCTTCTTCTTCTTCTTCTAACCCCCTCTTTCTCCTCTACCAAGCCCATTCTTTCCTTTGTTTAGATTCCCTGAAGAATGATTTGGCATAAGATAAAAAAATCAGAATTATTTCTCTATAGTACATAAGATGTCTGAACAAAATGTGCAACAAGATCTTTGTTCACATTACATTTACATTTCTGCATGTTAGTACAGGGGACAAGTAGGAAACTTCAAAGGGAAGCAGTTCGAGGAACTAATGTATTAGATTAGAAAATTTATCAGCACCTTGGGACCTTTACAGTAAAGGGGTAGGATTTTGCTACCAGTCGGGTTGGTCATTTACGTTGAGTGGGTACAAATACGGCATAATCATTGGATCACATTCCATGAAAATACTTGAACACAAGGGATGATGAAGACTACCGTTTGCGCCCCCCCTCCATAAGTCATCTTCTGGCTTGAGATAAGTATTAGTGAATAATATTAACAAAAAAGTGAATTCATCGTTTTATATATATATATATATATATATATATATATATATATATATATATATATATATATATATACCAACAGAACGTCCAGCAAAACGCTTAAATAAGATATTTTGATTAATGCAAATTTCATATTTATTATTATATTGGATCCAATATATAGTAATGATTTAAAAAGTTTTAAAAAAAAAATGAGTTGCGCTTACAATAACCCTTATCCCTGAGTGGCTTCCGAGCCTTGATAAGTGATGACCACCATGTAAAAAAAAAAATATATATATAGTAATGATTTAAAAAGTAAAAAAAAAAAATGACTTGTGCATGACCAACGAGAATCGAAACCAAAATGTTTAGCTTACAATTTACTTTTTCCTCTGCCGTTAATGACTGAGCTATGAAGATATGTTTGCTGCAAGGCTAAAAATTAAAACATAAAACAATAATTACTACTAATTTATTTATTGTTGTTGTTTCACGACGTTTCGGCCTTCGTCAGGTTGTAACCGCAACGAGATAGAAACTCCGAATCTCCTAACTGCATTCTCAGCAATTACTGACATTCATAGTTGTTATCTCATTGCGGTTAACATCTGACGAAGGCCAGAGAAATAGTTGGCTAAAACGTCGTGAAACAACAACTAAGAAAGATGAGAATAATAGTCCGCAATAAATAAATTAATAAAATAATACTCATCTCAAGTAATGAATTTCAATTAATATAATATAAATAGCTACTATGTTAGGCATGCATATTTATAATGCCGTCGTTCGACATTCACCTTGCAAATTTCATTTTTTTAAAAGATTTTTACACTTTTTTACTGATTTTTCCAGACTAAAACCCTAATATAAAGTTTTAAATACCTTATATACGAAGTTTCATGTCTGTAGACAAAAAAAAATCTCTAGGAGGAGTTTGGTAGGAAAATTTTTTTTAAACATGCGTACGTAAATATATATGGAAAGAGTTTTGTGTTTATTATGATATTTTTACACAAATATTACACAAGTGTTAATCATGTAGAATATCTGCATTAATATATTACACGTAATAGTTAACTAAAGATGATCATCCCATAAGAAAACCGAATGTATTAAACAATATGAAATTAGCTAGATTTTTTGCTAGCGAATGCAATTCCACGACCGATATATAACAAAGTTTTTTTTTACTTTTTTAAATAAATAGAAAAAAGAGGTTTTAATATGAATGTCAATACACAAAAACCCCAAATTTATAGGAGTATATGTGTGTGTGTGTGTGTGTGTGTGTGTGTGTGTGTGTGTGTGTGTGTGTGTGTGTGTGTGTGTGTGTGTGTGTAAAAGTGCGGTTGGAGGCTTGTCAATGCAGGAATCATACAATAGTTGGAAACACAAAACTAAATAAATAATGATAAATAATTCAAAGGGTTTAGTAATTTTCAATAAGTATTTATTTACCTGAAAACGGAAAACAACAGCATAGACAGTTGATCTACATTTCTTACCTCTTGAAAATGGAGGATGCCCCGAAAATATTTGAGTAAATATACAATCTATAGTTAAGGTAAATAAATACTTATTGAAAATTATTGAACCCTTTGAATTATTTATCATTATTTATTTATTTATCTGTTTCCAACGATTGAATAATTCCTGCATTGACAAGCCTTCAAACACACCTTTTTATCCGATAAACAATGCTTTAAGCAAACTATGAGATACTCCTTATATATATATATATATATATATATATATATATATATATATATATATATGTGTGTGTGTGTGTGTGTGTGTGTGTGTGTGTGTGTGAGTCAAATTATGTAGAATTACAACAACATTTACTATTTGACAAAGGAGTACAAATAATTATTAAAGTTTTTATCGTTGTTTTCTAGATTTTAAATTCACTGAAATTCAAGTGTTTATCAAAAAATGGTCGGCGACAAGCAGAGTGTAATTATAGTGTATTTATTTATACAAACATTATTAGCTACATATGTGCATACATGTTTCTGCTCTAACTCCTTTGGAAAAACAATATCTCCAGCCCGGATATTTTTGTTTTTATTCACTGTCTCTAAAGGAGTTGCAGCAGAAACATGTACACACATATGTAGTCAATAATGTTTGTATAAATAAATTCACTATATATATATATATATTTATATATATATATATATATATATATATATATATATATATATATATAGTTTTTTAGAGGTGGCGAACTTCAAATTGACAATTCTATTTTCTTTAATTGCAGATTTGGCAATTATCGGTATGGCCAAAGGCTCTTTATCTGAAAGCACATCTTTTAAACTCCTTGGTCTAACGTTCACAGGAAACATGAGTTGGAACAATTACATTGAGAGCATTGCCAGGAGCGCTGCAAAAAAGGTAGGTTCTCTCTACCGTGCTAGAAAGCTACTAACGTCTGAAAGTATCCTGTACCTCTATAAAGCCACCATTCGCCCATGTATGGAGTATTGTTGTCATATTTGGGCTGGTGAATCTGCTACTAGTCTCTCACTCCTAGACAAGGTTCAAAAGAGAGTCGCCAACTGAACTGTCATCTAAGCTTCAGCCTCTGTCCCATCGATGAAATGTAGCATCCCTCTGCCTGTTCTACAAGTACTTTAACGGTGAATGCTCCAACGAACTGCAAGCACTTGTACTCTATCGATGTAGCAAGATCCCATCCCTTCACAGTTAAGATCCTTAGATGTAAGAGAGCCTTCTACTCCAGTAGTTTCTTCCCCAGAACTGCTAGACTTTGGAATTCTCTTCCGAGTTTCTGTTTCCCCAACTGTACTGACATGTAGAAGTTCAAGTGTAATGTGAACCAACATCCTGCTGCCAAACTCCCCACATAGTACTCCTGTAGCTTATGTCCCTGATAGTAGCCCCCTACATCAAAGTGGCAGTGTGCCTTGTTTGGGGTTAAAATGCAATAAAGAAAAAAATTTGAGTTCTGCTTGGTTTGTCAATTCACCCTGAAGAGACTGACACCCGTGCGATTTAACCTCATTAGATTATTTTCTTTGGAGATATGTAAAGTCCCAGGTCTACATTGATAAACTAGACACAATAGACCATTTGGAAGACAACATTCGACTCAATATTGCCGAAATAGAACCTAATTTTATGCACAGAGTTTGTGAAAATTAAGCTTCTAAATTATGCCATGTACACACAAGCTGTGGTTCATATTCATATGCCCAAAATTGTATTTCAATTATAAGACAATCTTTAGAATGAACTACATACGTGTGTTACATAGAAAAATGCGAGCATGAAAAGTAATATGGTTAAGATTAAGCTTAGAAAAGTATCGTGATTAGTTGATAAAACTGGAAAAGAAACAGACAAGATATTCTAGTAAAAAATATAATAAATTTATAACTTAAAATATTGCAGCATTAAGAATTCTTTTAAAAATTCAATTTAACATTATATATAAATTCTTAAACATTTTTCTATGTAATCGATGATTTTTCCAGGCTTTGCTTTGAAATAATATTTTCTTTTTTGTGTTCAATATCACACGCATTTTCAACAATCCATAAAAAAATTATTACCAACTTCTTAAATTCATTAAATAAAAAAATCAAATAAAAGACGTAATTAAGTTAATAAACAGAAAGAAGGGACAAAAAGAGAGAAACAGAATTAACGGGCGACGTCGTAAGCGAAATATTATCAACCCTAGCACGGCAAAGAGCATCACTTTTGTTAACTCTCTATATATAACCCAAATAAGATGACATTCGAGCGACATCCCCTCTATTATTAATGAAGGTGTTGACGACGAAAAAGTTGCTATGATAACCAACAGCCAATCAGAAGAAATCGTCTCTAAAACGTCAATGTTGAAAAAGTTGCTATCGTAACCAATCTCTCCCGTTCCTTACTAATTCTGAGAACTTTTTGAAACCAGTAATTTTATTATAATTTTTGTTTTAATGAACGAAAACTGAAATTATTTATTTCAAAATATAGCTGAGAAAGTGACCTATGAAGTGTAAAAATTGTTTGAAATTTGGTCGCAAAATGAGTGAAGCTTTAAAGCAGTTCTAAATTAGTAAAAATAACACTTAACCATACAGTAGAGTCCAAAACCAAGGGACAAAATTTTGAAACCTAATATTTGTTAGAAATAACTGTGAAAAGCTGAAATTTTGACAACTGGTAGTCGTTATCATCCGTAATAACATACTAAAATTTGAATCATTTGCAAAGGATATAAAAAAAAGTTATAACAATTATTTATTTATTTTCAAAATAGGAACGTCCAAAAGTAAGGGACAAAATTGAAAAAAAAAAACAATGTAAGCAGTATGCTATATTTAATTTTTTTTATATTTCCTCTAAAGAATAAGTCTTACTTAGTTATTTGAATGATAATAAAAGTATTTGTCTGTGATTTATTTTAATCTAAATTTCGCCGTCCTCTAAAAAAATTTAAAAAATAGAAAAACACTCTTTATATATATTGTCTAGGATGAGAAAATAAATTAATTTATTTTATAAATTATTGTTTTTCCCCCATGTTTTGTAATGCCACATATCCAAGAACTATTTTCGATGTTATAATAAATTAAATTTAATATTTTAGAATTTTCATGAATTTGTGATTTTCTTATTTCAGGAAAATGTTAAAATACGTGTAAATAAATATTATAGATTTTTTTTCATAAAAGATTAATCTTCATGGAAATATCGGTTTTCGTCAATCAATCTGGCCTCGCTCATATTATATACGCATGCACACGAGAGAATAATCATCTTGGATTACAAAGAACTCAACAAAATCAAAAACCTGTCTGAGGATTTTATCAAATAGAGATTATTATTTGCTCCAGTGGATTAGCGTTTCGCTGCCATTTTTCCAAGGAAGAACATTATAATCACAGACAACACGCCAGTCACACTTGATTAAAAACAGACATTTTCCCCCCCTTTCTAATGAAAAAAAAAAAAATAAAATAAAAACATTTCTTTAGGCTAAATAGACAAAATATAAAAGAAAAAAAATGGTGGATATTAGAGTCATAATTCGTATCATTTGATGGCCATTTTTCTTTTCTTTTTTAAGAGGGCCTTTGTTCGTTCGTTACTATATTATGCTTAAGTTTGAAATAGCATTCACTTTGGTTTGTCACGCGTAAGTCTTGAATAACACTTTGTATAGGTTGTCACGCGTAAGTTTGAAATAGCATTTTATTTATTCTGTCATAATTAAGGCTAACATAGTATTTACTTTGGGCTGGTATGCTTACGTTGAAATAGCATTTAATTTGCTTGTGTTATGTTGATTAATCGGATTATTATTCTCATCAACGTTTCGGTCGCTGCAACCTGTGACCTTCTTCAGGTGTTGAAAACATGCTTATTTACACAAGCATTTGGATCTCATCTGAAAAAATTCAGAATAGCATTTAATTTATTCGGTCACAATTAAGGCTAAAATAGTATTTTCTTTGGTTTGGTATGTGTTAGTTTGAAATAGCATTTTGTTGTTGTCAAAACTAAGGTCTAAATAGTATTTTAGAGCTTATTCAAATCGGCACTTATGGTGGCAATTCAAAGTAAAGAAAACACAGAAAAGTCCGTATGATATACGTACTCGTTACAGAACGACGATGTCATATTCCAAAAATTACGTAAACCGATGAAGTAGTTTAATTAAAACTAAGAAAACCAAAATTTATGATTTTTAGCGATTTTACTACTAAAACTGCATTGAACATAAGGCGGTGTTTTCACCTATCACCTTCGATTTAAGTTGTCTCCCCTATTCTTCTTTCATCGGACTTAATTATGGCGGACGAAAACACTACGACTCGCTTAGTCGTAAAACTTGATTTTCTTGAATAAAAAAAATAAATACTTGATCAAATTACGCGATTTTTAGAATATTTGATCTTCGTTCCGTGACTGATACGTACATTACACAGATTTTTCTGTGTTTTCTTTACTTTTGATTGTCGCCATGAGTGCCAATCTGAATAAACACCGTATTTTTTTTATTAGTCTGTAACAAATAATTTTTTTTTTAATCTGTTATGCTTAAGATAGGATTTTCAATTGAGAGACGCAGGTGCCAGCTTCCGGTGTGTTTGAAAGTTAGGCTCTCGCTTTATGTACAATTACCAATAGTTAAAAAAACATTTCTCTAGTCTTTTATGAGTAAGTTCAAATCAGCATTTTTTCCGAACTGTCACGCTTAGGTGTTTTATCGGTGCCCAAAAAACTCTTTTTAAAACTAAATCTCCCTCAGTATTTTCTTTAATTTTCTATTTTTTAGCGATTTTCAAGACCCCTAAGATCTAATCCCCTCGTGTCGGACATTATTTTTTGTTCTCACGTAACACTCGACGCTACTTTTTTTTTTTTTTTTTTTTACTGAATAAACGCTTCAAAATAAATTAAAAAATTAAACCACAAACAACTTAGCCAGCTAGGTAGAAAAATCGATTTTGCCCTTTTAAAAACAACAGTAAATAAATATCAATATTTTAAAAAATATTATGCAGTCTGTAGTCTCGTTTTTGAACTGAATAAACGCTTTAAAATAAGTAAAACCACTAACAACTTAGGTAGAAAACGGATACTTCGAAAATCGATTTTATTTTTTTAAAAACAACAGGAAACAAGTAAAATATTTTAAAAAAATATTATGGGGGTATAGTCTCTTAAAAACAATATCTCCTCCAAGAACGACCATAAAATGTGTTTTAAATCGATATTTATTCAATAAGAGACCAGTTTTCCTACCTAGCAAAAATGGACGAGTTTTCCGGGTATGAGTTTTCCTAAATTCGTTTTATCCGTAACACTTTTTTTTTTTTAAATAGAATTTTCTATGGTATGTCACACTTAAGTTTGACCAGACAAGACCAAACTATTTGCCAAGAACTTTGCAGCTAATTCTACCCTATGCGACGAAGGTCATCAACTTCCCATATTTCCTCCTATAACACAGAACACGCTAGGTAACACAACTATCTGTGCATGAGGTCGCCAAGCTAATCAAGAACCTTGATTCCAGTAAAGCAACTGGCCCTGACGGCATCCCAATTATAGTGTTAAAAAAAGCTTCAACCAGAACTTGCTCCCATACTTACGAAACTCTTTAAGCGTTGCCTTAAGGAGAAGTGCTTTCCAACACTCTGGAAAACCTCATCAGTATGTCCTGTATTTAAGAATTTAGGTGATAAGTCATCTTCCTCTCAGTACAGACCAATAAGTCTCCTGTGTCCTGTGTGTCATGAGTAAGTTGCTGGAATCCATATTAAATAGAGAAATAGTCAACCACCTCAGCAGAAATAACCTTATATATGGTTTCCGTTCTGCAAGATCTACAGCAGATGTGCTAATGGTTATATCTCATAGGATTTGTCAATCTCTGGCAAAGGCTTCTTTTCTAGGGCAATTGCTCTTGACATATCAAAGGCCTTCGACAAGGTATGGCATAAAGGCCTAGTTCACAAGATTTCCAGCTACGGTATAACTGGAAATGTTTTCTCTATCATTAAATCATTTATCTCTGATAGGTTCATAAGAGTAGTGGTAGATGGACAAAAATCAGAGGCCTGGAGTATTAATCCTGGTGTCCCTCAAGAGTCCATCCTGGGTCCAACTCTCTTCCTGATCTACATCAATGATCTCCCTAAACACGTACTTAAATCATTCGTTGACATCTATGCTGATGACACGACCATCTACAGCAACACATCAAAGGCTGTAAATGACAAAGTTCTCTCTGATTCTCTCTCCTCTGTGGTTCAGTGGGGGAAGACGTGGCTGGTTACCTTTAATGCATCTAAAACCAAGCTCCTATCTTTACATCATCAACGCTCTGATCCCCACCTGCCATCAATTGAAATGGGCGGCTCTCGTCTAGGAGAAGCCCCATGTTTGGACAAGCTTTTGGGCTTGACCTTTACTCCTGATCTGAAATGGAACACGTACATCAAGTCTGTTGCCAAGGTCGCTGGAAAGATGGTGGGATCCTTCTACCGTTCCAGAAGATATCTCACTACTGATGCAATTCTCTATCTATATAAAAGCCAAGTACGTCCAAGGATGGAATACTGCTGCCATATCTGGGCAGGAGCTGCTAAAAACAGCCTATCCTGCCTTGACAGAATACAAGATAGACTTCGTGGCTTAGTAGGGATGCCCTTTTCTCTTCCTTGCAACCTCTCTCCCACAGAAGAGACGTTGCGAGCCTATCTTTGTTTTATCGTTATTTCCATGGCAGGTGCTCGTCTGAACTCCAATCTCTGGTCCCCCCTCGCCAATCTCTTACAAAAAACACCCGTCTAGCTGAATCCACTGTCAAAAATTTTCCCCACTCTTTATCTGTGCCTAAATCAAAACGTAGATTCCATGAACAAAGCTTCTTTCTTAGAACTGCACGCCTGTGGAACTCTGTTCCGTCTGCCTGTTTCCCACCTGACTACAACCGTGATGTCTTCAAGTCCAATGTAAACAAATTCCTGATGAACCACCCCCTTAAGTAGACACTTTATTAAATCTCCACACTAACGTGCTGTACTTGCAATAACCCTTATCCCTGAGTGGCTTCCGGGACTTGATAAGTGGTGTCCACCTTGTAAAAAAAAAAAAAAAAAAAAAAGACGTATCTCAGCGTTAGTTCGGCTTTGGCCGGAACATGACGTCAACAGCCGGATTATGCCGAGTCTTGCTGATAAAATTATAACAATGCTATGTAAAAGAAAATCACAAAATGAATAAATGTAAAATGTAGAAAAACAAAAAAATCGACCTACCGTTATTTAGTGTTTTATTATTCATTTTTTTTTAAAAAAAAGGTTAGAAAAGGTTAGAAGAAGCAAAAATTATTTTTTGTGTGAGGGAGTCAAATAAAGGAATGTTTCATAAAGTTCAAAGATTTTTTTTTTTTTTTTTTAAATATATTTTGCTTTTTTATGTTTTAAAAGTTTTCTTTTTTTGTAAAGGAAAACTGCTTTTGGTGCTTATGCATTTATGTTACCATGTTATTTTTTTTAAAATATAATTTTCAAGTTAAATTCAAAGTTTACTTTTTTATTAAATTGTTAGGTGAAATTACAAAATCATTACAAAACACCCTCCATTCCCCATTTTAAGAATGGTTTTCTAAATAACATTATTTCAGTATGGTAGCATAAGTGCATAAGTACCTTGTTTCTTTTTTTCCCCCCAAGTATTATTTTTAAGTATTTTTTGTAAAAAGATTTTTTTTTTTTTAAATTGGAAGAGAAGGTCTTAAAGATTCAGTATGTTGGTACTGGTTATGATTTGCATGTAACAACTGGTGTTTATTTTTATTTTTTTTCTCTTCCAATATTTATTCAAAAGTCGTCTGCTATGAGCCCGTGCCACCGCTTCGTAATTCAGCATTCCGCGTTGTGATTGGCTGATCGGCGTGTTACTTCAGGCTGCAGCTAAACCCAAGTTGTTGCTCGGTATAATCCAGCTGTTGACGTCATGTTTCAGCCAAAGCCGAGCGAACGCTGAGATACGACTCATGCATCAATACCATATTTTCTTTGGTCTGTCACATTCAAGTTTGAAATAACATTTTGGATGATTTGTTACACGTCAGTTTAAAATAGGATTATCTTTGCTCTGTCACATTTATGCTTGAAATAGTTTTTTCTTTGCTCTGTCACACTTGAGTTTGAAAAACTATTTTATCATTAAACGCGCAAATCAATCAGACGTATCTTGAAAATGAATCTGTTTTTGTTTCTTTTCTTTTTAGGAAAACTTGATCAGAAATCCTGATCAGATCGATAAAAAATAGGAATAGAAACGAAACGAATCATAGATATTTTTTTGGATCAAGTTTTTGTGAGCATTTTCTTTTTTTAATATCAAAACTAGTATTTCATTAATTATGAAGGCTAGAATCCATTCGAGGATGAAGGTTATTAAGATAAATACATCGTTGAATGATATTGAATTATTCTTTACTAAGGGATTGGGGGGAGTCATCGCTTATCAAGGCCTAAGTGTCACTCGAGGATAAGGGTTAATGAGTATCCAGTGGCCGGTAAGACAACACCGTGATGATTGGTAGTGGTGGAACTTAGAGTCTGATTATTTAAGAGGACGGCTCAACAAGAACTTGTTTCATATTAGACTGGAAAATGGCAATGTAATAGTAAGCTGGGAAGCAGCCCCCGCGATATTGTGTTCTACAGGCAGATAGTTCTAGGAAAGAAACTTTGCTCATGGAATTTTCGTTTAGTTGTACATGCAGATAGAGAGTAAGGCGAATTGTTTATAATTGTTCTAGCTATGTTAGATAATAGTAGGGTTAAAAGTATTAATTAGCTATCTATCTATCTATCTATCTATCTATCTTTCTATCTATCTGTCTATCTATCTATCTATCTATCTATCTTTCTTTCTATCTATCTATCTTTCTTTCTATCTATCTATCTTTCTTTCTATCTTTCTATCTATCTATCTATCTTTCTTTCTATCTATCTATCTATCTATCTTTATTTCTTTCTATCTATCTATCTATCTATCTAGCTATCTTTATTTCTTTCTATCTTTCTTTCTATCTATCTATCTATCTTTATTTCTTTCTATCTTTCTTTCTATCTATCTATCTATCTTTATTTCTTTCTATCTTTCTTTCTATCTATCTATCTATCTATCTATCTATCTATCTATCTACTGATAAGTGGACAACACCAGTGATTTTGTTAGGCTAAGAATAGAAATATTGTTTTGGTCAAATAAGTTTAGCTGAAAGTTGATTATGCAAATAGTTATCTGTACTTAGCTATAAACATAAGAATTTAGAAATCAAGAACAATAATTGATAAGTGAAATCGATCACGCAACATTTAGATAGGTGACCGGAGGTCACGTTAATGAGACGTGTCCTTTAATCGGCTACGTCACCGGATCTGACAGGTCAAAAAGATTAGAACAGTAAGTTTAGGGTTTATCACCAACGTGTGCGGACGTGCTCCAAGAAGTCCGGGAAGCGAAGCGAAGCTAGACAAAAGGTAAGCATGTAGACACATAAGCAGACTCCAGTGTGAAACACTGAGACACCCGAAATAAATTTATATTTATAAAAGATGAAGTCGTTGTCCTGTGTTTCACAAAGAAGAAAAGTCAGGTATGTCTTAATCGTCTTAGTGTGTCAATATGGTGGACATTCATCACAGAACCCCGCAGCAGGAAGATAAAGGACCCCCGGACAGAAAGGTATGAAGTATAATTCTTCTTCCATATATCATCCTCGGCTATAAAACAGCTAGACAAGCTTTTTTTATAAAAAAAAAAAAAAAAATGAATGGAATGAATAAAATGTTGTTACTTGTGAGAACGGTTTATGACAAGTGTTTAATATTATGCTTAAATGTAACCATGTTGTAGCCCTCAGGTAAGTAATATTATAGAAATGTGTTTCGCAGAAAGGAAGGGCTTAGAAACAAATTTTGTTCATGGAACGATGTATGCAACAAAAGATTATCTCAATAGTTTCCATTTAAGAAATGTTGGAAATATCCTAATTGATTTTTAAGGATTTCTAATGACAAGTCGTTTGGGGAAACTATGAGACTAGAACGCACTCCGGCATCTGGACACCGGTTAAGGGGTGAGATTTTGCTTCTAGATTTGCTAGAATTATTTACGTTAATAGAGTATATGTATAATAAATTCATCAGAGCACATTTCGTCGAAGTACTTGCAAAACAAGCGTCTGGGAAACACTAGAATAAAGAGGTGGGATTTTGCTGCTAGATGGATTTGTCCAGAGAAGGGTTGGCA
Organism: Euprymna scolopes; assembly: GCF_053919585.1. NCBI lineage: Eukaryota > Metazoa > Mollusca > Cephalopoda > Sepiida > Sepiolidae > Euprymna > Euprymna scolopes. The sequence continues at coordinate 106,963,244 of NC_136510.1, read as the reverse complement.
GAGTACAGGTACAGTAAGTTTGTCAGAGCACATTCTGTGGCAATAGTTATAAAACAAGCACAAGGAATAACAGTGAAGTGATGAGATAGGGACTTGAGCTTGCTAGACAGTGTGTTAAAGATTTGTTTTCATACGATGTCCGGAACGGGAGATACTAGCGGTTGGTGTACTAGCCCGGATGTGGCAACAATACTCCATACATGGACAAATGTTGGTTTTCTAGATATATACTGTCAGGCATAAGAAATGAGATTTTATTTTTACAAGGGGGTCACTACTTATCAAGCTCTGAGGGACACTCGAGGACAATGTTAGTAAATGCAGTTGAGTAGAATTTGCCTAAGGGGACGACTGAACAAAAATTTGTATACATTGGACTTTATCATGTTGTAATCAGTTGGAAAGCAGGCTAGCAGAACAGAATTCCACAGGCGTCAGTTCTAGGAAATAAGCTTTGTTCAAGGAATCTGCGTTTAGATTTAAGCACAGATAGAGAGTGGGGGAAATTGTTGGTAGTGGTTGAAGACGAGTTTTCTTTTTGTGAAAATTTCGCGAGTGGGGATCATAGATTGAAGCTTCGATGTGTACGTATCTTGAAAATAACGATAAAGCAAATCCAGGCTCGCAATGTCCCTTCTGTGGGAAAGAAAATGTTTTTGTCCGTGTATAGCATCTATATCCCAGGGGGGAAGGGGTTACTTTGGAAGGGCGTAAACTTGATTAGTTTTGTCGTATAGATATTCTTGAAATAGTCACTCATATTAATGGTTTAAGCTGAGCCTGTATAGCCAAGCTGAAAAATGTAGGCAGACCGCAATCGTTGACTTTGTTGTCCACAATCGATACGCTCGACGAGGCCACGATGGACGAGGAAAGATAAAGAAATGTATGAATGGGCAAAGATTAATGCAAAAACTGAGATGTTTACAAGAAAACTAATATCGATCAGTCGATAAATATGAAAAGACCAAGATGGAAATTAAAATGGAAATGGGTAGGTATGGAAAAACTTATATAAAAAAGAAAAACAAATTATATATATATATATATATATATATATATATATATATATATATATATATATATATATATATATATATATAAAATGGTTGTGATAGATTGGTTTCATAAATGTAAATGCAATGAAAACCGCGTGATTATTTAAGAGTGCACCATGGAAGACAGGGTCGGTAGAATAATGTTCGTATAATAAATAAACTATATATATATATATATATATATATATATATATATATATATATATATATATATATACAAAGATTATATATATATATATAATCTTTGTATATATATATAATCTTTGTGTATATATATATACACACAGAGATTATATATATATATAATCTTTGTGTGTATATATATATATATATATAATCTTTGTGTATATATATATATATATATATATATATATATATATATATAATCTTTGTGTATGTATATATATATATACACAAAGATTATATATATATATATAATCTTTGTATATATATATATATAATCTTTGTGTATATATATATATAATCTTTGTATATATATATATATATATATAATCTTTGTATATATATATATATATGTAATCTTTGTATATATATATATATATATATATATATATGTAATCTTTGTATATATATATATATATATATATATATCTTTGTAAATATATATATCTATGTATATATATCTTTATATATATATGTATATCTTTGTATGTATATATCTTTATATATATATCATTATATATATATCTTTATATATATATATATATATCTTTATATATATATCTTTATATATATATCTTTATATATATATATATATATCTTTATATATATATATATATATATCTTTATATATATATATATATATATATATATATATATATATATATATATATATATATATATATATATACTAGCAAAAGTACCCGTCGTTGACTGGGTTCAAAAACAGCCTATAGAAAATGGACTGATTTATGAAAAGGAAGGGTTGTAAAGAGATAGCTTCGAATTTGGGGGTACCAAAACGAAGGCAAAATATGATGAAAGTAAAAATAAAATAGATAAACCCCATCATTTATCATACCATACCTGTTCACACTGAAACACTTATCATAATATTCTGTGGATCTATATTAAAAAACCTTGTTAAACTTTGTGACATATTTCCATTCTATAGAGGTCAGGCGCGAACGAACACCCCATAATTTTATTATTTCTTCAAACTGAAACATAATTATCAAAGTATACTTACGCAGATAGATATGAAAAGTCTTTATTAAAGTTTGTGTCTATTTCCATTCTATGGAAGAGCGACGTTAACGCAGACCCCACAATTTTATTATACCATCCCTATTTAAGTTAAAACATACTTATTAAAGTATTATTATGTATATCTATATCAAAAACATTTGTAAACGTTTTTTTTTAATTTAAACTTTTTTTATTTCCGTACTTTGTGGAGCAGTCGCATACGCAGACCCCACAATTTTAATGAATCATCATTATGCCAGATCAAGCGTACCCATTCCTGTGTCTCGATACATCTTCTATCATTATATGTGATCAGTTTTCTATAATAGTCAACAATATAGGAGCCTATTCGTGACCAGACAAACACAGAGAGAAAGAGATGGATATATATATATATATATATATATATATATATATATATATATATATATATATATATATATATATATATATATATATATATCTGATGAGAAGGAAAGTATTTCTTCGAAACTCCGCGGATTAAAAACTATCCACTAAATAGTGTTTCCTTTTCAAATTAAATATGTTTTTAACTCTTTTTCAAAGTGTTTTCAACGTGTTTTATTAACTATTTGCTCATATATATATATATATATATATATATATATATATATATATATATATATATAAAAAGAGAGAGAGGGGGGAGAGAGAGATAGATTGAGGAATAGATGGCTGAATGGAGGAATAGATGGTTGGATGGAGGAATAGATAGATAGATAGATAGATAGATCCATTCATCCATCCATCCAAATAGAGTGGGCACACACACACACACACACACACACACACACACACACATATATATATATATATATATATATATATATATATATATATATATATATATATATATATATATATATTTCTTAAAGCACCACATTACAAGCAACCGGCACAGATACAATTACTCATTTAATGAATATTAGTCTTTTATTAGAAACAACTTGCGTACAATTGTTTTGGCCGCAATGTTTGCTTATACTGATATAATTCATTTATTATAGTTACAACAGGGCGATCTCCTCGGCGCATAGGAAGAACCAATTATTAAAAAAGTTTCACATCCCATAATAGGGGTCTGTTATTGATACGATCAGTATTTTTATGTACAATTCATGAGTAAATTGTCAAGCATACATTAATTATAGACAGTTTATATATATATATATATATATATATATATATATATATATATATATATATATATATATATATATAAAACAAATACTAAAACACTTGCTTTTTCGTATTTCTTGCACAACTGTTTAAACACATACTTAAATCATTCGTTGACATCTATGCTGATGACACGACTATCTATGGCAACACATCAAAGGCCGTAAATGACAAAGTTCTCTCTAATTCTCTCTCCTCTGATCTTGAGCGCATGGTACAATGGGGGAAGACGTGGCTGGTCACTTTTAATGCATCCAAAACCAAACTCCTATCTTTACATCATCAACGCTCTGATCACATCTGGCATCAATTGAAATGGATGGCTCTCGTCTTGAGGAGGCTCCATGTTTTGACAAGCTTCTGTGTTTGACCTTTACTCCGGATCTGAAATGGAACACGTACATCAAGTCTGTTGCCAAGGTCGCTGGAAAGATGGTGGGATCCTTCTACCGTTCCAGAAGATATCTCACTACTGATGCAATTCTCTATCTATATAAAAGCCAAGTACGCCCAAGGATGGAGTACTGCTGCCACATCTGGACAGGAGCTGCTAAAAACAGCCTATCCTGCCTTGACAGAGTACAAAATAGACTTCGTGGTATAGTGGGGGATGCCCTTTTCTCTTCCCTGCAACCTCTCTCCCACAGAAGAGACGTTGCGAGCCTGTCTTTGTTTTATCGCTATTTCCATGGCAGGTGCTCGTCTGAGCTCCAATCCCTCGTCCCTCTCGCCAGTCGTTCATGAGAAACACCCGTCTGGCTGAAACTACTGTCAATAATTTCCCCCACTCTTTATCTGTGCCTAAATCCAAACGTAGATTCCACGAGCAAAGCTTCTTTCTTAGAACTGCACGCCAGTGGAACTCTCTGCCGCTTGCCTGTTTCCCACCTGACTACAACTTGGACGTCTTCAAGTCCAACATAAACAAACTCCTGACAAATAGACCCCTTAAGTAAGACACTCTATCAAAACCCCCAATACTAATGATTACTACAATACTATCTCATTGATTACTGTATACGCAATAACCCTTATCCCTGAGTGGCCTTCGGGCCTTGATAAGTGGTGACCCCCATGTAAAAAAAAAAAACAAACAAAAAAAAAAAACAGTCAGCATTTCCTGTTTTGCTTTTGAAACGTGCTTCATTTTTTTTTAACTTCCGGTAGAGAGAGAGAGAGAGAGAGAGAGAGAGAGAGAGAGAGAGAGAGAGAGAGAGAGAGATCAGAATGTACTTGTATAAATAGATGTGTAGAAACAAGGAATTCCTTCGCCTTTCCGTTCAAGATCACAGTGTAATATCTGCTCTGATGCTACACTTCATATTTTCTGACAATATTTATTTTTGTTCCTATTCAGAGTGCCCCTTTTTGGGGAACTGGATTTCCCCCACATTAAAACTCGATCTGTCGTGGACAGTAAATAGGAAATAGTTGTTTATATCCGTATGAAATAGCATAAACTAATAACGCATCATTATGAATTTTAGAATATATAATCTAGGTAACACGATGGGTAACATCAGCACATTATTTGATTTATTTTATTTTTTGTAAATTTTAACTATTAGGATGTGCATATATATAAAGTTACTTAGTACGAGTAAATTGTTTGACCCTAACCAATGCCAATTATTTTTATAGCAACAGACACTAGGGGTTCAATATTTTCGAAATCATCAGAGCATTAAGTGATTATTGCTAATCGGGAGATTCGAACCCAGTTACAAATGCAGCTTTGACTCCATTTGCTAGGACTTTACCTCCAGATAACCATCAACCGACACGAGGATTAGAGGTAAAACATCCAATGAATTTAACAAGGTTTATGAAAGATAGAGCAAGATACACTTTTTATTTATTTTTACATTTGGGGATCGCTACACATTCATGAGTATGTTTCAGTTAACTAGTTATAACCAACTAGAGACCTCATCAAGAGATGTTGCCTGTACAAAATTCCAGTCTTTAATGCATGTTGGCGAAAGTTCACAAAAGTTCTTGTCTAGAAAGCAATCATGCGAAATTAAAAATAAAATAAATTAAAAATTAAGACGTCTATTAAATTAGTGAAGAAAAAATAATACAATGATATAACCAACAAGAAAAAACAAAACAAAATTATATATATATATATATATATATATATATATATATATATATATATATATATATATATATATATATAGTATTCCGAATTTTCTTATGTTTATATAATTGAGAATTCGGTAATTGTTCATATACCAATAAATTTTAAAGGTGACTTAATTTATAAGCTTCAAAATTACCAGTTTTTGTAATCGAGCCTTCATAACTTGTTTTTCCAAAATCAACACAATAAACAATATACATATATTAATATATATATATATATATATATATATATATTTATATATGTATATACATATATTAATATATATATATATATATATATTAATATATGTATGTATATACATATATTGATATATATATATTAATATATATGTATATATATTAATATATGTATATACATATATTAATATATATATATATATATATTAATATATACATATATATATACATTCATTCATATATATATATGTATATATATATACATTCATTCATATATATATGTATATATATACAATCATATATATGTATATATATATATATATATATATATATATATATATATATATATATATATATACCAGTTTTTGTAATCGAGTCTTCATAACTTGTTTTCACAAAATCAACACAACAAAGATCGTAATGGTAGCAACAAGTAGTGTATTTTCATATATATATATATATATATATATATATATATATAAAAATAATACATACCCCCTATA
>NC_136510.1:106926946-106951946 GCF_053919585.1 Euprymna scolopes | reverse complement strand
CAAGGAGGGGTATGAATAATATCGGGCACAAGTGTATATACGTACACACATTCATTCATATATATATGTATGTATATATACATTCATTCATATATATATATATATACAATCATATATATATATATAACTTAGGTATATAACTTATATATATATATATATATATATATATATATATATATATATATATAACTTAGTACATAGGTTTAATAAAACATGTTGAGAAACAATTTAGCAAGAGTTAAACATATTTATTATTCGGAAAGGAAAAACAAATGGAGGTAAAATTCCTTAATCTGCGGAGTTTCGAAGAAATACTTTCCTTCTAATCAGAAGGAAGGAGTTAGAAAAATGCATAAAAATTTTTGCCTGTAAAGTATTTAATGAAACTTAGTATGAAAAGGATCATATTAGCGTGAAAACTAAATATAGAACAATGAAACAGATGGAGTGGAGTAAAAACGAAAAATGTTTTCCCATGGATGCTGAATCCAAAATCCAGTGAATTCGAGAAGGTGGTGAAAGTAAAATATCCATATTTGTTGTAGTCCGAGTACATTTTGTTGAAGTTTATAAATGGCTCCAAAAATAAATTTCTGTCTGAATAGGCACAGATGAAAAAGTCCAGTCTGTGAGTTTAACCAAAGGGAAAGCGATTTGAAGAATAAGTAGAGAAAGATAGCTCGCAGTCCACTAAGTTAATTACAAGGGTGAGCGAGAGTATTGACCCAAAATCAAGGCAGTTCAACACTGAAGAAGAATGATGATCTGGTTGTCATGATAACCTATAATTGTAAAAAATAGTGATTAGGGCAGTGAGGGTGCGAAATGGAATTACGGACAGAGTTAACGAGGTTGAAACAAATATATATATATATATATATATATATATATATATAAATTTAATAATTTAAATTTTATGGCGTGAAAATAATTTAAATTTTATGGCGTGAAAATAATTTAAATTTTATGGCGTGAAATGGTTAAATTTCAAATCTTGAAATTTTTATTATATGCAAGACAAAGAATACATTTCAATTAATATATCTCCTTAACCTCTAGGTTTTTTTTTATGTCTACCCATCTCCTGACAGGAGAAAATATTGTCAAATATTATAATGGTTTATACCTAATTTGCTAAAACCATAAACATAGAAAATCATAATTTGGTAGCAGTGAGGTAAAGAGATCCAATCCGTATTTTGAATATTCCACGGCACAGGGTAACAATCAAAAGTAGGCATAATTCCCTGGTTTCTTCTTTATTTAAATGATGAGTCCGGCAAATAAATTATTATATAAGTCCGGTGAAGCTGTTTTTAATAAATATATAATTTTTTTATATATTTAATTAATATTTTTTATAATTATAATATGAGTTTCAAAGTCCACTCCAAATCAATTCCAGTTTGTGAATAAAATACGGTTTCTGTTGACAGACAAAGCAAAATGAAAACAAAAAAAAGAAAAAAAAAGACCAATAACCACTTGATTTCCATACTAGTAGATCGATTGCATTACTTTATTCTGAAGTATATATATATATATATATATATATATATATATATATATATATATATATATAAAATTATTTTTTTGCTATAATAATTAAATACCTACAGACACTAGTGTTTCATCCTTTCGGGATTCTTCAGTGCAGGGTGTCACGATTAACACCAGCCGAACGATTCGAACCCCGCACCACGAGACATCTCTGTCTCGATTAGCGGAGATCGTATCCATTCGGCTACAATTAACCACGTGAAATAGTGTTGAATTTAAACATTTTAATTTTAAATGTTCATTTACGTCAGTCAGAGAGTGTTCTAATCGTTATACGATGAGCTATGCATAAGAAAAAAAAATCAACAATCTTATATATATATATATATATAAGATTGTTGAATTTTATTTTTTTTTTTTCTTATTTTTATTGTACTAATTTCTTTCTTTTTTTTTCACTCCCTGAGCGTTTGTATTATTGGAAAGGAGTTATTTGCCCTTTGTCTACATTTTTTCCGCCCACATTTTAGGACGTATTACTTTTTTTTATTTATTTTAAATATTATTTATTAATTATTACGTGCATAAAAGTAAGTCATTTATATGCATGCATGCTTCAGAGTTTACTCCTCATCAGAATAGCTATCCTTCATTGACAAGGATCGAACCTACAATCGCTTGATAAGTAGTCTAGTGTTTTACCACGCAACCATCTATATATATATATATATATATATATATATATATATATATATATATATATATATATATATATATATATATATATATATATATATATATATATATATATATATATATATATATATATATATATATATATATATATATATATATATATATATATATATATATATATATATATATATATATATATATATATATATATATATATATATATATATATATATATATATATATATATATATATATATATATATATATATATATATATATATATATATATATATATATATATATATATATATATATATATATATATATATATATATATATATATATATATATATATATATATATATATATATATATATATATATATATATATATATATATATATATATATATATATATATATATATATATATATATATATATATATATATATATATATATATATATATATATATATATATATATATATATATATATATATATATATATATATATATATATATATATATATATATATATATATATATATATATATATATATATATATATATATATATATATATATATATATATATATATATATATATATATATATATATATATATATATATATATAGATTTTAGGAAAACTCGTCTCGGGAAAACTCGTCTCGGGAAAACTCGTCTCGGGAAAACTCGTCTCCGGAAAACTCGTCTCGGGAAAACTCGTCCCCTTTCGCTAGGTAGGAAAACTGGTCCCGTATTGAATAAATATCGATTGAAAACACATTTTATGATCGTTCTTGAAGGAGATATCGCTTTTTAAAATAGACTATAGCTCCCCCCCCATAATATTTAAAAAAAATATTTTTATTTGTTTAATGTTTTTTTTGTTTTTTTTTTCTACCTAACTGGCTAAGTTCTTAGTGGTTTCACTTATTTTAAAGCGTTTATTATGTTCATACAAAGTTAATTTAAAAACTTTTTGGTTCTTATTTTAACGATGTTTTTTGGAGTCATAAAAACAATAATAAAAAAACAAAACAAAAAAATTAAAAACTGGGAGCGTTACTTTTTTGTTTTGGTTTTTTAATTATGGTAGTTTTTTGTTTTATGTTTTCGTTTTCTCTCATACCAAATGCAATGCACTCATGCGTTATTTAAAATTATAATTCTATCAATTATCAACATTTATTGTCGTCCTGTCAAATTTTGCAAAAATTAACTAATAAATCGAAAGCGAAATATTTTTTTGGCGCGAGAGATGCCATGTGCTAACAATCTCTCGTTAACTCATTTTTAATTTTTTTAATTTTTACTTAAAAATTCTAAAATCAATCATTCAGAGAAAAGGTAATCACTAAATAAATTTATTAATCAATTTTATTAAAAAATCCGCTATCGTTTATCAAGATTATTTTTAATTTCATTTTTTGTTGGTTGTTTTTCCGAGGGAGATATACCCCCCCTCTCTAAATTATATTTTAAAAAATATTAAAATTTTGGTTTGTATTACTGTACACATAGATTCGAAAAATAATAAACTAGACAAAATACTGTTAGAAATTCGCTCAATATATATTACCGTGACATAGGTTGACATATATTCGGTGTTTTTTTTAATAGTATTTTGTCTAGTTTATTATTTATAACACCTATTCCCGAACTTACTGTGTTTAAGACAGAGTCGGCCGCTATTTTGAATTGTCCAATACATCGGTAAACACTGTATGTTTTTCGAGCTGAATAAACATGTTACATTGAATAAAAACACGAAAAATATATCCAGTTTGGTAGGAAAGTAACTTATCTTGCCTTTGATAACATTTATTTGTTATATATTTGTTTTTTGACAATTTTTTCGAATCTATGTGTACAGTAATACAAACCCAAATCGATTTTACCCTTTTATAACAACAGTAAATAAGTAAATTCTTTTTATATTAATATAAAAAAATATGCGGTCTCGTTTATGAACATAATAAACGCTTTAAAATAAGTGAAACCACTAAGAACTTAGTCAGTTAGGTAGAAAACGGACACTTAGAAAATCGATTTTATTTAAAAAAAAAAAAAAAAAAAACATCAAACAAGTAAAAAAAATTTTTTTTAATATTATGGGGGGGGGGCTATAGTCTATTTAAAAAAACAATTTCTCCTTCAAGAACGATCATAAAATGTGTTTTCAATCGATATTTATTCAATAAGGGACCAGTTTTCCTACCTAGCGAAAGGGGACGAGTTTTCCCGAGACGAGTTTTCCGGAGACGAGTTTTCCCGAGACGAGTTTTCCCGAGACGAGTTTTCCCGGGACGAGTTTTCCGGGCACCATATATATATATATATATATATATATATATATATATATATATATATATATATATATATATATATATATATATTAAAGGAAATTAGAATAATAGTCTGAATAGCAGAGTGTATTTTAATGTAATTTAAATTTAATAAAAAACCTTCACAATTTGCTGATGAGGAAACCTTGTTTATTAAAAAACTATATGTAATAATTATTGTCCGTAATTTGATGTCTACCACAATAAAAACACTGTTTTCCGAAACGATCGTACAAATAATTGATTTTGTTGTTGTTCCTTCTTATGAAACGGATTTTTAATTTAATTATAATTTGATTTTTAAATTTTAAATTATCAATCACATTACTATATATATATATATATATATATATATATATATATATATATATATATATATATATATATATATATATATTCAAATAAACATTTGAAATAGTCACTACATTGAACATGACAGCGTCAGTCAGCTAATTATAACTAACTAATGACCTCTCCAGGTGACTTCAAAGTTCCTTCTGTGTTTTCATGGAGACTGGATAACCATAAAATTTCTTAAATATTGCAATAAAAAAAAACGGGTCACGTTTTGTGTTTACAAAAAATCGTAAAATCAAAGAAAAAAAAAGGAATAAAAGTGAATATAGACGAGGGGCGAGGGGAGAGGAGAGAGAGGAAAATGGAAAAAGGAGAGAAGGTAAAAGAAGGAAAAGAGAAAGAAAAGAAAAGGGAAAAGAATGGCATAAGTCACAAAACCACTGGCGCGAAGAAACCATCCAAACAGCCATAAAATTTGTCTGGGAAGAAAATAGCTTAACAAAACCTTGCTAAGGAAACGAATGAGGGTTTTCTGTTAGTTAAGTGAAAAGAGTTTTAAATAACCGTCTTAATAACTGGATTTACTGTAATTGAGGAGCCTTCAATAAGTTTCTAGACTTTTTTGTACAGGCATTTAAAATTGTCATAGACTTCTTTAAAATTCAATATGTTATTGTTATACATCTTTTGAGATGACTGACCAATTCGTATGATTTTTAGGTTCAAATGAACAACTACGGTAGGAATTGGAATACACCCTACTAAAGCCTGATTGTCACAACCGGTGAATTTCAAAAATACAATATGGACCATCTTCAGTGGTATACCAGCCTAAAATACGCACTGCAGAAAACCCAGAAATAAAAAAAATCTACAAGGGTAGTACCTAAATGACATTTAAAAACAGATTCTACAATCATACACTGTTAATGCATAATAAAGCGTCTGCTACAGACACCTTACTCTCAGTACACTACTGTAATTTAATCAAAGCGAACAAAACACCTTCAGTCAAATAATTTCACTGTGTTATTTATGTTGAGCGGAGAAACTTGAGATGATTAGATTTAAGGACCGCGAAAAATTACAAAATGTTAAAGACTATTAACTGCAAGTTTTAAATAAGGCGTAAAAAACAAATACCTATTCCCATGATAGTAATACTATATATAACCTCTGATTCCTAATACCTCAATTAATTAATAAATGAACCAAGAGGAGAGTCGAAAGGATACAAATTATGGCCTATCCATCGAAGTTGACCGAAATAAGAAAACGTCTAATTTCTTGGATATTTCTCTGAATTTAACTTCTGAATCTTACTCCTCTTACCATAAACCTAATTTGAATCTATTTTATGTGCATAAACAATCGAGTCATTCAAAATCTATAATTAATTCAATAGTACCAGTTATCTCAAAAAGGATATCAAATCTAGCAGCTGGCAAAAAACCTTTGACCAAATTTCAACGTTTTACAACAATGGCTAAGGAATTCGAAATATACAGATAATATAGAATACAACAACAAAAACTTATGGTTTTAAAATCAGTAATAACCCATAATATGATCCTAAGTCAGGTAATAATAATACAATACAATATATTCCAAGCAAAAATAAGCAATCCCAAAATATGCTAAAACTTCAAATCACAAGCAAAATAAGAAAAATAGATGAAGTCCATAGCTCGAAAGTAAAAGCAACTTTTCAAAATAGTAGAAAACTATTTTAAATACCCGCATAAGTACGGTACATTATAAAGCAAAAACTCCATAAAAACATCATACTCAACTATATCGAATTTAGCGCAAAAAATCATACCATCGAGTAACATAAAAATAAAAAAGGTCAGACCCTTCCCCCAAATACGACCTGTATGAAAAATGTAACTGCCAATATAATAATGATTGCATACATGAAGACGTTGTATACTCTTGCACGGTGACATATTGCTGAGACATGAAACCCGCCTAAATGACATAATAACCAATGACTGATCAAAATATCCCAACTTTAATAAACCACAGGGCCACCTTAAATAACAACAGCCCACAAAATAATTCCTATAATGGTTTTCCTACAACTAACTCGAAACAAACTGATTAATATACATCTGACTCTTCCCCTGAAAGTTATTTAATTCAAACCACTCTATTTTAAATACTAATCCCGATATTAACCTAAATAGACTGAAATAATGGAACAAAATTGAAATCCGATATAAAAACTAACACATATATAAGCGTAACTTCTCATTTAATGAAACTGAGAATCTCAAACCACTTCAAAAACGAAAATACACAGAATCAAAAAGGCACTTATTTAACTACCTTAAAAACCCAACACTTAAGACAATTCCTTATTCAATTAAACCGTTTATACTAAAAAAAGCAAAATCATACACACCTGGGTCTGAATTTTGGGTACTTGTACAGTTTAATCAAGACATTAAAAAAATGAAAATATCGAAAAAAGGTTATATTGTATGTATCCGTTTTGAATTGAAGATCTCCGAAAAAAAAAATTCACTTAATTTAGTTTTTTTTTTTTTTTTTTTTTTTTTTTTTTTACAGCGGAAAAACAGGTTTTTATGAGAGCGTGTTGAAGGCAGACATCTTGGATTTATTCTTAAAGACATCTTGGATTTATTCTTAATTTTTGTTTGGAGTTTAGAAACTGCACGGGGAGATAACTCCAGTTAAAGCGCCGACACATCCTCTCCATCTTTAATAACTAACTTTTTTTCCTAAAAATCGAACCTTTTGCTCGGTATCATAACAAATTGTTTTTTCGCTGTAAAAACAAAACTACTTGACGAAATTAAGTGAATTTTTTTTCGGAGAACTTCATTCCATAACGGATATGTACAATTTAAACTTTTTTTTTTTCGATATTTTCATTTTTTAATGTCTTCATTAAACCGTACAAGTACCAAATTTTGTAATCTTTGCATCTCCGAAGCAGTTAAAATAATTACCTTCCGAAACCTACAATAAATACTAACATGAATGGGTCTCACAATGCAAACGCAAGAGAAAATTTAAATACAGCCAATTTGAAATAACATTAATGCATTTTAATAATTCATACTATTAGAGGGTGAAAATAAGTAGGATAAAAATCATAAAAATATATGAATAATAAAAATACGCTAAAAAAAGGTGGTTGAAATAATTTGTTGAATGCTAGTAACAATTTGTTGAATTTCAAAAATAAAACAATATTTTAATCAAAATTAAAATAACTACTAAGAATATCAATTCTGTAATATTGGTAAGGTTACAAATTAACAACTTTCGAGGGCTATTTTGGTATACAAATATGTATTATCAGACGTTAATTAAACAAGAAAATTACAATAATCGATTAGTAAAACTATTTATATCATTTGTATAATAAAATGAGAACCTTATTCTGTTGCATTAAATTCGCTAGACAATAAAAATAATACCCACTTTAAATACTCATTTAAACTCAATCTTAGCATATTATCTCATATATAATCTATTATGTACATTAGGAATTTTTCAACCAGCTTAATCGATTATTTCTCTTTTTAAATCGATCTTCTTTCACATCCCAAAATGTTACATGCTTGCATAATGCATGTCACATCTTGGCTTTTCAATGGTACATTTGGAAACATTATTTAATTCATCTACATATAGCAGTATTTAGACTATCCCTTAATTCTACCATTCTAACTCATAATTTGCATATTCAATCATAACTTTATTAATATGCATCGTCTGCAATTCATCTAAGACCTCTCAATTAAATCCTAATATTAATAAAACATAAAAAATAAAATACTTCTATTTAAACTTATGATAAAAAAAATCTTTCTTATATTAGTACTAATTATTCTTTAATATGATTTTCTCAGACACTCCAACAAATATTATCCTTATTCCAGATCTTTGATATTTTTTTTATAATTTAGTTTCATAATTAATAGACTATACATATGGCATTTTTCAACCTACTACGTTACTTCAGCAGTAATTTATTTATTTAAGATTTTATCAAATATTTATGGTACTTCGTAGGTTGTCTAATTACGTAGTTTTATTGCTAATAATTTTACTCCTATAAACCGCCTTATATATATTTTTTGTATTATTTTTTTTTAAAAAGGTGTTTTATTTTATTGATTTTAATCCAGCCTATAATTTGAATGAGTTAAGTTTTAACTCTAATTTTATATTTTTAAGTCATATTAATCTTTATAAACAATCCCCCACTACTTCTACTTACGCTTTCTATTGCCCCCCCTCTCACCTTTGACAGATTTATCTTTCGCTGCAAGATATCTGTCGTACTGAATTCTATAACACCGCACGATGTACTAAAAATAACTTCCATTTTGACTCTCTTTATTTCCTAATTTTCTTTCTCCCATCCCTTTTAATTAAATATACGTTCAGAATATAAATAAGATTTTTAACATTTTTCCCTTCATTTTTTTTCTCTCTTCATTCAATTAGAAACTCGGAAAAAAAAAATATACCTAGGCGGTTTTTTTTTTTTTTTTTTAACTTACCGATTATTTTTAAAAACTCTACGTTTGTATCTTTATTTAAAGTCCAATCTTAATTAACAGATTAAACATGTTTTAAATTTCAATTTTTCTTGATTTTATCATGATATTTTAGCTAATTGGAATATCCATGTTCGAACAGTCCAATTTTACCTAATAAAAAGAACACCTTTCTACTGATCTTGTACCACCAAAGAATGAGGCAGAATAAATCTAAAGTTCTCCATTCCCAAAGGTTGGTTGTTTGGTTGGTTTTGTTTTACGGCATATCAACCCTTTTCAGGTTATTTAATGCCGAATCCAAAGATTTTGAAGAAAGATTTTTTTAATAGAATATATTTGTTGTTTTCACGTCGGTTTCTATTTAACCCATAGTTGGAACCCTAACAGGTACTACCACTCCGGGTCAGAGTGGACCTGCGAGCAATGGTAATTAAAGGGTAGCTCCACATTCCCCAAAGCCCACAAGCTGGGGCCTCACCACTGGATATAGTTTAAGGTCATACCCAGGACCCCCATTGAGGGACTTTTACCCTCTGCAGGGGGGCAGTCGGCGCATTCTAATGCCCCACCGACAGGGCCCCATTCCCAAAGGATTATATTTTGTTACTTTGGATGCTTCATCGAACAGAATTAGAATTTACTTTCAATCTTCAGCTAATCTGGAACCTAATAGTATCGTCCCATTCTATTCAAAGATTATTATTCTATTTAGATACCAAAACCTCATATCCTTTTGTTTGTTTGTTTGTTTCAACCCGTATGTTCCTTCTCTATGTCCCTTAAAAAGATTTATTCTTTAATATATTTTCTATGTATGAATAGCAAAATTATATTTTATATTTTGCTAATGACTTTCCTCTGAAGAGATGAGCCTACATCGAAAATCCATGGATTAAGGTAATTACTTTGTATATTGTATCTTTGGTTCAAAAAATAAATTTTTGTTTTGAAAAATGATATTTTCCTGAATGAAATTTAAATATGAAAAACTGTAAATATATATATATATATATATATATATATATATATATATATATATATATATATATATATATATATATATATATATATATATATATATACTTCAGAATAGAACCGGACCCATTATATGAGCAAAGGAAAATTGCTCCAGGAAAATGCCTAACTCGGATCATTACATTGTGGTGTAGATTACCCAAAATACAGTTTGGATCATTTTACCACACTGCTTTCAAAGAAATTCACTTCAGATTTTACTATGCAATTTGGATGTGAACTTTTATATCCTTTTCTTTAACTTCCCTTACTCTATGACTTTTAATTTTCCATGTTTCACTGACTTTAGCAAATAAGATGTAAACAATTATAACTATTTGCTAATATTTTCTCCTCTGAAGAGATGGTAGACATCGAAACTCTATAGGATAAGGAGTTATAATATTTCTAATGTATTCTTTGTCTTACATAGAATAATAAAAAATATTTTTGATTTGAAATTTAACCATTTCACGTCATAAATTTTTAAATTCATTGAATAATTAAAAATTTATATATATATATATATATATATATATATATATATATATATATATATATATATATATATATATATATATATATATATATATATATTACGAACTCTACTGTTGTATAAGTCGTATCGCCTGAAGAGGCGGAGAGAGTATTAAATACAAGGTTATATAATTCATAGATAGATAGATAGATAGATAGATAGATAGATAGATAGATAGATAAGCAAAAAATAAAATAAGCATTATGTCTTGTGTGAATTTTCTTCAAGAAATCCAGCAAAAAAACAAATTAATAAATACATGAATGCTAGACAACTGAGGTCAAATGTCTATTCCAATGTTTTCTAACCGAAGGGCAAATTTGTTTTGAATTGAAAATTTTCAATCAAAAAGGAATGGAAGCCCATGGCATTTCTAATGTCAATATTTTCGAAATCTCTGAAAGTGACACCAAAACAAAGGAATAAAAGTTCCATCAAAACCAGAAAGAAAAAAAAAAACGTCAACTAATTTCCATACAAATTCATTCAAAATAAATGCCAGTAGGTTTTGTCTCCCAGAATTATTCAGGAGAATTGAAGAAACCAAAAAACTCCTGCTCCCAGTTTCTTTTTTTTTTTTTTTTTGGTTGGGGGGGGGGGATATTTATCGATTTTTTTTTTTTTTTGCTTGGCCGCTGTGTATATCTTCCATGTGGGGAGTACTTTTATTTAACTTACAATTTATAAATGGCTCGCATCTTGTTGAAAATAAGTAATTCCATTCGAAGGTAGAATAGCATAAAAGACCTAAAAGGTCGTTTTAACCCAAAATATAAAAATAAAACTATGTGTTGTATTAAAATGAAAACAGTTCTTGAAACTCAAAACAATTAAAACGAATATTTAATCAATGAGATTACCTTTTGCAGAGCAACATGCAAATTACTTAATCTTATAATTTCAATCACATAGACAGGATCAGTATGTTATGATTATTATTACTTTTTATTATTATTATTATTATTATTATTATTATTATTATTATTATTATTATTATTATTATTATTATTATTTATTTATTATTATTTTTTAATTATAATTATAATTTTAATTATAATTATCATTTTATTATTATTTTATTATTATTATTATTTTATTATTAATATTTAAAAAATATTATTATAATTTTAATTATGGTAATAATTATTATTTTATTATTATTATTGTTGTTGTTATTATTATTATTTTTTGTTGTTGTTGTTATTATTATTATTATTATTATTATTATTATTATTATTATTATATACGGCATAATCGCGTTGACACACTGGTTCTTGTCAGATCACTGAAGTTAAGCAACGTTGAGCCTGGTTACTACCAGATGGGTGACTATTTGGGAATTCTAGGCGTTGTATGTACTCTCCGCTTATCTAAGCATTTGTTTCCAGTTGTCCTGTACAGATACTTCACTTGCCACTGGTATCTCACAATGTTGACCCAGGAGAGGTGTGGTTGGAGATTGCGCACCTCCTGCCACAAAAAAAAAAATTCACATGCAGGCACCCCTTCGTGGGTATCTATAGTTTATCAAAGACTGGAGCCCTTTTCTTTCCCTTTTAGTATTATTATTATTATTATTATTATTATTATTATTATTATTATTATTATTATTATTATTATTTTTATTATTATTATTATTTTTATTATTATTATTATTATTATTATTATTATTATTATTATTTTTATTATTATTATTATTTTTATTATTGTTGTTGTTGTTGTTGTTATTATTATTATTATTATTGTTATTATTATTATTATTATTATTATTATTATTATTATTTTGTGAAGATGAAATCATATTATTATTGTCATTAATATCATTATTATTATTATTATTATTTTTATTATTATTATTATTTTTATTATTATTATTATTATTTTTATTATTATTATTATTATTATTGTTATTATTATTATTATTATTTTTATTATTATTATTATTATTTTTATTATTATTATTATTATTTTTATTATTGTTGTTGTTGTTATTATTATTATTATTATTATCATTATTATTATTATTGTCATTAATATCATTATTATTATTATTATTATTTTTATTATTATTATTATTTTATTATTATTTTTATTATTATTATCATTATTATTTTTATTATTATTATCATTATTATTTTTATTATTATTATTATTATCATTATTATTTTATTATTATTATTATTATTTTTATTATTATTATTATTATTATTATTTTATTATTATTATTATTATTATTATTTTTATTATTATCATTTTATTATTATTATTGTTGTTGTTGTTGTTATTATTATTGTTATTATTATTATTATCATTATTATTATTATCATTATTATCATTATCATTATTATTATTATTATTATTATTATTATTATTATTTTGTGAAGATGAAATCATAGAGTAGAGAAAGAGTAGCAACATCTCTTTTGTGATAAAGAGGAAGAAGGGAGGAGAAAATAGCATCACCCACTAGATTTCAAAGTCAGTTTTGTACACTCAAAACAGGAAAGAGTGCTCTGAACAGCATCTCTACTGATGTAGCAATAGTACACCATCTTAAAACATATTCGGCTTTGTACAATCAGAAGATTGCGTCAGAAGTGAGATACAATATGCCAGCCATTTTTTGTCAACGACCTTAGCAATGGATTTGATGTCAGTCTTTCATTTCCAATTGTGGTAATAATGTTCAGCTGAAGTGTTTATCTCTCATGTTGAGTCATGAAACTCGGTGACAGTTTCTTACCATTGTTAAAGGAAAATACTTTGTCTTGGTAGTATTAGTTATGACTATTCATTTTTATTTTCTGAACAACCCGACAAGGTGTAGGATGTGTGTTTGGTGGGGTGGGGTGAGGGGGGTTAAGTCAACTGGGTGCCTTCAGAACCCATGGCTTTAGCAGCGCTATGGAGACTTCTCAGTTTTCGTTTTAACGCCCTTACTAAAATACTATCAGAAAAAAATATAGAGTCGCCTTTAACAGTAACAACATATAGAGAACGATTCAGTGGGTTAATAAAACTTAACTCCCATCAAACTAAAACTCTTTTGAAAATCGTGATGACGTAAAATGTTTCATTTGAAAAAGTGTTTCAGTTATTTCTATATTAACAAGGTGTTTTCAATAAGTTTTCAGACGTTTTTCGTATGGACACTTTTATTGATAGTACACACATGAAACTCTAGTATCCTTCGAAGTAATCTCCCCTGGCTGTAATGCACTTGTTGAACAGTTCTAACATCTTCTGAAAAGCCCCATCGAAGTTCTCTTGTGTGAGCATATTAATGACCTTCGTTGCAGCCTCTTTTATCTCCTCAATTGTCTAATTACGACAGCCTCTAAGGTTTTTCTTGAGTTTAGGGAATAACCAAAAGTCATAGGGAGCAAGGTCTGGACTATAGGGAGGGTGGGGAACTGTCTTGATGCCCATCTTGGTCAAATAGCCTGTGACAAAGATGGAGTTGTGGGCTGGTGCATTTGTGCAAATCGTATGCATCTTCAGTTTTTTTGCAAATAATTGTGTGTACAGTTCCTACACTGATATCAAAATGGGCTATTTTTGTTTCTATAGATACACGACGGTTCTTATCTATGAAATTCTTTATTTGGCCAATCAACTCTGGTGTTCTGACTTCCTTACTTCTCCAACACCTCTCATCATCCCTCACAAACTTTCCGCCTTCCTTGAATCTCTTATGCCACTCAAAAACTGATGCTTGATTCATGCAAGATGGTCACAATGCAGCCTGAAGCAGTTCATACATTTCTGTGGCATTTTTCAAGTTTAAAACAGAATTTTATTGTCTGTCATTCTTCTAACGTGTCCTCACGACTAGATTGTATTTTTGAAATTTACCAGCTCTGACAATCAGGTTTTAGTAATGTTTATTCCAATTCCTGCTGTAGATGTTCACTTGAACTTAAAACCATAAAAATCGGTCTGACATCTGTACGAGCCTTTTTCAAGTCTCACACAAAAACACACATTCACATTTCAAGCTATGTCATATACATACGTGCACACAAACATACGCGCCCACATCACACATGTACACATATTCACGTTCGCGTACATACACTCACATTCACGGTATATACACACACGCTAACGCACACATGTACTCACACACGCGCACACAAACGCACACATGGACGACGTCACTTCCGCTTTCTAGGGAAATATACATGCACAAAGGACCACTGAAAACGAGTATAAAAGAGAGAGTAACAACCGGCTCTTCCTTTTTCCGGGGCCCAGCTTCCGTGCTGGTCGGTCGGTCTTCGGACCGCCCGCACGCATCACGCCCTCTTACTACTATGTATGGGGCAAGAGCTAACAGACTGTATGTACACATTCCCACTCTTTCTCTCTCTATCTACTACTGGTCCCTGAGAACACCACTGCGTAGCTGACAACTAACTGATGTCAACTCTCATATCCTCTTCTTTGTCTACACGCTGGACTATCATTCTCAATTTCCACTACAACACTCATTTCTCTTCCCACGCGCGAACAAACGATAATGAGATGAACCCACATTTCCTATTCTTCTACAACACCAACCCCACAACGAACATTGGTTACACACGCGCGGACATGATCACATGTTATAACTAAAACGTTCATTCTTTCAACAGCAAATAAACGACGTTTATCTTATCCATCAATTGAGTCTTTGTTTCCTTCAATTCCATTCGTTCCATTATTTTCTTGTGGCGAGCTAGGGTATTACACATCTCATAAGATTTATAGCGATTGCATACTGAATTTTCAAGAGTCTACGGCAATTTTAAATGTCTGTTCAAAAAAGTCTAGAAACTTATTGATGGCAGCAGCAGTAGCAGAAAACGCGCATATGCAAAGTAGGAAGTGTGAGCGGGAAGAAAAAGGAAAAAAAAAAATAGAAAAATGCGACACGTGCTCAATATCATAAGATTAACTAATAATCCTATTACTTTACAAAGAACATCTCATTAATTAACTATTTATTCTTACTGTTTCTTAATTAGATTATTGTTTTTGTTTTACTATAACCAAATCGACAGATGTTATATAGTGGGTATATATACGAGATGTTCATAATTATATTGTTACACGGGGCGCATCGTCTAGTCTGCGTATATATTCCGGTATTCATTTTGTTAAATGCGTGTCTGCTAAATGTATGTATATAAACTCTGATGTTGTTCTTTGTCTGCGCGTGTTCGCATGCG
This sequence comes from Euprymna scolopes, assembly GCF_053919585.1. NCBI lineage: Eukaryota > Metazoa > Mollusca > Cephalopoda > Sepiida > Sepiolidae > Euprymna > Euprymna scolopes. The sequence continues at coordinate 106,935,796 of NC_136510.1, read as the reverse complement.
TGTGTGCATGCGTGTGTGCGTTTGACACATTCAAATTGACAGTTCAAAGTAAACGTATTAACATAAACAGCAGTCGATAACATCAGGACGGCCTGTGTGTGGGTCGGTGACATGTACTTATGCACTAAACAGGTTCAAATACTTTATTTACGTGGCACCCAGACAAAGGGGACATGCTTTATTTTACGGTTTCATATTCATTCCGTTCATCAGCGGTTGAAATTCTGCAATGAAGATATTGCTTTCGTATGAAGGAACATTATAACAACTTCTGGTTATATTTTATGTAACTTTATTTCCCAGTTCCGTGGTTTTCCCCGGAGTTTTCAACCTTTTCTATATTCCTCACATATTGCTATACGGCATAATCACGTTGACACACCGGTTCCCGTTCGATCACCGAAGTTAAGCAACGTTGAACCTGGTCAGTACTAAATGGGTGACCATTTGGGACTTTCAGGTGCTGTATGTGCTCTCCGCTTATCTCGGCATTGTTTCCAGTCGTCCTGGACTTCTCCTTGCCACTGGACTCAAACAGTGTCGATTCAGGAGAGGTGTGGTTGGGATTGCGCAACCATTGCCTCACAATTAAACGTGCAGCTGCCCCTACAGGGGGGATATCCTTTGTCTTTCGAGACAAAACGGAGGCATCACATATTGCTATATGCGTCCTATATGTTTTCGTGGACGCAAAGTGACGATCTCTCATGAGCTAATTTCACCGGTAACTTGAAATTCAACTCAACTGTCGATCTGGAACCCCTTCTAGATATAACAAACATCGTCCTTGCTTGCGTAATCACTTACAGAAAAAGTCCAATCCTTAGTTATCATTTTAAAACTATTTATAAGTTTTGTTTATTCTAAGCATGCTTTTTGTTTATTGAAATATTCCATCTAGTGGGGCAGATTGCTGAAACAATCTTTCAATTGGTGCTTGTATCACTAAGTGAAAGATTGTTATGGAATATTGAGATAATCTGCCCCACTAATCATGTTATTGTTTAGTAATTGTCTTTGGTTTCTATTCCTTTTATTTAACGAAATATTTACCTTTAGTCCATCGTTACAAAATTTATTTTCCTTTATATCTTATTCATAAGATCGCTAGCTATGGTATAGCTGGAAAAGTCTTCTCAATTATTAAATCATTTCTTTCTGATAGGTTCATAAGAGTAGTAGTTGAGGGGCAAAAATCAGAAGCTCTCAGTATTAATGCCGGTGTCCCTCAGGGATCCATCCTGGGCCCAACTCTTTTCCTGATCTACATTAATGATCTTCCAAATCATATCCTTACATCATTTGTAGACATTTATGCTGACGACACTACCATTTATGGTACCACATCTAAGACAGTAAACGAGCAAGTACTCTCCAATTCTCTCTCCTCTGATCTTGAGCATGTAGTACAATGGGGAAAGGAGTGGCTGGTTACTTTTAATGCATCTAAAACCAAGCTTCTCTCTTTACATCATCAACATTTTAATCCACATTTGTCATCAATTGAAATGAATGGCTCTCGTCTTCAGGAGGCCTCAAGTTTTGACAAGCTTCTGGGCTTGACCATTACTCCTGATCTTAAATGGAACACGTATATCAAATCTGTTGCCAAGGCCGCTGGAAAAATGGTGGGATCTTTCTATCGATCCAGTAGATATCTCACTGCTGATGCTATTCTCTATCTATATAAGAGCCAGGTACGTCCAAGGATGGAATACTGTTGCCACATCTGGGCAGGAGCTGCTAGAAAGGACTTGTCCTGCCTTGATAGAGTTCAAAATAGACTTCGTAGCCTCGTAGGAGATGTCCTTTTCTCCTCCTTACAACCTCTATCTCACAGAAGAGATGTTGCGAGTTTGTCTCTGATGTATCGTTATTTTCATGGAAAGTGTTCAACTGAGCTTCAATCTATGGTCCCCCCTCGCCAAACTTTCACAAGAAACACTCGTCTAGCTGTAAACACTATCAATAATTTCCCCCACTCTTTATCTGTGCCTAAACCTAAACATAGATTCCATGAACAAAGCTTCTTTCTTAGAACTGCACGCCTGTGGAATTGTCTTCCGTTTTCCTGCTTTCCAGCTGACTACAATATGGTTGTGTTCAAGTCTAAGGTAAATAAGTTCTTGATGAGCCGTTCCATATAAGTTATCAAATTTACCAAATTTTCATTACTAATGATTACTATATTGACCAACTTCTACTGTACACTCTTTAACCCTTATCCTTGAGTGGCCTCTGGGCCTTGATAATGTGGTGATGCCTTTGTAAAAAAAAAAAAAAAAAAAAAAATATCTATCTGCGCCCAACTATGCAAACTACATCTAAACTAGTTAACGTATCTGATGCCCCATCATTCGTAGGGTTTTAATCTGCAACAATAGTTTAATTTCATGAATATTTTTATATCGTGAATTTTGGGGTTAAAAATAGTTTTTTCTGGTAAATTTACTTCTGGAGAATACGATTCTTGACTTTCTATATTTTCCTGGGCAACGTCCGGACACATGTTTCACTAGTAAATTATATACTTGATTGAATTGCAATAATTTAAGAGAACGTTCATAGTTTGATTTTTTGGCTAGACAGCCTTGTTACCTCTTTCCTCCCTATTAGGGCTTTTGACGTGTTGTCTTTTTGAGTAGTAATAGTATCAGATGGGTTAGACTTCTATACCGTTATTTTTTAGCCAATCTGAGAAATTGTCTTCAGACAGATGGGCTGTCGCATAGCCTCCTTCCAGTCGGGTGACTGGACAGTGTAGGATCAGGTGGTCTATGTCCCGGCCGGGGAAGGGGGGGGGTAAGCTTCCTTGCACTTTGGTCAGATTGGGGAGTCTATTTGTCTCCATCTGCGTTGCAGTTTTGCAGTGTCTTGTTCTGATCCAGTTTGAGGCTACCCACCGTTTCCTATTTGTAGTAAAACCTGGGAGGTGTAAAGTTGGATTTTTTACTCCTTTAAGAGTATTGTTTCTCCATTCCTCCTTCCATGTCTCAAATGAGTCGAAATTTTTGATTTTTGAGTTCTAGAAGGGTTTTCGAGATTTGAATCTGGAAGTATATGGGGTATCATTTTTGGATTGGTAAGCCCCTGGTGTCCTCCTTGACGTTTTGAATCATTTTTTAGTTGCCTCTTCCCTCCTTATGTGGGGTGGTGCGATTAAGCTTGCTTCTGGTAGCCATTTTGTGTATGGAGTCTATGGGATTGAATGCTTATAGTGGGCTTTCTTTCAGGTTTCATTTGAATTGTTTCTATTCGTCTTTCCTTTTCTTTTTATAATGATGAGTTCCTTATATAAATAGACTCCATTTCCTTATCTGGAGCAACTTACATAAAGAAAAAAATTGCTGAAAATTTTGTACAAAATTTTGTATAACGTTATTATTTAGAAAGCCATTCTATACATGGAGAGGGGAGAATGTTTTGTACCTATTCTGTACTTTAACCTTACAATTTAATAAAAACAGTTATCATAAAACTTTAATTGAACTCGAAAATACTATTTTAAAAATAGCGCAGATCAATAAGTGCACTGGCACCGAAAATTTTGCATCAGGTTTATGAAAGAGGAGTATCGTAGTGTGGCCCTATATTGTAGATTTGGTGGGGAGTATTCGTGCTAACACCGCATTTATATGTCTCAGCATATCTTGTTTACATAATCACTTACGTAAAAAGGTCAATCCTTAAATTGTTAACAACATAGACTGACAACTGGGGTGTGGCAAGTTCGAATCCAGTCAGTTCAACAAAATCACTTTCAATTAGGGATGTAGGAAACCTTCACGTGGTCCTTCCCATAAGTACCCGATGTTTTTCATCATAGCAATGCAATTTTCCCTCCCCTCATTTAGGTGGAATAAGAAATAGAATAGAAATCTCCTCGTACATTGATTATGTTACACTAGCAGGGGGTACTTTGCTCAGGCGTAAAATACGTTTAAACATGATATTTTAATTTGTCCAGATTTTGTATATATTATTATAGGGTCCTGATTTCAAAAGTAAAAAAAAAGAAAATATTTAGGTCGCATCAGCTAGAATCGAAACTGAAACTGTAGCATTCGAAGCTGGTGATGTTACCACTGTACCAACGTGACACGCATATGAACTGATTAATCAAACATAAACTAAGATTAATGTAGAAAATTTTTAACGATTTTTTTTCAATTTTGACCAATTTTTGACCTCTTAAAACCAATTTTAAGCGACTAAAGCCCCATAAAAGAAGGGTCCGTAAAACATCCCATCATTTGAGACTCCTAGCGCCGCTCTGCGACTTTTGGTTTCAGAGAAGATAGAGTTTGAAAATATGGAGACAGACAGACCGACAGGTAGACATATAGCCATTTATATATTAGACTAGCCTAAGTACTCGGCGTTGCCCGGGTGTTTGAAGGTGTGTGTTGAGCAAAAAAAAAAAAAATGGTAGTTGGCAGGCAGGCAGGCTCGACCCGTACCACGAAGGAGGAAAAGAATGTGAAAACCCCCCCCCCAAAACGTGACGTGTTTGTTGTTGTGTCTATCACCAAACCAGAAGTGGCATAGGTTTAAATTAAGGCTAGACGATTGAAAAGAGTATTCTAATCTACAAAATATGCCTGTGCACCCCCCCCCCCATTGGAATTCCTCGGCCTCAGGCGATTTGCAATAAAATAATCTCTCCTTTAAGAAAGATGGTAAAACCTGGGACGATGGACTTCCTAGAATTGCACGGAACAAGCTCTTACACCCCAACCAACAAGTCATTATAGGAATGGTTTAATCTCTGTTGATTTTGGGGACCAGAGCTAAAATGCAATGAGTTGTGTGGTCTTTCTTTTTATGACGCCTAATATCAGTAGATAAAAATAATATCATTGAAGAATTTTGAACCACATGCTCCAGTACAAAGGATTATACGTTTTTTTTAATTTGTTCTCAGATTGAGTGTTATTTTCACAACGTTTTGGTCGATGTAACCGCCCCCCCCCCAACCTTCTTCAGATATATCTTACTGAACTGGGGAATCTTTTTGTCAAAATCAGGAATCCTGAATTATTAAATCCACAAGAGTTGCATGCTCTCGTTCTGTCAGCCATGACTGGATAGAAGACATAAGAAATTCGCAATTGTATTTTTCGGTTGCTTGAACCTTCAATCTCCATGAAATGTAACTTTTGTGAATTTATCAAGTATTTTATCCACTGCGCTACCGGTCCTTGCAGATTAAATAAAGGATTCTGTTTGAAATTCCGTGCAGATTCCCGTGTTTGATAGAAAGATTCCCGAGTTCAATAAGATACACCAGAAGAAGGTCGGAGGTTACATCGCTCAAAACGTTGTGAAAATGACACTCAAGATGAGAACAGTAGTTCAAAGAATCCAAATAACAAAAGAATTATGTAAAGAAGTAGAAAACTATTGTATAAATACGTACTCCAAAGTTTGTACATTTGCCGATACGAAAGCAGCACGAACTCTAGGCAGGTTGAACCGTCTTTCTCCAGAGGAGGAAGTTTCATGGGAGTATGAAATTTAATAGCAGTCCCCAGTCGCATGTCATCAGGAGAGATGACAACATCAGTCATTTTGGAATTTATTTGCAATTCTTGCAGAGAGGTGTCGACGTCCTCCTACATATAGCACCTGGTATTCCCAAATGGTCACCCATATGGTACTGACCAGGCTTAACGTTGCCTAACTTCGTATATTTGATAGTCAAATAATTGCACTGTAGACAAACACCAGAAAGTATGAGGAGTTAAATGGTCACCAGTTCAGATTGATATCAATGTTAAAGTAATGATTTCGATACAGCAGAAGAATGAACGATGCAATCATTAGGTGCTTTGTCCAGATGGGATTACAAAACTGAACCCTTTCATGATCAAATGTGGAGAGGAGCATCACACAACGCAGCATTGCCTTGTTTGCCCTCTACTGTCTAACTAGCACAGCTAGAACGATCTGCATGTCAGTACAGTCAGGGATGCAGGGATCCGAGAGGGAATTCCAAGGTCTAGCAAATCAACCCAAACAAGGCTCAGTGCCACTTTTACGTAAGGTACTACTAATTGGGACAAAATTTACAGAGATATTATGTATGGAGTTAAGCAGCACGTTATCTGTCCAGAGCAACATAATAGGTCCCGCACTAGCAGCCAAACTCCAACCTTTGTCCCATCGCCAGAATGTTGTGTCTCTGTACCTGTTTTACACATGTTAATGGAATGTGCTCCGACGAACTCAAAGCACTTGTACCCACTCTATGTAAATACCCCTGACTAATCCGACAAGCAGCAGAATCCCACTCCTACACTGTAGAAATCCCTAGATACCAGAAAAATAGTTTCTTCCCTAAAACTGCTAGACTTTGGAATTCCCTTCCAGGTCCCTGTTTCCCTGATTGTATTGACATACAGGAGTTCAAATATATTTTTTTTTAAATCCTGTCTAAGAGAGACTAGTAGCAAATGCACCAATCCAGATGTGGCAACAATACTCCATGCATAGGTGAATAGTGGTCTTGTAGAGGTACAGGATACTCTCAGATGTGAGTAACCTTCTAGCACAGCAGAGAGTGCCCACCTTCCTCGCAGCAGCCTTGCCAATGATTTGAATGTATTTGTTCCAATTCATGTTGTCTGTGAATGTTTTCTCTTTACTGCCCGACCAACACAGCTTGAACGATCTCACAGAGTTCAGTGATAATATAAATGAGTGTGTAACGAAATCGGAAACTGTCGCATGACGAATTGCTTCAAAGACATGCAAAGAAGGAAAATGGCTGAAGGGAGAACATAGAAGCATTGTCTTTATATCTTGTCTAATTACAGAGGCGGTGCATTATGGGATATCACAGAAATGGTAATTCCAAAATAATAATAATAATAATAATAATAATAATAATAATAATAATAATAATAATAATATGAAAGGTTCTATTGCTTCTGGCAAAGGAGGTAAAAATCTTTTCCCGAAACCAGAATTAGCTCTGATATCAAATCTAAACATGGTCGAAAATAACGAGACACGGACACGTTCACAAATGTGGGTCAATAGAACTTTTACGTTAACTTGCGTTCTGAAATGTTCATCGTGCGATGTTTTATGCGCCTGCTTAAGGTTTTGCATCGATATTGGACATGTGTATGTTGGTTGGTTGGTTGGTTGGTTGGTTGTTTTTGTTTTATGATATATCAACCCTTTTCAGGTTATTTAATGCCAAATCCAGTTATTTTGAAGAAAAATTTTTTAATAGAATATATTTGTTTTTAAGAAAAATTTTTTAATAGAATATATATTTTTTTCAAGTCATTTTCTATTTAACCCATAGTTGGGGCCCTAACAGGTCAGAGTGTACCTGGGAGCAATGGCAATTAAAGGTTGGCTCCACACTCCCCAAAGCCCGCAAGCTGGGGCCTCACCATCGAATATAGTTTAAGGTCATATCCAGGACCAGTGTGTATAAATAATGATGTTAAAAACTCGATGTAACGTTAGAATGCAACGTGGCCGTTACACTTTAACCATGTTGTTACGTTTAAACCAGTGACGTGCAGAGAATGTCTTCAGAGCAGGTCCTCGAGTGAAAAAAAAAAAAAAAACCGGCCAAAAATATAATAATAGTGGAACAACACATGCCTATAATACATTCCTCTGAAAAGGGCATTTTTAAGACAACAGTCTGAGAAGCCACGTCAGCATTTCCCGGTGAGAGCGCCTCAGACAACAAGTGATAAACTTGCTCCTCCCGAAAGGCGATCCTGGGAGGAGAACATGTGTATCAGCCCGACTGATATGAGCTTTCGATATGGCCCAGTTTCGTTCAAACTGATTGCAGAAGTCGGAACTTTGACTTCCGCGTAATACGAAAATAAACACGCCACACACATATATACACACATATATACACACATATATACACATATATATATATATACACCTTCTGTTTTAAAGCTCAATTAATCAGCGTTTGTTTCCTTAAAGGTTTGGAAAGAAACTTGTGAAATTTTCCGGGGTCGTTATCTAGCTGAACTGCCGTTAAATACAATTAACTAACACAGGCGATTATAATACGGAACTTTGGTTCTTTATTCATTCAATCGTCGCCAGGAAGGAGAGAGAGAGAGAGAGAGAGAGAGAGAGAGAGAGAGAGAGAGAGAGAGAGAGAGAGAGAGAGAGCAAAGATAAAGGAGGAAGAGAGAGCGTGAAAGAAGGGGATAGAGACGGTTTATACTACAAATACAAAAAGAAAAAGTGTTATTTATTGTGTTGCAGTGAATCTATTCAAAATACAACATACTTCTAAATTTAATTACGTTTTTCGCGTGACAGCTTTTGTCTATAGAAATAAATAATAATTGAGCGAGAAGGGGGGAATAGATAGAATGAGAGAGTGAGAGAGTGAGAGACAGACGAGAGATGGACAGAATAAGAGAGATGGGGCGAATAGATAGAATGAGAGAAAATGAAAGAGAGAGGGGGAGAAATAGAATGAGAGAGAGGCGGAAGAGATAGCATGGGGGGAGGTGAGAGAGCGAAGGAGGGAAGAGACAGAATGAAAGAGTAGGAGACAGAGAGGGGGAGAAAGAGATAGAATGAGATATAGTTAGAGAGGGAGGGGGAATATGGAAAGAAATAATTATTGATGTTACATCTTTTTCGTTTTATAAGCCTCCTCGGCTATTCAAGCGACCAGTGTTTCTTTTTATGTTAATGTAAAATAAATGTATTGTTTCAATGTTTCTAGATCATCTCTATTCATAAAATTATCGAACCAAACATCGCATTTTTCTGAATTTTCGAGGATTGATTAATCCTATTCTTCGGATTACTGTACTGTTTCGGTCGATGTAACCTCCGACC
>NC_136510.1:106899446-106921946 GCF_053919585.1 Euprymna scolopes | reverse complement strand
CCTATAAGTACCCAATGTCTTTCTAGAAATAATTCAAACCAGAAAGATATCATGGAAACAAATCTCAACAATATTCATCTGATTCATTCGAAATCATCATCATCATCATCATCATCATCATCATCATCATCACTGTTCAACATCTGTATTACATGCTGGCTTTTAAAAACTGACTTCCAACCTAACCAATCGGATCAAGTTTTTATTTATTCCTCTTTCCTGCAAATGAATTCTTATCACTTCCTTTCATATTTTCCTCCCCACCCCCGCCGTCAATTGACTCAGCTATGTAAACTTCTACATCTTCGAGAAATCTAATCCAATCTTTCAATGGGACCAAACCAACTAAGTCTTCTGTCATGCACACATCTCCCTATACTGTCCAGATTCAATTTTCCTCTGAGTTCATCAAATCTAAGCCTGTTTTTAAAACTCGCATTACCAATTCATCACATTCTTTTCATATCATTTCTCTCCATGCAACACATATCTTCAACTCTCATTTCTATTCCACCACTACATGGCGTCCACACGCTCATGGTCAACAAAGATAATCCTCTGCTGGTTAGTAATGCCAGAAATTTTCTAAATTTTCTAAATAACTTTTGTTGTTATACCAGCACCAGCATCAGCTTCCACCTGTGCTTCAATCCATCGTTCTTATACCATTTCTCTCCATGCAACGCATGTCCCCAACTCTCACTGATCAACTTTCATTTCCATATATTACACTGCGTACACATGCCTGACAGTGGCAACGCTCTGCTGGTTAGTAATGGCAGAACTTCCCTGAACTTTTCATTCCACTCCTAATTTTTGCAATCATACTAGCACCTACTCCACCCTGTGCCCCAATGATATCAGCAAGGTAACATTTTTTTGAATAACCTCAATAATTTCGCTATCCAGATATACTGTGTCCATCTCCATTTTCTTGCACTTTTTGTGCATAAACTGGTTATCTACTGCACCTGTAACAGCGCAGATGCGCACGTGCAAATGCTGAGCTGTGTACAAAGAAAAAGACTATAAAAAGAGCATATGCACAAACCGGCAATCACGTTTAGCACATTCAAAATCACGCTAGAGACGTTCAGGACATTTGAAGGGACAGACATCAGAGAAAACGAGCACGTTCGGAATTACATTTTATTCAGAAAAGTACTTGGAATAAATGTTGTTCTTTAAGAAGGAAGTGGAGTTATTACTTGTCCTATGTTCCTTGCGACGTAGACTACAAACGACGTATAGGTTCCGTGCACACCTTTTCTGCACCAAATGCTTACAAGTATCACAAAAGATTGAACTGAGACCGAACTCCCTTTCTATAGACGGAGCAGACTTGTGGAGCTTTTTTTTACACTTTTGTTTTGGTGAATTCATTCTCAGATCTTTGCTTTCCATAGCATTTCTCCAAGTTTGGTTAGTAATAACAGACGTTATGGCAGAGTTTTCCTGAACTTTACTTCATCTACTCCAAACAATCACAATAGCACCTAGTCCACCCTGTGCTTCAATGGTATCATCAATATAAAAATTAAACAAACTTCTCGACAACCTTTATAGTTTTGCCATCCAAATAAACTTTCTTCTAATCTGACTTCTCATCCACCTCCGTTGTCTTACACTTGTTTCACACAAAATAATTATCCTCTTTCAAATAACTGTTGCTTCCACTTCACCTCTCGTGTGCCCAGTGCTTAAATCTCTCATCTAGAGTTTCGACGATTAATTAGATTTGAAATTAGGAATTGGAACTTTTTTTAGGGTATGAGAAGCATTATCGAAATCAGAAAAATGTAAGCATTCTAAAAACTATCCTTTTACTTGTTGTTTGTTTTTGTTTTTTGTTTGAAACTTTTCTGTAGTTGGCACGAATGAAAAATACAAAATGAGTTTTTATGAAAACGGTAATAAGTTTGTCAAATTAAAAAGAAAATTTTATCGAGATTTTAAAGTAGATGGGTATTCTCCCCTAAGCACCCCTCTCACCTCTTCAAATGAAATTCTAATTTGTTAGACGATTTTAGAATCAGAATCGATAACAGTATCGGAATCAGGAATTTAGAACGGATGTAATTCATTTTTCTGGTTATCTTCTAAAAATAAAAACTTTGGCACATTTTTATGGATCGTTTATAACATCCAATATTAATATGCTTATTTATAAAATCTTCAGAAAAAACAAAAATATTTTTTCCTTCAGAAAAAATAGTGTTGCAGTAAAACGAAAATCACAAAAACCCAACAAATATCGATTACATTTTCAATCGGGAGAGAGACAGAAATCGTCACTAGAATGGAACCTATATCTATAATATAAAGCTGTGTGTGTGTGTGTGTGTGTCTGGTCACGAATAGGCTCCTATATGGTTGACTATTTTTAAAAAACTGATTATATATAATGATAGAAGATGTATCGAGACACAGGAATGGGTATTTTTGATCTGGCAGAACAGTGGTTCATTAAAATTGTGGGGTCTGCGTTCGCGCCTGGTCCACAAAATATGGAATTAAAAAATTTTAAAATTAAAGAAAAAACGTTTACAAGTGTTTTTGATATAGATGTACATAAGAATACTTTGATAAGTATGTTTTAACTTAAATAGGGGTGGTATAATAAAATTGTGGGGTCTGCTTTCGCGCCTGGCCTCCATAGAATGGAAATAGGCACAAACTTTAATAAAGACTTTTCATATATATCTGCGTAAGTTTACTTTGATAATTATATTTTAGTTTGAAGAAATATGATGTAATAAAATTATGGGATGCTCGTTTGCACCTGACCTCCATAGAATGGAAATATGTCACAAAGTTTAACAAGGTTTTTTTTTAATATAGATCCACAGAATATTGTGATAAGTGTTTCAGTGCGAACAGGTATGGTATAATAAATTATGGGGCTTATCTATTTTATTTTTACTTTCATCATATTTTGCTTTGATTTTGATACCCCCAAATTCGAATATATATATATATATATATATAGATAGATAGATAGATAGATAGATATGGATATAGATATATGCATGTGTATATATAAATATATATGTGTGTGTCTTTCTCAGTTCATCTAATAATATACATTTAAAATTCAATTTTGTAAGTTCAATCCCTGGCTAGGGAAAGATACTGGTTTAGCAACACTGATGAGCTGTGATACAGCGAGACAGTACTGTATGTGGATAACTATATATTTAAGCCCCCTCCCCCACTCTTTCGGTAGAGCACTGTTGTAAATGTCTCTCACTCCTTGCTTAATTCGCATTAATGCGAGGCTTGCTGTTTGTAAATAAACAAGCAGTTTGAGCACTGTAAAAGCGGTGGACAAGTGTCTATTTAAATGGACATTCATTGAGGTTGTTTGCGAGCACCAATCCCATGGGCCAGACGTTAGGACTGCCAACTATCAATTCGATGACTGTAGGTTCAATCCCTGGCTATATATATAACGCGATTCTCGGATTTGTTTTTCATTTAGTGAGTCACTAATGATTTGCTTGGACTTTTAAAAGACTTTTAAAATGCATATTTACAGAAATAAAACCATGGTATATCTCTGAAATATGTAACATATACTTTTTATATAAAAAAATATATATATATATAAGTTTATCTAAAAATGTATATTTTTTAAGGTATGTATTCCTTTATTATAGTATTAATGTTGTTTCAAATAACAAGCTCAATTAAATTGTTTTCGGCTTCAGAGCATGAATACTGATTTAGTCACATCTATCTTTATAGACAACCCTCGCCCCTTCCACTGCCGCTTTCTATAAACCCCCCCCCGCTCATATAAACTTCCCTCCAACTATCACCTTTAACATTTTAGACGATTGGATTTTACTTTATAAAACAGAACGTCTTTCTAAGGATATTTTTACGGTTCTTGCAACACTAAAAAATGAGGCAGAACAAATCTATAATTCTCCGTTCCCAAAGGATCATTACCAATTACTCTGGATGCTATATCGAAAATAATTGGAATTTACCATCAATGTCGATTTCTTCAACTACTTTGGAATGTAATAACATCATCCCATTCTATTCAAGGATTTTTATTCCTTAAAAAGATTGAATCTTTTATATATTTTCTATTTATATGCAGTAAAATTATATTAAACCAGATTTAATATTTTGATAATGGTTTTCCTCTGAGGAGATGAGCCTACATCGAAAATCCATGGATTAAGGAAATTACTTTGAATTGTATTCTTTTTTTCAAATAATAATTTTACTGTTTTGAAAATTTTTACTTTTCTAAATGAAATTTAAATATAAAAAACTATAAATTTTATTTTGCTCTATCTTGTATATTGAGCAATTTTTTTTTTTATTTGGCTGGGATTGCCTTGTATAAAAATATTGCTTCCGACATGCTACCACAAAATTCAATAATCTGAGATCCAATTTATCTTATTATTCTGATTCCTCTCTCTCCATATATATATTTATATATATATATATACACACATACACACACACACATATATATATATATATATATATATATATATATTTTAAACAGTAATCTACATACATGCATGTTTCGGGGCCCTACCCCTCTTCAGCATAGCTTGACTGTTATTAGGACTCGAACCCTGGACCTTAAGTATTTCAGTCCAGCGTCTTATCCATAACGCTATGATGCCATAGACAATTTACTATTTAGTTTTTATCGTTTATATATTTACGTAGTTTTTTTTGTTGTTGATTTTTTAAACGATATTGAGGTTAGTGTTTTCACCTTGAAGATCGGATGTATTTTTTAGAAATTGCCCATTTTTTTTATTTTGGACGTAAACAAATAATATTTTCATTTATTTATTTATTTTTAAAACAGTAATCTACGTACATGTATATATATATATATATATATATATATAGTCATCATATGTACATATATATAGTCATCCACATACAGTACTGTTTCACAGCTCATCAGTGCGGCTAGACAGGCAACTACTTCAAGCCAGGATTGAAACCCGACCGTCTGTACGACAGTAACTAATATGCACATCAGTGTCTGGCACCTATGCCAGTACAAAGAAATCAATTCCTAAATAAGATCCATAGAAAAAAGTGGACCCTCATAAAATTGGTCAGTGGGTGGAAACAGTATTCTTCACAAACAGTAACCATTTTCAGGAATCAGCATTAGTAGTTACGAAGGGCGTGCAATAAGTAATGCCCCCAACCCACTTCCAGCTGTCTGATCTAGCTGAAATTTTGCATGTGCAATGATTTATATCTCTACGGATTATGTGGCAAATTACAGCTCTGAACTAATTGTGGTTTCTGTTTTACAGGTGTTTCAACTGAGAGGTGTAAAATGGAGCCTGTTGAATGTCGAGCAGTGATCCGGTTTTTGTATTTGAAAGGACGCACACCGCAGGAGACTTTTGATGAAATGAAAGAAACTTATAGTGATAATGCCCCATCATATAACCTTGTAAAATGCTGGCATCGTGAATTCAAACATGACCGGAAGTCTGTGGAAACAGCTCCCCACCTGGTCGCCTCCCTTCTGTCATTGATGAGGCATCTGTCCGTCAAATTGAGGCTGCCATTTTGGAAGATCGGCGCATTACTATTCGCCAAATAGCTCAAGATGTAAAGATTAATACAGGGTCTGTGGAAACTATCATTCATGACCATTTGCATATGCATAAGATGTCTGTCAAATGGATTCCCAGGTTGCTCACACCATTCCAGAAGCAAGAACGTGTCGAGTGCTCGAGGATGAATTTGGAGATGTGCCAAGAAGATGAGTCTAAGTTTTTCAAAAGACTGATTACACAGGATGAAACCTGGGTCCATCACTATGATCCAGAGACCAAAGCCCAGTCAATGCAGTGGAAGCACTTGGACTCACCACCTCCAAAGAAGGCAAGGGTGCAGCCCTCTGCTGGCAAGATCATGCTCACAGTCTTCTGGGACCAGGACGGAGTAGTGATGACAGATTTCCTGGCAAAGGGTACCACAATTACAGGAGCCTATTATGCTTCACTTTTGAGGAAATTAAGGGAAGCTATCAAAATCAAGAGGCGGGGCAAGATCAGCAAAGATACCTTCCTCCTGCAGGACAACGCTCTGGTCCATAACTCGCATGTCGCCAGATCAGAAGCACGGACGTGTGGTTATGAAATCCTTCCCCGTTCTCCCTACTCTCCTGACCGTGCACCATCTTACTTTCCCCTCTTCCCAGTCATGAAGTTGTTTTTAAAAGGAAAGCGTTTCCCAGATGATGCAGCCTTGATTTCTGAAGTCATGTCGTGGTTGGAGGACCAACTTGAGGTGTTCTACAAAAACGGTCTCAAGAGCTGCATCAAACGATGGGAGAAATGCATAATTCTGGGTGGTTCCTATGTAGAGAAAGACTAATAACTGTGCGAAGTTTCGTTTCTCTTCTGCTATGGGAAGTGGGTCAGGGGCATTACTTATTGCATGCCCCTCGTATGCTTCATGTCAATGCTGATACGGAAAATCATTGAAAAGTTGGATTCTTTTTGACTACTGCTTTCATAGATGTTCAGATAATGATGATGGACACTTAATATGAAATTAAGTGGTTAACGACACGAACTAGAAACCTAGGCGTGCCAGGTTCGAACCCAATTCGTTCACATATACACTTTTATGAAATCAACACTTGAACTTGTGTCGAACCGAATGCGGATGAAGTAAATAAGATTACAAGCTATAACTTAGGGTCACACCCCTCAACAGGGGTTTCATGTCAAACAAAAATTATCACGCTTTTCTAAATGAAAGCAGAGACTAAAGTTTATTTGCAGAAAAGATTGTGAATTTTATTAATGACTAGCAGGGGCACGACGTTGTCTGGAATTGAATAAGGATCAACGAATGTTTCACACTCCAATATTTTTATTGTCACCGAAATCGGTGAAATCACTCATTTTTCAATCAAATCAGCAATCGGGAAAAAAGTTCACATGTTTCTCCATAGCGACTTAGTTCACATACATTGTAGTCTATATTGCACTGTAGATAACCTATTGTCGGTTTTATAAAATTATTTTTATATTATGACTTGAATTAAAGTTTATAATGCAAAAGTCAAGCATCATGGTTCAACTGTGCTATAAACAGAAACATTCATTTCGAACGCACTCTATCATATAAAAAATCTATTGTTGATTTTATATGTCGGTAAAACTTCTCAACTGTACTTATGTAAGTTTATATATATATATATATATATATTAACTTTGGTCAAAATCAGACCATTCCTTCCTTGATCGGATTTTCTCGATTATCGATTTTTGATACTTATCGGAGGCATTCTTATACAAAACCTATCTAAGAACACTCCTAGACACATAAAGTACATTTGTGTGAAATTTTGGTGCAGCCGTTTCAGCGTCTATAAAGAACGAAAATACACACCCACAAATTGCATCTTATATATAATAGAGATTTTATACATAGCAACTTATAAAGTCAATTTATACTAGACTAGATCCTGATTTCCTTCTAACCGTATATTGATAAGAAATCGAGTGGAGCGAGGGGTTTTGGATTCAACGTAGTTCATTGTCACATCTTATAGATCATATGCTTTTTCTTGTCACCATATATTTTGGTTCCGTCGTCAGCTTTCAAAAGAAAGGACTTCTCCTGATAGACAATTGCTTTAAAAATAAATAAATAAATAAATATGATCTGGAAATGTTAAAAAAAACAAAAACCTATTTATTTGCCGAACTTCAAAAGAGTCATTTATGTCGACTTTGTCCTGTTGCCCCTGGGGTCATCCGTCTGTCAGGAAGTGGAAATTTCAATTTCGCTGTTGACAAGCTTCTTGGGCTGACGATCACCGCAGCAGATCTGAAACGGACAACCTACATCTTATCTGTTGCTAAGATATCTAGGAATATGATTGGATTATTCTACTGCTTCAGAAAGTATCACACTACTAATGCAATGCGTATTGGAATTATTGAAGGACATGAGTATTTGCTATACAAAAAGTATACCCATAGGCACTGGCTTTTTTTTAAAGAAACATATACCTCAGAGTATTTCCTATACAAAACATGTAATGAGTATTGGCTATATATAACATATCCCTACGAGGTGCAACTGCACTATTATAGTGAAATTCGAAATATTTTATACTGAATTTCAATGCAAACTAATGGTCTCTACTTAATTATCATGTTATGGTAATGAATATATCCAAAAATTACGAAAAAAAACGATAAGGTAGAAAGAAATAAAGAAAACATTTTTTGACGAAAATTAACGAAATAAAAATGCTTGGATAAATAAAAAACATCGGAGAGTTCCAAGGGGAGGTAAATAGTATGTAACTATTGCCAATTTTTTTAAATAAATTGTGCATTGACAATCATAAGTATGAGTTACTTGCCTTGTTTTCAGCATAACTGAGTTACTCCCCTTGTTATCATGTCACATGTTCCCAAAGAAATATGGGAACTGTTTTTATGATAAAGATTGAAAACTCGAGTTTGTTAAAAATAATGCGATAATAAGTAAATACTTCTAACATGCCAATTAAGTAGATATCTTTTTTGCTTTTAGTTAAATTAACACAAAAAGTCTGTAGACACCATTGTCCTTTTTTTAATCGATTTTTTCATTTTCCAAAGTTCTTTTATTGAAGCATAGCTGCACACCCTATGATTATTGGCTATACCAAACATATGCATATGAGTATTGACTAAAGACCATGCACGTATGAGTATTTGCTATATTAAAAAAAAAGAAGTATTTTTTTTTTTTACATAGGCATCACCATTTATCAAGAAGCCACTCGAGGATAAGGATTAAAGAGTGTACAGTAGTCAATTGGGCAAAATAGTAATCATCAATAATGGAAATTCGGTCAATTTGTTGACTTAAGTGGAACGGCTCATCAAGAACTTGTTTATGTTGGACTTGAAAATAACCATATTGTAGTCAGCTGGAAAGCAGGAAAACGGAAGACAGTTTCACAGGTGTGCAGTTCTAAGAAAGAAGCTTTGTTCATGGAATCTACGTTTAGGTTTAGGCACAGATAAAGAGTGGGGGGAATTATCAATAGTGTTTTCAGCTAGACGAGTGTTTTTCGTAAAAGTTTGGCGAGAGGAGACCATAGATTGAAGCTCTGTTGAGCACTTGCCATGAAAATAACGATAAAGCAAAGACAAACTCGCAACATCTCTTCTGTGAGAAAGAAGTATGTGGCAGCAATGACAATTTGCGGCTTAGGGTTAGATAGGGTTAGGCTTACTAGTTTTAATATCTTTTGTTTAGAAACTCAAGACTGATTGGTGCCTAAAACTTACCTTCCAACTTGACCAATCAGACACCATCTCTGAATTGATCACGTGACTAAATAAATTATAACGTTAAACCAAGACATCTCGCTTCTTCCGTTTCTGATCCAGGACTGACAACACTCTCTTGTGACGCAGCAGAGTTCCCCCCTCCCTGGGCCTGTTGGCCCTGGTTAATAAAGAGACAAAGAACCCATCGCAACATTGACATGCACACAGACACACAACCTTTAATTTTTTAACTTTCTTTCTAATATAAATTAAAAAAATACTAAAAAAAAAAAAATACCCTTACTCTTAACTCGTAAATACCTAAAATAGTGACTTTCTAAGTGAGGAGCCACCATAAGTATGACACAAAAAAATAAATGCTTCACTACACGAAACATTGTCAAAGCACCAACAAGAATACAGAAAAAAGATGATAAAGATTTACTTGCCATGGTTAAGTGTTTCTTAGCCGAACGCATCAGTACATAAATCGAGAAGAATGGGCAACCATGCGGAAGAAAATATATTGATATAAGCGAACCATTTCCGACTGGTGAAAGTATTTTGGATATAATTGATACTTGCACTCGCTGGCCTGCAATCGCCATATTTATATCTATCATTGTACAAAAGTATTGCAGATTGTTGAAATCTGACATTTTCTAGATGTGGAGAACCGGAAATTATTGGTTTGGATAATGCTCCTAACATATGTATATATATATATATATATATATATATATATATATATATATATATATATATATATATATATATATATATATATATATATATATAACTACTTAATTTACTCACATAAAATTAATATACGAAAGTATAGATTTATGCGTAAATTTTAAGTATTTACTTCAAAAGTGCTCAATACGTTGGAAGAGCTAGTTAGTAAGTTATAAAATCTATATGGCAATTAAGCTACACTGAATATTCTGCGTTTCAGCATAAGCCTGAAGAATCCTAGAGTGGATGAAACGCGGAATATTCAGTGTAGCTTAATCGCCATATACATTTTATAACTTACTATATATATATATATATATATATATATATATATATATATATATATATATATATATATATATCTGTGGAAATATATTCTATTTTCTTATAATATATGCCAATCCTTATTTAAGAAACTCGATGTAATTACAGAGCAATGCAGTGAATAAATGACAAAAATCTATATTCTAAAGTTCATGATGTTGACCATCTTATAATTTATTCTGTTAATTCAGTTGACATTTACAATTCTTGACAGCATCTGTTTCGTAGTGCAAAATCAATCATTTAATTGATATATATATATATATATATATATATATATATATATATATATATATATATATATATATATGTGAGTGCGTTGATTTGGTAAAAGATTTTTTCAATTATATTTCACTCTTTGTGTATACTAATAGTTTTTTGTTTAAAAGCTCAATGTATGTTACATACAACAACAGAGCTCATATAAAAGAATAACAGTAAAGTTACATTCCAAGAATCAAATATTTATTTTTCATGCAAAACGGTTCCTCGAGCATGTTAAAATTTCGATGCATCTCCTACAGATCCATTCCGTTATGCAGAAACAAGCGGTTATTATTATTTCAATAGCGTCTTTTTTTTTTTCGTGCATATACTCTTCAGAAAAATTAAAAATTCTTTACTTAGGAAGAAAAAAGTGTTTGACAATATAATGTTGCAAGAAAAAAGTACATAGAAGACTCAACATCGTCTGTTTGTTCCGGTAGCCATATACATATATAGTGCAATTTTTGGATTTGTTTTTCATTTCGTAACTCGCTAATGATTTGTTTTGGTTTTTAAAAATCTTTTTTAAAGCAGATCTGCTGCAATTGTACCATGGTACTCCTCTGAAATATGTTACATATCATTTTTTTATAAATAAATATATATATATAAATATATATATATATAAATATATATATTGAATAATATATATATATTGAATAATATATATATATATATATATATATATATATATATATATATATATATATATTATAAATAAATATATATATTAATTTTATAAATATTAATTCTTTACTATTTATAATTTACTTTAATTTTACCATCTTGGATCATTTTGGTAAATTCAATTGTAATTTTCATTTTATATATATATATATATATATATATATATATATATATATATATATATATATATATATATATATATATATATATATATATATATATCAGAAAAAAAGAATACTTTTGGACCCTAGACGTCTTTCCCCATCCTCATCAGGGCCAACGATAGCATTTTTGATCATTTTAAAAAAGAAAATATGGGGAAGAAATTAAAATTAATGATGAAAATGAGAACGACTTATTTGCATTGATTGAGATTGTCGGACTGACTTCCTCATCTTGGTTGTTATTGTCACAACGTTTCGGCCGTTTTCCTCTCCGGCCTTCATCAGGTGTTTTGTATCGAACTGGGGAACCGTTTGTTAGGAGTCTCGAACCCAACCCTTTATTATTATTAAGGAGGTACCGTGTTCGGACTCCAGCTAGGCTTTGGGGCATAGTTACTGATTCTCTGTTTTTGAATGTTACTTTTTCACTGCCTTCGTTCAGGATTGAACTCAGCACCTTTGGGTAACTGTAAACTTTGATACAACGTCTAGGACAATTCTTAGTTGGTTTTTTGTTAATGTTAAACCTATGTTGTTATTCAAGGTTTTCTCTCTCTATCAGAGGTGTCCAAATTGCATTCAGCTCTATGCTTGGTTTGCTCAGTAGGTTGTTATGTCCGAGCATGTGAGCTGTTTCTTTAAGTTTTCTCACTTTCCAGTGGGTCTCTCTGTTTATTATTTTTACTTCATCCCATAGGGGGCGATGGTCCCCCCTCTCCATCCAGACATGGTTGGCTATACCCGATTTTTCCGTCTCCCCTTTAGTTACCGCTTTTCGGTGTTCTTCCACCCTTACTTTAAGGGGGCGGCATGTTTCACCCTTGTAAACCTTTCTGCAACTGCATGGGATGGAGTATATGCAGTTTTTGGTCATGTTCTCCTCCATGCGTGGCTTCACTCGTACCAGGTGTCGTCTGAGTGTTGACTCGCTCTTGAATACCGTCCTGATGTTGTAGGGGGCACATATTCTCTGAATCTTTTCGGAGATGCCTCGTATGTATGGTAGGCAGACCGTTGGAGGTTTTTGGGTTCCATTCTCCTCTCTTATACTATTAACACGTCTGGTGGATAGTATGCTATCGGGGTAGTTGTTACAATGGAGGGTATTCTTCAACCTGACCATTTCTTGGTGGTATGTAATGGTGTCGCTACTTATTGTCTCTGCTCGATGTTGTAAGCAGCGTGTGATTCCATGTTTGATACTGTATGGGTGATGGGAGTTGAAGTTTAGGTATTGTCCGGTGAAGGTAGGCTTGCGATATACAGATGTCTTAAACCCATGCTCTCTGCGTGATATGAGTATATCAAGGAAGGCCAGTTGGTTATCTTTTTCTTTCTCCATTGTGAACTGTATCGATGGTCTTATTGAGTTCACATGGTCTAGGAGAGCCTGGATGTCTTCCTGATGGGGCCAGAGTATGAAGGTGTCATCAACGTATCTTAGCCACATGGTGGGCTTTAAGGGAGCTGAACCTAAGGCTATGTCTTCGAAGTATTCCATGTATATGTTCGCCATCACTGGTGATAATGGCGAGTCCATAGCTAGTCCCTCCTCATCGATATAGGTCAGTGCCCATTCTGAATTAGGTTGTTTCTATGCAGAATGTCAGCATTTCCATTAAGTTTGGCAATGGTACAGCTGTGCGCTCTTCTATGGAGAGGTCTGCAACTAGTTTGTCTTGAATTACTGCTAGTGCCTCACTAGTTGGGACTTTACTGAACAGGCTAACCACATCTAGGCTTACCATTTGGTTTGTACTGATGGGTGCTCACTTGATCAGTTCCGTGAAGTGGGCAGAATTCTTTACATGTTGCTGACTTGCCTGCTAATGGGTTTATTATATCCACAAGGTACCTGCTCAGTGGGTGGCATGCTGAGCCTCAGCAGCTCACTACGGGTCTGAGTGGAATACCATCTTTGTGTATCTTGGGGAGACCGTACATATGTGGTAGCTTACTGTAATGCTGGACCAGCTGTCTATATCTCATTGGAGCGATGTGTTTCTTGTTTTTGGTAAGGATTTGTAACAGCTTTCTTTCGGTTTTCAAAGTTGGGTCCTTCTTTATTTTACCGTAGCTACCATCTGAGATTGGGCCTGCCATTTTTTCAGAGTACTCCGACATGTCCATCACCACAGTAGCATTGCCTTTGTCTGCTGGCAGAATTATTATACTGCTGTCACTCTGTAGAGTTCTTATAGCCAGCCTATCTTCCCAAGAGATGTTTGATTTAGGAGGCTTGGCTTTCTCGAGTACTTGTCTCACTTTCAATCTTATTTCATCATCTTGGGTTGATGGGATTCTCAAGGCTATATCTTCCATGTGTGTTATGATATCTAAGAATGGAACGCGTTTGGTCGTTGTTGCGAAGTTGAGACCTTTATTTAGTACTGCTTCCTCTGAGTGACTCAGTTGGCGGCTGCTGAGGTTGATGACCGCTTTCACAGGTGATCGGTGTTTTGATGTTACATTCCTCTGGTCTTTGAGCTTTGTGAGCTTCTTGATTTGGCGTCCTTTGACCTTCTCATATTCTTGTCTTTATTCTCATATTCTTGTCTTATTTGCAATTATAATAAAATATATGTACAAGGAAGAGGGAGGAGGGAAAGGTAAAGGATAAAATAAAATGGATTAACGTGTGTATATATATACATATATATATATGTACATATATATATACATACATACATATATATACACACATACATATATATATACATATATACATACATATATATACATATATACATACATATAATATTCATTATATATATATATATATATATATATATATATATATATATATATATATATATATATAATGAATATTATTTAAAAAAAATTAAACTATCACGAATGGGGAATGATAAACCGCATATAATTATACGGGGGGGGGGAGGAAATGGGGAGGGATCATATCTAAAGTATCTCTATATAATTCGCCTAAAAGATCTAAGGTATTCACAAACTGTTTCTGCCCACAGAGAGGGGGTTTGAGGCGTGCAATGGATACGGATTTGGGTTTTCAAATGACTATTTGATCGGCCTCGAAATAAAATTGAAACCTTCAAAGTGTCCTGTGTATCTTAAGTTGCCATGGGTTGGGGAAAAATGTGTCCCTCTCATTAATCAACTTAAACGGACTATCAACAATTGTTTCCCGTCTGTTTTACCTCGGGTTATTTCTAATACGAAACCTGCATTTTCTTCTTTTAAAAAGGATGGTTTGTCTCACACTAAACTTATATTAAATATTAAAGCAATATATATAAATTCCAATGTCAGTGTGATGTTGTCTATATCGGGCGAACCAGCGGTAATTTTGAAACAAGAATTAGAAAATACGTTCCTTCAGGTTCTCGAAATAAAAAATAAAATTCTCCTCATCCCCACCCACAATAATTTAGATTCCGCAATTGGAAATCAGTTATTGGATAACCCAGAATGTGGGCAGGCATATAAGGACGACTTTTTTCAATTTTATTTCGAGGCCGATTGAGTAGTCATCTGGAAACTCTTGAATCCGTCTCTATTGCACGCCTCAAACCCTCTCTCTGCAGGCAGAAACGTTTTGTGAATAAACCCTAACCCTAACCCTAGACCTTTTAGGTGAATCATAGAGATACTTTAGACATGATCCCCCATCCCCCCGTATAATTATATGCGGATTATCATTCCCCATTCGTGATAGTAAATTTTTAAAAATAATATTGTATATATATATATGTATATATATATATATATATATATATATATATATATATATACGTTAATCCATTTTATTTTCTCCTTTCCCTTTCCCTCTTCCCTGTACATATATTTTATTATAATTGTAAATAAGTTGTTCTCATTTTCATGATTAATTTGTCCCTGATGAGGATGGCGAAACACGTCTAGGGTCCAAAAGAATTCTTTTTTCTGTCATTTGTAAATTCTGTACCATAAATAAACTCTTTAATATATATATATATATATATATATATATATATATATATATATATATATATATATATATATATATGTATATATGGTTTTCAATTCAAATTAATTGATTAGTTATGATAACCGACCGTAATGATCAATCGTTTTTTGTTTGTTTGTTTGTTTTTTAGCTTAATTTAGTTTCGTATATACAAACATGTATAATAGTTTATAATTTGTTGTTATTATTTTCATAAGTATGTATGCACAAATTTGAATTAATAAATTTACTAATTCTTAAAAAGAACATTTTAGTAGAAGATTCATAAATTAATTAAAATTGTTAGTGCGTTTGATAAAAATCCAATATGGCGTAATGAAAAAATAAAAAGGTATTTGCAGCTTCTCTTCTAATATTCGGATTTTAATCATGTCAAATCACACTTCAATTCCTTTTGAGAGATTGATTGTTGCTATTTCTTCTGATGAGTTAAGGGCATAAGAGATTCACTGATTGATATAATAATTAGGTGATTGATTTTGCACTACGAAACAGATACTGTCAAGAATTGTATAAGTCAACTGAATTAAAGGAATAAATTCTAAGATGGTCGACATCGTGAATTTTGGAATATAACTTTTTGTCATTTATTTCACCCCCCTCTCTCTCTCTCTCTCTCTCTCTCATATATATATATATATATATATATATATATATATATATATATATATATATATATATATATATATATATATATATACAAGGTGTCCCAAAAGAAGCTGATGGTTAAAAAAAAAATCATAACTTTTTTTTTTATATTTTTATTTTATTTTTTAAGATCATCTAGTATAACCCTTCCAAGATCATCATGATTCGTTACACTACCGAGGAGCGGATATTTATCGTAGAGTCGTATTTTCGGTTGAATGAGTCAATATCAGAAACTCAAAGAGAATTTCGACGAAACTTCAACACAAGAAATTCGCTACTCCCAATGCAATAAAAAAACTATGGTGGCTCGATTTCATGAGCAACGGTCTGTATGTGACCTCCCTAAATCTGGTAGACCCCGTACGACAAGAAGTGATGAGAATCGTCGGAAATTAGCAGAGAGTGTTGACGAGGATCGGTCCACATCAGTAAGAAGGAGATCAAGTCAAATTCGGGTCTCTCGATCAATGTGTTTCCAGCAGGACGGTGCAACGGCGCATACGGCACGAGAAACATTAAATCTGCTCCAGGACATATTCGGTAACCGAATAATTTCTCGTGGCTGTGAGATAAATTGGCTACTCCGCTCGACAGATTTCTTTCTTTGAGGTTACCTCAAAAAGCGGATATACGCAAACAAACCAGCCACAGTAAATGCCCTTAAAAACAATATGGAAGAGGAAATTAGGGCTATAAGCCCTGAAACATTAAGTGATGTGCTGGACAATACCCTGCAGAGAACACAAGAGTGTGAAAATGAAAATGGGGGACATTTGAGTAACATCATTTTTCATAAGTAAAATTAGACCTTGTGAAAAACATACCCTAGATTAAGTTGTGTAAATAAAATTAAGATAAATAGACTATGATATTTTACTATATCTCAGAAGATCACGGAGAGGCTCATCTACCTACATATAAAAATTGGTAAGCATAACTTAAATATTGAGGAACTTAATCAAATCTAAATCCGTCAGCTTCTTTTGGTATATATATATATATATATATATATATATATATATATATATATATATATATATATACTCGGATTTTTTTATTCAAAAGTAATGGACTAATGAATTTAACGAGGTTGTTAGATAGTGCTCAATAAAAAGAGCTGATAATACTTGTTTATTGTTATATAAACATGGTCACACCCTGCTGCTACAAATAGCCACTTGTTTCAATCAAACAACAGATATCATCAGGCAGCGACTTGACTATTCAAAAGTTCAATGAATAATGGATTTTTATTTTAGGTAAGAACTCTTTAAAAGTTGGAGTTAAAAAACTTAAAACACAGAACTTTAATTATAAGATGTAAAGAGGGAGGGGGCAATTTAAATAAAGTTAAAAGATCATAATGGAGAGAGAGAGAGAGAGAGAGAGTGATTAAGAAGAAGAAAAAAAGAAATAGAGAACAAAAATAGAGAGAAAAAAAATATATATAATATGGAGAAGAAAAAGAAAAAAGATATAAATGGTTATTATAAAGAGAATAAGAACTAGAAGGGAAAAGAAAGAATGATGAGATATAGTTAAAGAGAGAAAGAGAGAAAGTAAGAATTAATAGGAAGGGAATCTTAAAAAAGTTGCCAGTATATAGAAAAAGAAAAAGAAGAAAATTGCATGTCAACCAATTTATGAACAATTATACAATTCAGAAATTAGACACATTATTACAAATACAAACAGAAAATACAATCTAAGCGTTAGAAATGAACATGTCAAAAAAGACAGCGAATGTATCTAACTAACATATTTATCATCTAACATACGTCCATGAGTAATATAAACACAGTTCAAACATACGTCTACAATTAATTAAACCATTTATACTAAATGATATAAGTTTAAATTTTTCGCGTTTTTATTAAATGAATATATAAATAAAAGAAAAAATAATAATGATAAAACAATATTAAAATTAATAATAATAATAATAATAATAATAGTAATAATAAAAATAGTAATAATGATAATATCAATAATAATAATAATAATAATAATAATAATAATAAAAACAGAATAAAATTAATATTTATTATCTTTTTGATATAACATATTTAGCCATAAGAGGGGATTAAATAAATTAAATAGGACTAATAATTATAAATAACAATCTACTAATATTTATGTATATAAGAAGAATACAATACATATTGTTGTGGTTGCAAGGTTGAACAATAATTAGTAAGGAAATACAATGAAGACGCAAACAACAAGATAGCGCAATAATAAGTGTATTAAAGAAAAGGTATATTTACAATATGTACAAATGACGGTGCCGAGTCAGAGAGTCTTGGTGGGAGGACATGTACGCTCTTCGGCGTCACTTCCGGTGGCATTTGAGTAAGACACACCAAGGCCAACCTAGGCTTGCCATTTATAGTGTTATGTTATTCGCATATGCAAATAAGTGGTTGCCACCACAACACCCCCCTCCCAAGATTTGAAGTCACACAGATTTCAATATCTTTTTCTTTTTGGGTTTACCATTAATGGTTCATTCACTTTTCTTTTCCTACCTGATCTCCGGGGTTCAGGTGCATTTTGAGGCGGTTCCAAATTAAAAGATTCGTATATGATATCTATGGTGTCCTCCTCTTCGACTGTTGTCGTATCATCATCATCTTGGATATGACGTTTTTTTATCTGATTTAGGTGCCTTTTATGTATATTCTGTGGACCTTTAATCATGTATGTACAATCACCAATGCGTTTATCCACTACTCCACATTCCCAGTAAGATGTGTTATTTCTGTAGCACTTAAAATATACTCGATCTCCCGAGTTATATTTCTTTCTTCTCGTGTCTGTAGTGTTTCGGATAATTGCCTGCCTTGGCAATAGTTTGTCAAACGCTGATTTTACCTTTCTGGCAAACATTAGATCAGCTGGTGATATGTTTGATGGTGTACTAGGATGTGGTGTAATCCTATATACTTGCAAGAATTGTTGCAAAGCTTTTTCTGTTGGTGTTCCAATGGATTTCTTTTTCTTTACGTATACGGTGGGGGCAGCCCACTCGTTGTGTTATATTTTTGATAGAATTCCCGTCTGTTCCAATCTATTTAATTCTTTATCAATCTTTTCCAACCCAGCGAACGGGACATTTCGCTTTTTTCTAAAAATTGGGCTGGCGTTTTCTTTAAGTTCAAACGAGGCCTTGAATTTATTGCAGCGACCTAAGTTAGTCGTGAATGCCTCAGGAAATAATTCTTTTAAATCGTCTTTTATATTTACTGTTGTTGGAGAAGAACATTCTAATTTTTTACAGAATGTATTGATTGGCTTATCCCATAGTCCGAATTTCTCAATTAAATCTATTCCAAACAGATTTTCACTATTTTTTAATACGAATATTTTTAATTTCTTCGAAATCCCTTTCAATTTTATCGGGAAGACAACTTCTCCTTCAAATTTTATACCACCACCAGTTACCGTCCGAGCTGCTTTACTAGTTTTCATCATGGCCGGTTTTCCCAACTTTTTCCACGTATTCAGGTTTATTATAGAAACATCGGAGCCGGAGTCGAGTTGTAACTTTATTGATGTTTTAAATATTTCCACTTTTACGTATTTTCGCCGATCTTTGTCTAATTTTGTATTTGATTTTGTTTGCTGTACTCTCTTTCTGGTGTAATCTTTATATCTGCAGCAATCGCTTTTGTGTCCCACCTTCTTACAAATGTAGCATTTTTTCTTCTTATAAGGACAATCTGATTCCAAATGCTTTTCTGCACATCTCTTACAGTTATATCTAGGAAGAGGCTTGTTATATTCTGTACTATATTTATGGTTATTATCTTTGGAATATCCCGTTCCATTGCTTTTCTTTGTAAAGTTCTTGGTTGGTGCGTATGGTTTTCTAACTTTTCTTACATATGCCACTCCAGATTCTTCTATATTTTTTTAATCCTTTTTTAGTGTAATGGCCCTTTCACAGTCCTCTGCTAGTTTCTGGAGGGTTAAATCTTGCTCAGATTCCAGCTTAGACAACACTCGTCTGCGTATTTCTGCAGTTTTCGTGGAAACTAACCCTTGAGCGAAGATTAGACATTTAAAATCTTCTACCGTTAGTTCTGCAAGCTTAAAATTATCGCAGTTTTTATTGACAACTGATGCGTATGTCAAATAATCTTGGTTGTCCATCTTTCTTAGATTCATGCACAGCCATCTTTTATGAAAAAGAGATATATTTGGATTAAATAATTCTTTTAGTAATTTTACAGCTTCCATGAACTCTAATTCCGCAGTTTTTTTTAGGTAATATGTAATCTACGAATTTGCTGTGTTCTGATGTACCCAATTTTCTGAGTAAGAGGCTCACTTTCTGACTATTTGGCCAATTTTTACAGTCCAGTTGAAAAACATCCTCGTATCTTGTGTAGTATGCTTCAAAATTCTTCTCTTCCTCAGGCACATAATGAAATGTGTCCATGCTATTAAAAATAGTTGTATGGGAGAAATTAACACTATCGACATTTTCTCGATTACTCTTTAGTAGTTCCAGTGTTTTAGCAAAACGTTCATCTTGTCTTTCTTCATATTCCAATTGTAGTTTCTTATGCCTTTCTTCCTGTTCCAATTGCAGTTTTTTCTGCTTTAATTGTGCCATTTTCTGCTTTTCTTCTTGTTCCTGCTGCCATTTCAATAATCTGGCCTCTCTCTTTTCCTCGCGGTCAGCCTGTGCCTGTATTTGTGTTTGCAAAAGCTCGTTTTGTGTAGCTTGTGCTTGTAAAAATTGCATGAACATTTGATAAGTCTTCCATGTTTTTTTTTTGTTTTTTTTAGTGTGTAGTTAAAAAAGAAAAATATTGTACCATGTACAATATACACCGGTTTGGGTTACAACAAAAAAGCAAATTGCTGTAAGTTCCTGTTTTCAATAATAATATCGCTGCTTGCAATAATATATTCTTTTGCGAGTCACGCTGCAAAAAAAAAATAAAACAGGTTTATCTGGAATCACGAAATGGAATTGACTTTCCGTTTTTAGGCATTTACTAATAAGACACTCTTTCCACAAAATAAAAGTTTGGGTTTTTTTTTGTTTTTTTTTTTAATCGAGTCACAATTGAATAAATGTATGCAGTACATTTAGTTCTTTGAGGTTTATTTTTCTCTAGTATTTTAGTAATTAAAATACCTCTTAAATTGAAATTACCTTTTTTTTGTGACGTTTTACTGTATTATCCGTTATTCAGTGACAACTTCAAGAAAAAAAATCCTTTCCCTGAATTTTAGTTTTAGCTGTGGTATTTCCTTTTGGTACCGACATCAACCAAAACATTAATTAAAAAGTCCTTTAGTTGTTGTTTTGTTTACGGAGAACAGTAATTAGAATCCACTGGTGAACTTTTTTCGTAGGTTACTTCCTTGCTTTTCGTAATACGGGTCTGACCTGTCGTTTTTGCGACAGAACAAAGTTCGCTTTTCATTTGCAAGTTGGTCCTTTAGTAAGATTTGTCGTGTAGCGACAAACAAAAATTCACTTTTACATTTGTTTGCAAGTCGGATTCCCAGAAAACGGCGTAAATTGTCGCTTTTGCCACGTTAGAGTTTATTTTTTTCACTTGAGTTGAAACTTCTCTTTAGCGTAAAATCCGTTTGCTCGTCAACACTTTGCATTCCTTAAAAAAAATGGTCAACCTTTGCGTTGTACTTTTTTTTTTTTTAAATAGTTCTTCGTCAAACTGTTATATTTGACGCTTCATATCTCGTCGCCAACTGTTGTGGTTGCAAGGTTGAACAATAATTAGTAAGGAAATACAATGAAGACGCAAACAACAAGATAGCGCAATAATAAGTGTATTAAAGAAAAGGTATATTTACAATATGTACAAATGACGGTGTCGAGTCAGAGAGTCTTGGTGGGAGGACATGTACGCTCTTCGGCGTCACTTCCGGTGGCATTTGAGTAAGACACACCAAGGCCAACCTAGGCTTGCCATTTATAGTGTTATGTTATTCGCATATGCAAATAAGTGGTTGCCACCACAACACATATATATACATACATATACACACACATATACATATACATACATATATATATACATGCATATAATTAAAGGTGTAACTCTATACTATTAAGTTGAAATTTTAGCCAGTTAAATATAAATATAAAGTCATATTAAATCACAAATTAATACATTCAAGACAGTATTACTAAAAACATAGATACAAGTACACTTACATATAAATATATAAATATATTCAGGCAAAAGAAGTAATTAAATCAACAGAATACTCAAAAGTAGCGACACACAGGTAGATAGTAACAAAATTAAAAATAATAAAATACATATGTATGTACCCACAGAGAACCAACATACATACGAATATACATATATATATATATAATTTTGTGTATACACATACA
>NC_136510.1:106894446-106896946 GCF_053919585.1 Euprymna scolopes | reverse complement strand
TGACTTCTGCGGTCTCTACCAAATTACTCAGACAATTTCTGGTCTAAATATTTTAAATTTTACATAAAAGGTATTCAGAGATAGGGCAAGCTTTTAAATCGGCTTGGGTCGAAAATTTGAGCTACAAATATATACATGTATGTTTGCATGTGTGCCTAAAACTTTCGACAGAGGTGACAGATTTTCACAAGATCAATATCGTTTTGAAGTTCGACCCTTCACACGACAAATATCGAAAAATTTGCTAAAACATTAATTTCTACCCCCCCCCCACCGGACACTTTTCTAAAGGGAGGAGTCGCTTTTTTCGCCAATATTTCCGGAAGTCATCTCCTCTTTTCTATTTAAACCTACGCCACTTCCGGTTTGGCGGTGGTCATAACAGCAAGTCAGACGTCAGTTTTTCCCCGTTCTTTTCCTCCTTCGGGGTATGGGTTCGAGCCTGCCTTCCTACTACCATTTTTTTATTTTTTATTTTCTCAACACACGCCTCCAAACACCCGTGCAACGCTGGTCACCAATGCTAGTATTCCTATAATTTTTTTTTTTTTTTTTGTATTGATATTCATATTAAAAACCTCATTTTATTTATTAAGGTTTTATTTGCTTCCTCACGAGAGCGAATGTGACACAAGGTCGTTTTTAATGTGGGGGAAAGCCAGCTCCCCTAAAACAAGGGCAAATAAGGGGCACTCTTGCAGTATCCAAAAAAATAGCAATTGTCTCAGTATGAAGTGTTTCCTCTACATTGACCAAGACCCAATTAATTTTTT
This sequence comes from Euprymna scolopes, assembly GCF_053919585.1. Taxonomy (NCBI): domain Eukaryota; kingdom Metazoa; phylum Mollusca; class Cephalopoda; order Sepiida; family Sepiolidae; genus Euprymna; species Euprymna scolopes. The sequence goes on along the minus strand of NC_136510.1, from coordinate 106,896,173 downwards.
TTTTTTTACATAGTACGTCGCCACTTATCAAGGCCGATAGGCCACTCAAGGATAAGGGTTAAAGAGTGTAGAGTAGTCAAAAGGACAATATAGTAATCGATAGTAATGGAAGTTCGGTAAATTTGTTAACTTAGGTGGAACGGCTCATCAGAAACTTGTTCACGTTGGACTTGAAGACAACCATATTATAGAAAGCTGGAAAGCAGGAAAACGGAAGACAATTCCACAGGCGTGCAGTTCTAAGAAAGAAGCTTTGATCATGGAATCTACGTTTAGGTTTAGGTACAGATAAAGAGTGGGGAAAATTATTGATAATGTTTTCAGCTAGTCTAGTGTTTCTTGTGAAAGTTTGGCAAGGGGGGACCATAGATTGAAGCTCAGTTGAACACTTTCCATGAAAATAACGATAAAGCAGAGACAAACTCGCAACATCTCTTCTGTGAGACAGAGGTTGCAGCGAAGAGAAAAGGACATCTCCCACCAGGCCACGAAGTCTATTTTGAACCCTATCAAGGCAGGACAAGTCTTTTCTAGCAGCTCCTGCCCATATATGGCAACAGTACTCCATCCTTGGACGTATCTGGCTCTTATATAGATAGAGAATTGCATCAGCAGTGAGATATCTACTGGATCGATAGAAGGATCTCACCATTTTTCCAGCGGCCTTGGCAACAGATTTGATGTACGTATTCCATTTAAGATCAGGAGTAAAGGTCAAGCCCAGAAGCCTGTCAAAACTTGAGGCCTCCCCAAGACGAGAGCCATTCATTTTAATTGATGCCAGATGGGGATCAGAACGTTGATGATGTAAAGATAGAAGCTTGGTTTTAGATGCATTAAAAGTAACCAGCCATTCCTTTCCCCACTGTACAACGTGATCAAGATCAGAGGAGAGAGAATCGGAGAGAACTTGGTCGTTTACTGTCTTAGATGTGCTACCATAGATGGTAGTGTCATCAGCAAAAATGTCTACGAATGATGTAAGGATGTGATTTGGAAGATCATTAATGTAGATCAGGAAAAGAGTTGGGCCCAGGATCGACCCCTGAGGGACTCCAGCATTTATACTGTGAGCTTCTGATTTTTGCCCATCAACTACTACTCTTATGAACCTATCAGAGAGAAATGATTTAATAATTGCGAAGACATTTCCAGCAATACCATAGCTTTTAAGTGAAACATCAGAACAGATACTACACTTTGAGATATTAAATATTTTATTCAGGCTAAAATTACAATACAAGTTCAAACTTAACAAAAAACTTAGGCACAAGGCCAACTCAAAAAGAGGAAAATGGGGGTCGTTGATCATCCTTGTCATCCTTGTCATCCTTGTCACTCCAGAACTAAACAAAAGTTTTTCTTAGCTAGTATCTTCTTTCGCCATAATACCGCATTTACCCTTTCGTACAAGGGGGCGTCTTACTTAGAGCCCAATTGTTTAAAACATTTTTTATTTACGTGTAAAAACAAAAAAGATGACAATAATGGTAAAATAATTCATTTGTGTCGAGAGCAGGGAAAGAAAAAAAAAATACAAAAGTGGTTAGTGGGCTCTCGTTTGTACTGATTTATACTTGCGTAATATTTGCGTAAAAAGGTTATAATAAACACAAACCTCTTTCTATATATATGTATGTATGCGTATATATATATATATATATATATATATATATATATATATATATATATATATATATATATATATATATATACTTGTTTATTGT
>NC_136510.1:106879446-106889446 GCF_053919585.1 Euprymna scolopes | reverse complement strand
TGATTTATTTTCCTGTCAACTTTTCACTTGAATAAATAAGAACCATGATATGCATATGCATAGACTATCTCGCATTTACTGACCACGTATAAGTGTAGAATCTACACTAATACTACACTTGATCTTTTCTGAATTCATTCCAGACTGAGGCAATTATAATTTTTGTCCCAATCTGGACCGTTCCTTTTTTGGGATTTTCTCTATGTTAAAAACCAAACTTTTGTCTAACTCTGTACTCGTGTAAAATTGAACTACATTCACATTGTTTACTAGATGATGATTCGACGCAAAATAGAAAACGTTCGTGATACATGCGGAATTTATATCATTTTTTTATTTTCACACAAAAAAATATAATAAAGAAAAATTCGAACAAATAAAATAAGGTAAATATAAATATAAAATAAATATAATATATAATAATAAACAAAAATAATTGGCCATTGCTATTGGTGGTAGAGAAGGTTTCTTGTAAATTATTTAAGAAACAAGCTTAGTCTTGGCAGCATTGAATGTAACCATCCATTTATGTTCCCATTCCACTACAGATTGAAGGTCATCCTCTAGCGTTTCTGCCATTTCCTTAGATATGTGTTCATTTATTTTCCCCTCGTGCATGTTATAGAGTGTAGTGTCGTCAGCAAATATACCCATCTCTTTATCAGGGATGTCATTTATGAATATTAGAAATAATAAAGGTCCAAGGATAGACCCTGAGGTACTCCCGCATTTATATCATATTGTTTAGATGTACGACCGTCGAGGACAACCTGTATTCTTCTCTTACTTAAGAAGGATTTAATTACGTTATATATTCTTCCAGTGATCCTCTCTGATCTGATTTTCCTGAGAAGACCATCGTGCCATACCCTGTCAAAAGCCTTCGATATATCTAGGGCTACCATTCTACTCTCCCCTTCTTTGTCCAGTGAATGGTATATACGTTCAGAGATTACAGTTAGGATATCTGCTGTAGAATAGGCTTGCCTAAATCCATATTGTTGGTCGGTCAGAAGTTTAGCATCTGTAAGGTGATAGACTAGAGCTTGATTAATTAAGGACTCAAATATTTTGGTGAAAAGTGGGAGAAGGCTAATGGGGCGATAATTTAATGGGTCAGTTCTTTCGCCAGAATTTTTTGAAAACTGGTACCCCAGAAGCAGTTTTCCAGCAGTCAGGAAAGCAAGATTCGTTAAGGAATTTATTATAAAGTTTGGAGATAACTGGAGCAACCTTGACGGACCATTTTTTTAATAGTACAGCTCAGATGAGATTGGGTCCACATGCTTTCAAGGTGTCTAGGTTTTTTATGATACACTGCACCTGAGAAGGGGTGACTTCTTTCAAATCATCTAGCGTGGCGTCTGTCCGCAAAGGAAAGTCAGGGAGGGAGTAGTCTGCTGGGTCCAATGTGCAGTTTGAGGCAAACCGACTGGCAAGCAAGTTAGCCTTCTCAGTTGCCGTGCAAACAACCTCATAATTATTGGATAATGGCGGGATTGTTGACTGCCCATTATTTACTACACTAGATTTTCCAAAAATCACAGGTTCCTTATTTCTGTGCTTCAATGCATTTACTCGTGGTTCAGTATATTCTCTCTTAGCTGTCACTATTTCTCTCTTACAATTACTTCTAGCTTCTATAAACTTCTGTCAGTTTGAACTGAATTTATGTCAGTTGAATCTGTGGTATGCATGCTGCCTTTGAGCAATGGCAGTTGCGCAAGTAGAAGTAAACCATTGGGGAGAGTAGGCTTGCTATAGAATTTCCGCATGGGAACATGAGTTTCAATTGCCATTTTGAACCAATCAGTGGTCTCATTTGCACACTGTTCAGCAGGAAGAGAAAAGATATTTCCCCATGGAGCATCTCTAATAAGATCCATGGTGGCTTCCGAGTCAGCCTTTTTAAAATACCTCGTTGTTTTGAACAATGGTTTTTCGGTTTTGGGTCGAGAATTTAGGGCGATTTCAACCATTCAACGTGATCAGCATTCCCGAGTGGGCTGTGGACATTCGTCACATAATCATCGGGAACTGTGGTCAGAAATAGATCTAGAAGTGAGACATGGTGATCTTGCTGGTCTGGGAAACATGTCAGAAATGTAACCGTCTGTGATATGGAATGAAATATACAGAAGCTGCGTGTTGTGCTTCCAGCTGTGTCTGTGTAATTAGAGAATCCAAGCCAGTTACTATGGTGGACATTGAAGTCAACAAATACATGTACTTGTGCACTAGTATCGAGGGAGAGTGCTGTATCTATGCTGTCAGAGACTTTGTTTATTAGTGCACAGTCCTGGGTCGAGGGAGAGTGGCAGAGAAAGTATAAGTAGCTAATGTTATATTGCATGTTAAGTCTGAAGCACATAAAGACCTGGTCGTCTGATTCTAGTTTTGTTTCTCTAGTCAAGGGGAGGGTGTTTAAAATATAGTCTCCAAGTCCGTGCATATGTCTGTCTGAGTCCTTACGGCAGAGTGAGACATAACCAGGCATGTTAAAGTGGTTAGAGGGAATGGAGGAGTGTAGGTTAGTTTCATTTAGTGCTAAGATATCCGGGGTGTTTAATAGGAGAAATTATTCAACATCATCTAAATTAGTTCTAAGCCCGAATATATTCGTAAATGGAGGCCTCAAGGGAGGAGGCAAGTTACACAAAAGATGACATTTCAAGGTGAAAAACTAAATGCAAAGTGTATATATATATATATATATATATATATATATATATATATATATATATATATATATATAATGGAAATCGCCCCAGACAAATTATGAAGTCAATTTATGTAAAAAAAAAAAAATACCATTTCAAGGTGAAAAAGTAGCCAACGTAAATGTTAGATGGATAGAAAACAGCAATTATTTTCCCTTTGGCGGAAACATCGTTCATGGAATGTGAGGACTAAAGAACAAAAGAAAGGAAGCGCGAGGTAAAGTCTGCCGAAAATAAATCCATCGTCTACTTGTTATATTTATTTCTTCTTCCTAGACAGCTGTTTGACCACATCGCGTTAGTGAAACTAGAATCAAGAAGATTATTCAAACTGTAATTTGCAATCCTCTCCGTCGAGGCCAAGTCGTTCAAGAATCCATGTAAAGCCAACGATGTTTAGGGCTTGTCAAACGGTATGTAATAGCAAATGTTTTTGTTTTTTTCTATTATTGAACTTAGATTGGGGAAAAAAAAGCTAGACGGCACGTACACTCTTATGCTACGAACAGTGTTAAATATATATTAGTAAGATCATCCACGAAGCAGCAACTTTATGGCAACCTATCTGCCATATCTACTACCATCAGGGAGTGACGTCTACGATTTGCCGGTCCCTGCCAGAGGCACAAGCAAAAGCTGCCGAGAAATGTATTGCTGTGGACTCCATGGCACAGATGCACAAGCATAGGGCGACCTAGATCCACGTAATCCAGCAAATTGCACATTGGTCCGAGAAAGGCGCGCGACCAGATAGATAGATAGATAGATAGATAGATAGATAGATAGATCTCGTTGAAAAGGGAATATATTTTAAATCTAAATTTTGTTTGATCTTTCTATCTTTATCTTTAATTGTTCTTAAACTATTGGATGTTATCTGCCATCGTCATTAGGAACCAGTTAAGATGGTTGAGCTATGCCATAAGGATGTCGGATTCCCAGTTGCCAAAAAAACTCTTCTGTGGGCAGCTAAAAAAAGGAAAGCGCAGGAGGAGGTCAGAAGAGGCCACACAAGAATCTTTTGAAAGCAAATTTAACGAAGTGTGCAGCAATAGATACACATGGGAGAACCAGGCTAAGGATAGGCAAATCTGGAGGCAGAGCACCGCCGAAGGCACAACCACCTTCGAAGCCAACTGACGTGTGTACCTCGAGGGAAAGAGAAAGAGAAGAAGGGAGAGAGAGAGATGAATATCCTCAAGCCAACCCTTCAAATGGAAATAGATCTACCTGCCCGAAGTGTGAAAGACAGTTCAAGGCCATGATCGGCCTTGTCGGCCACCTCCGCACACACTAAAACCGAGAGCACAACCACTATCCCCACCGCCGATGGGTCGCCAAGACAGAGTTATCTGAATTAGTAAAATTGTGTTATCTCCCTTAGATTAATGACAAATTGTACAAAAGGGGGGCATGTTATCTGAATTGTTATTGATAAAGTTTATATGATGAGGGTGAAAATCATATACATTCATAAGCTTTACTTAAACGTAATTGGAAACTTCTTTGTGTGTCTTTGAAGAACATAATCATTCTCAGTTTTCTAATCGTATTTTTTAGACGCGCGTACATATGGTCAACCATTGTTGAGCGTTAATTTTCAGAACTTGATTATAATAACAATTTCTCGTGCAAATTCGACACATTTTCGTCAGAACTTCCAACTCCAAAACGCGACACTCTTTCAAGTTGACTTGCACACAACTAAGTACGTATCACACCTTCTTCCAACGTGTCCCTTGTTCGCTTTACGTCCGTTTTTATTCACTCGTCTCATTTGCATAGAAACAGCGACAGTTTGCGTCGCTCACGTGATCGTCAACCATAAAACCAACTTTTTTCCTTTCTTTCTGTCCCCCCCTTTTTTTTTCTTTGTTACACGACCGATCCTTTGAAACACGTACACATGCTAACCAAGTAAGTTACGATTTTCCCTACAGGTACTTAGGGAGAATAAGGCTGTACGGAAATATTAATGTCATTATTTATTTGGAAGGTAACGGTGGTCAAGTGGTTAGCAACAGGGACTGACGACTTGGGTGTTCCAAGTTCGAATTCCGTTTCTTCCGCAAAAATCATTTTCACTTAGGCTGTTGGCATTCTTCACATGATATATATATATATATATATATATATATATATATATATATATATATATATATATATATATATATATTCTAGCAGGATGGTCGGCATTGCCCGATCGTAAAATATTATATTTTGATTAATGCAGATTTCGTTTTTATTATTATATTATATTGGATCCAATACATAGTAATGATATTTTTTTTAAAATAGCTTATACGCCACCCCTGAGAATTGAAGCCCAAACGTTTAGTTTACGATTTATTTTTTCCTCTGCCGTTATGATTGAGCTATGAAGGCAAGGCTAAAAATTAAAACATGAACTAATAGCTACTACGCTATGCATGTATATTTTTAATTCCAGCGTTCGACCTTCACCTGGCAAATTTCATTTTTTTTTTCAGTCTTGTACCGATTTTCCGGGTTAAAACACGAAATAAAGTTTTGCATGAGTCCAAATATCTTGTATATGAAGTTTCATGTCTGTAGACCAAAAACTGACGGAAGTTTGGTAAGCAAAATTTTTTAAACAAAAATATATATGTAAAAGCATAAATATATATGGAAAGAGGTTTATGTTTAGTATAAACTTTTTATGCAAATATTACGCAAGTATAAATCATGTAGAACATCTGCATGAATATAATTACACGTAATAGTAAACTAAACATGATAATCTAATATAAAAACCGAAATAAACTAATAGGGAATTAATTAAAATACATGTTTAAAAGAATATGCAAATTAGCTAGATCTTTTGCAGATGAATGCAATTCCACGATCCATATATAATAAAGCTGTATTTTCTTTTTAAATAAATAGAAAAAAGGTGTTTTTTATATGAATATCAATACACAAAAAAAAATCAACAAATTTATAGGAGTATAGAAGATATATATAAGTCTGTGGCGCTAAATGTTTTGTTTTTGATTGAATTGAATCAAATTACATTTTTTGTTTTTAAGAACATTTTGCATCATGTAAACTGGCTAGTCAAAATCAAGTATTAATTTGTATCGAGGATCTAAATTGGCAAACAGACTGTCTACTTTATCATGTAGATATATCGTATTTATTGAACGGTTTATGGAATGTCGGTTCAGATAATAGGGCCTCACAACATGGAAGTCGCTGGTGATATGTGAAAAAAAACTTCCAATGATTTATGCCAGAATATAACAACCATAAAGACGATTTACATGCGACCGAGATCAGCCGTTTATACCAACTTATTTATTGCTAAAACGAATAAAAATGTCTCATGTTTTCTGCTCGCTTCATAATGAACTTCTGCGTCTGATCTGCTTTCATTCTACAATTACAAGATAAGCAATATATATATATATATATATATATATATATATATATATATATATATATATGAAGAGTGGTTTCAGTCCATTTACTACTGTTCATAGGGTCGAACTGACATCTCTCTTTTTTTCCTATATTCAGCCACTCTGATGAGTCCTAGACGACGGAATATGTGTCAGAGGATAATTATATTTTTAAAAACAATATATATACCGATCCCCATGTGGGGGGACCAAATTGGTTAAAGGGAAAATTATTCCGACTCGCATTTACGTATAAATGCACTTTCGTAAATAATTGGATTCATTAAAAACGTATCGCAAAAAAAAAGTTATATATATATATACGTATGCGTAGATCATCGTATAACGATTTGATCACTGTCTGTCTGACGTAATGAACATTTAAATTAAAATGTTTAAAATTCAACGCTATTTCACATGGTTAATAGTAGCCGAATGGATACGGCCTCCGCTAATCGAGCCAGAGATGTCTCGTGTCGCGGGGTTCGAATCATTCGACTGGTAGTAATCGTGACACCCTGCACTGAAGAATCCCGAAAGGATGAAACACTAGTGTCTGTAGGTATTTAATTATTATAGTATAAAAATAATAATGACAGCCCCTTTAAGAAATTCGTTTCTTATCGTTGAGCACTTTCCATTGAATTAAAAGTCGGTCAATTTAGCTCTTATGCGTAGATCATCGTATAACGATTTGATCACTGTCTGTCTGACGTAATGAACATTTAAATTAAAATGTTTAAAATTCAACGCTATTTCACACGGTTAATAGTAGCCGAATGGATACAGCCTCCGCTAATCGAGCCAGAGATGTCTCGTATCGCGGGGTTCGAATCGTTCGACTGGTAGTAATCGTGATACCCTGCACTGAAGAATCCCGAAAGGATGAAACACTAGTGTCTGTAGGTATTTAATTATTATAGTATAAAAATAATTATATATATATATATATATATATATATATATATATATATATATATATATATATATATATATGAGCAAATACTTAATAAAAACATGTTAAAAACACTTTGAAAAGAGTTAAAAACATATTTAATCTGAAAAGGAAACACTTAATAAGTGGATAGTCCTTAATTCGCGGAGTTTCAAAGAAATACTTTCCTTCTCAAAATAATCCAAAAGGCCGAAATCTGTGGAATAATTCACAAATATGTACAAGGAAAAGAGGGAAAAATTCCAATAATAATAAAAGAAAAATGAGATATGCTTTAGAAAAGCAAATGTCAAAATTACCCAGACAGGATAACGTTAAAAGGCGCGAATAATATAGGGAAAATAGGAAGTCAACTGAAATGTACAGGTTATTACTTAAGAAAATGTCAGCAAGAGTTATTAAAACACACTAAATGGAATAAATAAATAAATAAATTAATTAATTAATAAATAAAGAAATAAATTTAAAAAATTAAAAAAGTTAAAAAGAAATGAATAAAAAAATAAAAAATAAACATAAATATAAAATACAAAAAAAATTTTTTTTTAATTTTAAAGGGAGAGGATGGCCGGTATCTGCAAATTCCGGATAAAGCAATTAAGTATGTAAGTAAATGCATATAGTAAAATATAAATAAATATACATACAGGATATGAATATGTAAGTAGATTGATATAATTGATAGATAGGAATATTTAAAGACTAAAACGGAAATTGCAGATAAAAAACCGGCCAAACAAAGAAGAAATAAAGAATTAAAATAAAGGATTATTAAGTTATAAAGTATTAAGAAAGTATGTAGAAAAAAACGATAATGTTAAAGAAAAATTATATATATCTGAAAGGTTAAAGTAATAGCTATGTAATTTCAAAATTACCATAATTAAATTTGGACTTATGTTTACAGAAAGAGATCAGTTCGTTTTTAGAATTTATTATATTGTTACTTTGAGTGGAAGTAATTATAGTTATAGCTTCGGTTGTGCAGAGGTGACATGACTTAAAGCCAATGCGGGCATTGAAGTCGCCGAGGACGATGAGCTTCTCTCTCTGTGGAGCAGCGGAGATGAGGCTTTCCAGATATTCATAGAACTGGTCCTTGGTATCTTTGGGGTTAGTCATGGTTGGTGCATAGGCGCTGATCAGTGTGGCGGTTCTTCCCTTGCTGAGCGGGAGTTGCATCTTCATCAGCCGGTCATTAATGCCGTCCGGGATGCTGACCAGCTTCCTCGCGTGCCTCTCTGCGCTCCTTGCTGCTGCGTCCACTCTAGAAAAAGGTGTAGCGGCCACCTGACTCTGTCAGTTGACCCTTGTCTGAGAGGCGAGTCTCACTGAGAGCTGCGATGTCTACCTTAAAGCGGGCAAGCTCCCTTGCTACAAGAGCAGTTCTTCTCTCTGGTCGGTCAGCTCTTGTGTTGTCGAGCAAAGTACGAACATTTCATGATGCTAAGGTAAGCACCAACCCTTTCTTTCTCATATGAGGGAAACCCCGCCAGCTGCGATGGCCAGAGGTGATGGTGAAGCAGCTATGTTTAGGGCTCCTTTTATCGCCCCGTCCTCATGCCATGGACGCGAGTAGAGTGATCCTGAAACGGACTGCTCGGTCGGCCAGCCAGTTGCCTGCACCCCCTCGCTGCTTCGGTCAAGTGGAGTACGACCAGTTTCTGGGCCGCCTATGTGCAGATTTGCAGCTACAGCTCCCAGTGATTTCCACACCTGCTGCTTTGCCGCTCGCCCATCGCCACAGGGCTTGGTGTTGACGCAATGTTTGACACCTTGACTTGCGCTGGATTTGGATTATAGTGAGAAGGACTTGCACTGTTTTGGCCTCACTCTCTCGTCCTGGCCCGCCCAATTCCAATGGCAAGACATAGTCGAGACGACTGGGGACGAACAAGGGTGTCAAGGCATGTCCACATGTTGATGGGCCGTAGCACAGCCCCTCTGGGACTCCCTACTGTTCCGAGATCCTCTACTGATTCAGCCTGGAGTTGGATGACAACCAGTTACCGTGTGTGACCACGAGGAGGCACAGCAGAGGTCTTGATGATGGAGAGGCTGTGTACTGGCAGGAGAAGACTTACGCACTCTGTTTCTCGTTTCGCACAAGGCTAGCCAGTGGTGGTTGCTGAGAGCGAGATGGCGAGTAGGCCAAGACGCTACCTTATAGCTAACACACTTGCGCATCACATCACCCTGTATGCATTGCACACATACACACACACATACGCACACACACGCACGCATATACACATCCTAATACACACACACACACACACACACACATGTACGCACACATACGTGCACAAGTATGCACACATGCGAAACGTCACTTCCCACGAAAAGGAATTCTAGACATGCGCAGTCAGAACACTCACCCCAATATAAAAGTCCACAACACTATTCAACTTCCTCTTTCTTCCCTTTTGCCTGGTTTCGTCAACCAAGCAAGTTCATGAACGCACGGTTTTGCTGAGGCAAACACTCCCTTTCTATTTTCCTTTCTACGTGCGGGACGGCCATTTCTCGTCCTCGACTTCATCCCTTTCTTTTCCACGCATGTAGTCGTCAACGCCTGAATGAACACGTTACACCTAAATCATTTTATTTTTGACAGAAAATAAACGACATGTTTATTTTATCCAGCAATTGAGTTTTTGTTTCCTTCATTCCATTCGTTTCATTATTTTCTTTTGTAGCGAGTTAGGGTATTTATATCCTGGTCTGCAACAACTTTGCATTCCTTTCCATATCGTAATAATTCTAGCATTTCTATAAACTGCATACCTTATCCAACATTTGAAATAGCAACCAGCCCAGGTAAAATTTATTTTAAAAATTATTTTACAAGAAGCGAATATAACGAAAAAAAAAATCAGAAATATAAGAAATAGTTCTTTGAA
>NC_136510.1:106774446-106876946 GCF_053919585.1 Euprymna scolopes | reverse complement strand
TCCTATTCTGAGCGTTTGTATAATTTTTACCATTTTTTAATTGAATTATTTTTCTATGTTCATGTTTTTAAATTAATTTTTTTTTAATTATTGTTTAATACTATATAAAAATAATGTTACAGCGAAAGTTTCACCTTCATTTAAGCAAGAAAAATATTAAAATCTTACATATTAAAATTATGTGAAACCTGTAATTTAAAAAAAAGTAGAAATATTTTTGCTATTATAATTTTTTGTGTGAAAATATTAAATATACAATGCTTAATTCAATGATAATGTCGGTAGTTCGAGAAATTCATTTTTCTTCGAGTTATACTGAATTCATTAATACAGACTTTAAGGGCTTTTATCGTAATGTTCCTGTAAAAATTAAATATTTTTAATTGTTATATTTTACGATGCTTTATTTTCATAAAAAAAACAAAAATAAATAAATTATCCTTTTTACTACTGAAAACCATAAATTTAGTAAAGTTATTATTTTGTTTAAACAAAATAATACATTTTCACTAAGATTTAAATAAAAATAATGGGTTCAATATATTCCGTGATCATTATTGGATAAATACTGAAAATTTCATTAAAATTGGTTAATTTCATGATTTTTGATGAATTTTTAAGTTGAGAGAGGGGGTCAAAATGTTTATTAATTTTGAGCAACGGCATTCATTTTGCATGTACAACATATACAGCAGAACCCTGCGATACGTTTTGTTTTACTTTTTTCAAGTTACCATGTGCAATACGATATTTTTCCGGTCCCTGCTTACGGTATTTGCCCACTTTACAGTGATATTTATAAAGTTATTTGATTATATGCATGTATATTATATACTGTACTGTATTTTGTTACTAATTATTAATGCCGTACCTCGGGGTTCTACCGTATTTTAATTCATGCAGATTTATTTCGTTTCTGAATTTTGTTTTAGATAAGGATTGGTTATTCATATTATTTCGGACTACTGTTCTCATCTTGAGTGTTATTTGCACAACGTTTCGGTCGATGTAACCTTTGTCTCTCTTCAGTTTTGTCAAATTCGATAATGTTTCTGTTGAACTCGGGAATTTCGAAAGAATTTCGAACGGAACGCTTTATTTACTTTACGGGGGTAGCGTGCTTTTTCGTTCCGTCAAGCAAATTCCGAGGTCGACAGAAACATTCCTGGATTCGACAAAATACACCTGAAGGAGGTCGGAGGTTACATATGTTGTGCAAATAACACTCAAGATGAGAACAGTAGTCCGAAGAATCCAAATAATTCCGATTTCTGATTTATAATTCTCCATTGATTATCATCCAATATATAGTAATGATTTCAAAAGTTAAAAAAAAATACATAACTTGGATATCATCTGCTAGAATCGAAACCAGAACGTTTAACACTTCAGCCTTAGTCGTTATTTATCTAACCAGCGTTGTTACCGAAAGGTTAAAGATTAAGCGTCTTTGTACCTATGAATGTTTTTTAATTGTTTTGAGCATGCGCAATAGTAACAGCAAGAGTAATGTTTTAGTCTACTTACCCTACCAAGGGCAACTGTTTTGTTTTCAACGTTGACCCCTTAGCAGCAAATTTTGTCGGTTAAAAACGAAATCGAAAGTGTGCCACAGGTCAAAATACTCTATATATCAGATTTCAAGTCTATAGGCCAACTATTCAGAGACATTGAAGCGTTCAATAATCGTTCTGGCAGAAACTGACTCATTTCTGGGGCCTTTTTGCTCTCGGACTGATACAAATGTTCCCTGGCTTTCGGGAAGAGCAAGTTTATCGCTTGTTGTTCGGGGCGCCCTCATCGGGATGTGCTGTACTCAGACCTATTTTGCAGAGCTAAAATGCTCATCCTCTTTTGGGGCACTGGCCCTTTTTCCCACCTTCTGACCTTGTGTCACATCCCCTCGTGGTGGGAGAGAAGAAAATACCAGGACGTCAAAAGGTACGCAAGCCTTAGACTAGGAACACCAGCTACAATTTCGATCGTATCTTCGGAATATATGTCATTAAGGTCTGTGAGCTGAAAAATGACGTCATTGTTGAGGTTCTAGCAAGCAAGGTCTGTCGAATAGTCATACTGTCGATAATTAATCAAAAACTTTTACAAACAGTATTAGAAAACTTAAAAATAACATAAAAAAGAAAAATAAAGAACACAATGATTTGTACTGAAACTTATTCAATATTAATTTAAAAAAGAATTCAAAACAGAGAAGTTGTGTGTTTATGCATTAAAAGTAATTAAACACTTCGTTGTTTCATGAATTTTCAAGACTAAAATACATTCATTATTTACTTGCTAGCAGGACCCGTTAACCGGCGTTGCCCGGTTGAAGAAGCCCCCCCCCCTAAAAAATTAAAGTACGGTAGTTGTTGGTTGCCAACACCCAACCTCCTTATGTTAAGAACGGTTGTCAGAATAAACATCCCAACTTTCCCATGTTAAGAACGGCTTTCAAAATAGACACCCCAAACCTCCCCCATGTTATGAATGGTTTTCGGAATAGACAATCTCAACCGCTTCATATTAAGAACGGCTTTCGGAATAGGCACCTCCAATCGTCAAAAAAGTACTTGTCTCTGCCAAATTTAAATAAGATTTTCGTAATCAGCATAGTCGAAAATCTATATAAGTCGTCATGTTACAGAAAATTGTGGAGGTGCGGATAATGTAAAAATTTACCCACAAAAAAAGTCATTGTCTTCTGTATAGAGCGACGCTAATCGGTTAATATGTTTAATTTTGTTTGTTTGTTTGTTTGTTTGTTTGTTTGTGTTTTCAGCATGATTGTAATCTGTAGAGTGCAACGACAATCGGTTACTATGTTTAGTTTTGTTTTTGTTTTTGTTTTTTGTTTTGTTCTGTTTTTTTTTTTGTTTGTTTTTTTTCAGCACGTGGACTGTGGACATTAGTCACGCAATCCTCGGGTACTGTAATGAGGAATAGATTTTGAAGTCTGCTGGCGTTCATGATTTTTGGGAGGCGGGTTAAGAACATTACTGTCTGTGTGAGGAAATGAGCTATATAGAATATAAGTAGAGCGTCCAGCTGCATCTGTGCTACTCGAGAAACCAAGCTACTTGTACCTCCCCGACGTAACTACCCCCGACAAACCCGACAAGCTACTAAGTCTCATCCCTTTACAGTAGAGATCCCTAGGTGCAAGAAAGCCTTTTACTCCAATAGTTTCTTCCCCAGAACTGCGGGTCTTTGGAACTCCCTTCCGGGATTCTGCTTTCCCAACTGCAATGATATGCAGAAGTTCAAGTGTAATGTTAACAAACACCTTTCTACTCATCTCCCTTCATAATGACCCCGCTAATTAAGTCCCTAATAGTAGCCCCCTGCTTCAAAGTGGCACTGTGCCTTGTTTGGGGTGAAAATTGAATTAAAAAAAAAAATTATGGTGAGAATTAAAGTCACCAAGCACATGTATTTGGGCGTTACTATCTGATGAGAGTACTATTAGAGACATGGTCGTTTAGGGTAAAGTCCTGATTTGAAGGAGAACTGTAGGGAAAATATAAGAAACTAATGTAGGTATGAAAGGTTAGTCGAAAGCACATAAACACCTGGTGATCCAGTTCAAGACGTTAAAGGGAAGCTGCTACAAATATAGACTCCAACCCCGTGCGTATATCTATCCGAGTACATATTGTTAGTTCACTTAGTATTTCCCACGATATAAGATAAACACGTGTCACTGTTGGCCGGACGCTATATTGAATATCCACTCGAAACAAGGGACCTAATTAAACATAGAAGAAGGCCACCAAGTTCGATAAACTGAACTTTAATATTGCTGATGACTTTTAGTGTCAAGTGTAAGTCAAAGTTTTTACAAAAAGAAAAAAGAAAGAAAAACAAAGAAAACAGCTTATTAACACAACAAGTCTCTTAGAATTTCAGTAGAAATTCCCATCTTTGTCAAACAGTTTGTAACCTGTTCCTGTCCCCTGATCCATTCAATTTGGATTTCTTCCTTTACCTACATTTCCTTTACTCTGGTCACATGCTCTCAAACGTCTGTCACTTGCAAGATTTGATGATTTTAAGGTTTTTACCAAAGATGTGTTGTCTGTTTTGCAAAGTACTTCAGGCAACTTGGGTAGCTTAAAAATTCCTTGCAGCATGGCAACTATCAATACACCAGCATCAGCAGTGTCACTGCGTGCAAGAGTCTCGGACACCAACAGGCTCTTTTTTACTGGGTCAAGTTTTTTTGATAACCAGTTTTTTAGGAGCCAGTCTATTCATCTTCCCATAAACAAAGATGATAAATCCACCTTGCGAGGAACCATCCTCCAAGCTGGCATAGGTAGCATCAGAATAGCAAACCACACTCAAATCTGAAGGATTTCTAAGCTATGGAAAGGATATGGAGCCTGTCTTTGATTTAAGCTTTGATAGCGACTTGTTGGCTTCAAAAAGTAACTTCACTTAAGGAGATTTTCTAGTATTACTCTTCCTACTCAAATGATACATCAGGTCGAGTCTGGGTAAATACCCACATCATTTCATTTGTTAGTCTTTTTAAATCTGTCTTCTCCTCTTCACTCAGCTCATCATTTTTCCTTAAGGATCTTCCTTTCTTTATATCTATTAGAGAAATAGATGCCGCATAATTGTTTTGGTTTATAATGATCCCATCTTCCTTTTGTCTAACGCACAATCCCAGAAATTTGAAGGCTCCATTTTTATGCATTCCAACCTTGAATATTTTTTTTCAATTCTGAAATCACATTTTTTTTTAAATAATTATTGCCACAAAAATATAAAGTCATCTACATGCCTTGCCAGAATACCCATCAAGTTCTCAGAAAAGAAACATTGCATTGCCATATTTATTTACCATTCTTTTTAGTTTACTTAATTCCTGAGTAACTCTCTTATACCATGAAAGGGGTGAATCATTCAATCCATAAATACATCCTTTCAGCTTCCACACTTGTGACTCTGGACATGCCTCAGATGGTGGTCTGAGAAATACTTCTCTCTCTCGCATATCACTTTGCAAAAATGCTGAAGTGAGTGAAATCAAGGATCGCCACCTGCCAATTCTTAATGGAGGCTGTTAATATTACAATACTTCCAAGACTTCATTGATCTCATTTAAGGGATTTGTATTTTCTTTCTTCTTTGGCTTTCCAAGGTCTTTATTTACCTTCATCAGGTGACATGAATGCATCCTGTAGAATGCTCCTGCGTGTCGGATTAATACACATTGACCCCTTTACTCAAAACTTTGGCAGAGCCATCTCATCCTTTAGAGTTTTGTTTTATAATAAACACTGTCTCCTATCACAAATTGTTCATCCGCATAATGTCATATTAAATCGTAGTGCTCTTTGAACTTTTTCACTTGATTCAGCCGTAGGGCCCCTTTCCATGCGCAACATGCACTACAAATATCCTGATATCATACAACTGATGATAGAGCAGCCGTTCTAATTGCTACCATTGCTATATTGTCAGTCGGAAGCAGCAGCCAGACAAACTATCAATCAGGTACCTTCAACCTCTCAGAGATAACCAGCCATGTGAGCACAAGTGGAATGCAAGAGAAAGAAAGCAATTGAATAAAGGAACGGCATTCAATGTCCTAGTCAGGAAACAAGGCCAAGCACAGAGTGCTCTGGTGAGTCCCTGGTATTGTGCCTATGCGCCTGGCTTATAGACAAAGAGGGAGTGTGGAAGCCGGCGATAGGCAGAGCCTATCTACTCTTTAAATATTTTAGGTTTGCAAACCGAGGAATTTGTTTGAGTCATCAGCTCTAGGAAGGTTGTCCTTCAGTTTTAATATCAGAGTTTTCCTTCTTCTAGATGGATGATCTGAGAAGATTTATGGGTCTATCAAACCGAGAGGGGTAACCATGCGCCTAGTCTCTACACCAGGTATTTCTGCACCCCACATGGATGAAAATATTGATTATCATACTTTAAAGTTTTGCTCTATTCTAAATAAATAAGTAAGATCGAAGATAGATTCCCCCCTAACATTAAGAAAAGATCGTGTATCAATTAAGTATTGTGTGATCACTAGTTTATCGGTTAAATATTTTTACACACACACATACATACATGTACTCTTTTGTTTATATGGACATATTCATACGAATTCCCAAGTTACGATCTTTGACTTGTTTCATTCAGCTGTTAGAATTAGTTTATTTTGTTTTAGAATCAGGCACTAACAGTTGGGTCACACGATTGTTGAAAACAATATAACTCTGACAGAATTCGAACACCACATACCGAACCCACAGTTTGTACCCGTAATTCTGGCGCCATCGACATACCCTAAGGTGATATTGAAGGTAGGCATCCTCGCTCGTGATAGAAAATTACTCACATCAGAGAGTATCCTATATGTTTATTCAGGTATAAAGTATTGTTGCCACATCTGGGATGGTGCATCTACTAATAGTCTCTTACTCTTAAACAATGCCCCAAGAGTTTCAAATCTAATATGTCCCGTATCATTATAATGCTGCACCCCTGTGTCTGTTTTACTACCGCAGATGTGCTGACGGTTATATCCCACAGGATTAGTGAATCTCTTGACAAAGGCTTCTTTTCTAGGGCAATTGCTCTCGACATATCAAAGGCCTTCGACAAGGTATGGAATAAGGGTCTACTTCACAAGATTTCCAGCTACGGTATAACTGGAAATGTTTTCTCAATCATTAAATCATTTCTCTCCGATAGGCTCATAAGAGTAGTGGTAGATGGACAAAAATCGGAGGCCTGCAATATAAATGCTGGAGTCCCTCAGGGGTCAATCCTGGGCCCAACTCTCTTCCTGATCTACATCAATGACCTCCCTAAACACATACTTAAATCATTCGTTGACATCTATGCTGATGACACGACCATCTACGGCAACACATCAAAGGCTGTAAATGACAAAGTTCTCTCTGATTCTCTCTCCTCTGATCTCGAGCGCGTGGTTCAGTGAGGGAAGATGTGGCTGGTTACCTTTAATGCATCCAAAACCAAACTCCTATCCTTACATCATCAACGCTCTGATCCCCAGCTGGCATCAATTGTGATGGATGGCTCTCGTCTGGGTGAGGCCCCGTGTTTTGACAAGCTTCTGGGTTTGACCTTTACTCCTGATCTGAAATGGAACACGTACATCAAGTCTGTTGCCAAGGTCGCTGGAAAGATGGTGGGATCCTTCTACCGCTCCAGAAGATATCTCACTACGGATGCAATTCTCTATCTATATAAAAGCCAAGTACGTCCAAGGATGGAATACTGTTGCCATATCTGGGCAGGAGCTGCTAAAAACAGCCTATCCTGCCTTGACAGAGTACAAAATAGACTTCGTGGCTTAGTGGGGGATGCCCTTTTCTCTACCCTGCAACCTCTCTCCCACAGAAGAGACGTTGCGAGCCTGTCCTTGTTTTATCGTTATTTCCATGGCAGATGCTCGTCTGAACTCCAATCTCTGGTCCCCCCTCGCCAATCTTTCACGAAAAACACCCGTCTAGCTGAATCCACTGTGAAAAATTTCCCCCACTCTATATCTGTGCCTAAATCAAAACGCAGATTTCATGAACAAAGCTTCTTTCTTAGAACTGCACGCCTGTGGAACTCTGTTCCGTCTGCCTGCTTCCCTCCGGACTACAACTTGGTTGTCTTCAAGTCCAATGTAAACAAATTCCTAATGAACCGGCCCCTTAAGTAAACATATCAGCAAATCTCCTCACTAACGTAATGTACTTGCAATAACCCTTATCCCTGAGTGGCTTCCGGGCCTTGATAAGTGGTGATCACTGTGTAAAAAAAAAAAAAAACTTTCATGGAACTTTCTATGATAAACTAATAACACTTCAACGTACATATTCCCGACTAAATTGAGAAGCAGCAAAATCCCACCTCTTTACTGTTGAGGTCCCTAGATGCCGGAAAGCCTTCTAAGTTTCCTTCCTCGGACTACTAGAATTCGAATTTTCCTTCCTGATTCCTACTTCCTTGATTGTACAAACATGCAGAAGTTTAAATGTAATGTGAACAAACATCTTTTTGCTCAACTCCGCTGCAAGACACGATCTCAAATAGTAGCCCCTTACGTTCTAAGTAACAATATGCTTGTTTGGGGTAAAAAAAAAAAATAGAAGAAAAGAAAGAAAAAAACAATAAAATTACTCTGACATAACTTGAACACAGCACACCGAGACCATAGTTTGTACTAATAATTCCGGCGCCAACGCTATACCCCATTTTTTATACCGTTTTTTATTTTTTCAACTCAGAACTGAGTACTTGGATTTTCATTCTAGTATTTTATTATCTCGTAATTCAATATTTTAATCACGGAGCCATTCTTAGACATGAAAGACAAAAGTAGATTTGCATCAGTGTTCCTGACGCTTGCTGCCGCCAAAGCAAAAAAAAACTAAATTAAAGAAACGAGAGAGAGAGAGGGGAGAGAGAGAGAGAGAGAGAGAGAGAGAGAGAGAGAGAGAGAGAGAGAGAGAGAGAGAGAGAATAAGAAGAAGAATAAGAAGAAGAAGAATAAGAAGAAGAAGAAGAAGAAGAAGAAGAAGAAGAAGAAGAAGAAGAAGAAGAAATCCTCCAAGTATTCATAGAAAAGATTCGGTAATCGTGAAGAAAGAGAGAGCCTGTTTCCTCCGTTTGACTATAGGTGGCGTTACTGTCTGTCCACCCAGTTACGGAAGCACAAAATGTTTTCAATGCCACTCTTGAAATAAAAATAAATGTTTTTGTTATATTTTAATTTTAAACGTGTTTTTTTTTTTTTTTTTTTTTTTTTTTTTGCAAACATATTTAAGTTTTATTTTTTCAAACATTTACGTTTTGTTGCTTGTTTATTTTCAAACATTTACGTTTTTTTTTTGTTTTGTTTTTTTGCAAGCATAAACTAAATATTTTTCTTTTTGAAAAGTTTGCTTATGCACTTATTGTACCGGTACCGCGCTATTTCTTAATAGTAGTTTCAAGTAAGATTCAGGTTTTACAATATCCTTTTTCAAATATATATATAAATACTCGCGGAAAAGGTAAAATAAGTGCAGAAAATTAAAAAAAAAAAAAAAAAAAAAAGGGAGGGGCTCATAAAAAAGATTTAAAAAAAAAAAAAAACGTTGATTTTTTTTTAATCATAAGAGCGTAAAAAATACTCGCCGAAAAACGGTTGTATGTTTAAAAGAAAAATATAGCAAAAACAAACGTAAATGTTTGGAAAAATAAAACTTATATATGTTTGCAAAAACAAAAAAAAAACGTAAATGTTTGAAAAAAAATAAAACTTAAATATGTTTGCAAAAAAAAAAAACATGTTTAAAATTAAAATATAACAAAAACATTTATTTTTATTTCAAGGGTAGCATTATATACATTTTGTGCTTCCGTAACGGGGTGGACAGACAGTAACGCCACCTATAGTCAAACCGAGGAAACAGGCTCTCTCTTTCTTCACGATTGCCAAAGATTCTAACGTTCTCTTGTTCTCTTGTATACTGGATAATTAGAAACACTAAAAGAAAAAAAAAAAAAAATCTTCTTTAAATTTACAAAAAATGAAAACCAGCTGTGGAATTGTCTCCATGAATTGCTGCTTGTTGTTCTGATAAATTATTTTACTGTCGAAAAAAAAAAAAAACATACCCTAAAAATAAATGAAAATAAAATGAAAAGCGATTTAAGAAAAGCCATAACTAAATTTCAACAGAAGAAACGAATTGAGAGGTGCTTACTGATTGTGTTGTTCGAATGTTCGCTTCTTTGTGACTCGTTTCGCACAAAGGCGACACAAAGATTTAGCCAAACGTCTCTTTATTTTCTTCCTTTTTTAATCAAACCAAAAACAGAATATTTTTTATTTAAATCAACCAAAAACAGAATATATATATATATATATATATATATATATATATATATATATATATATATATATATATATATATATATATATATATATATATATAACACTTTTTTCCAATGACTAACTACACTCCTGCGAGGCCTGAGAAAACTGTTCGATCGTAAACATGGTCCAACATCGGAAACATATGTAGCCAAACAGATAAAACTGCAATAAAAAATAAAACACATATTTGCTCTGCAATAGTATTGAGCACTCTCTTCAAGTTTTTACTAATTACCAGTTTTACCAAATATATATATATATATATATATATATATATATATATATATATATATATAAATATATATATATATATATATATATATATATATATAATATATATATATATTTCGATTTTTGAATTGAAATATAAGCAAAATTATTTTTAAAACTACATTTAGAGCAAATGCACTGAGCTGTCTCCCATCGGCTGATTTAAACTCGTAGTCATCCTTATAAAAAATGGCATGGACGTATATCAGAAGCAGAGATGCGTCATTGAATTCCTTGCAAAAAGGCATTGAGAATGGTGATGACTATGTAGAAAAATAAATTTTGGAGCACAAAAAGTCGCTTGTTTAATGGTACCACAAACGCCTTCGTAACTCTTCAATTTTAATTTTGCGATAATTTTAATTTTGAGATAATTTTAATTTCGAAATAATTTTTATTTAGCAGAATTTTTGATTTGTATATAATTTTAATTTATTATAATTTTAATTTTGAGATCATTTTTGTAAACTATTATAGAGTAAATTCTGTATTGATTATAGTATATATATATATATATATATATATATATATATATATATATATATATATATATATATATATATATATATATATATATGGCGATTAAGCTACACTGAATATTCCGCATTGCATTCACTCTTCAGCCTGAAGAATCCTCGAGTGGATTAAACGCGGAATATTCAGTGTATCTTAATCGCCATATATAGTTTATAACTTACTAACTAGCTCTGCTTACGTATTGAGCACTTTTGAATTAAATACTTAAAGTTTACACATAAATTTATACATTCGTATATTAATTCATGTGAGTAAATAAGTAGTTTTATATATATATATATATATATATATATATATATATATATATATATATATATATATATATATATAGTAATGATTTCAAAAGTTATAAAAAAAGATGACTGGGGAACCATCCGCTAGAACCGAAGCCAAAACGTTCAGCCTTTCTTGTTATTTACCTCTCCAACATTGTTAATGTCTAAGCTACCGACCAATGGATAAAAAAAGGTTAAAAATTAAGCGATTTTAAGCTATGAATATTTAATTTTGCTCATGCGCAAAAGTAATAGCAGCAGTAATGTTTTATTAGTTTGGATTTCAATTTTGACCTCTCGGCAGAAGTAAAAATATGCACCGTTGTATAACATAAACTTTCGGACTAACTCTAAAATATACGTATTTGGACCTACTTCTAATAATTATATGGCATATATATATATATATATATATATATATATATATATATATATATATATATATATATATATATATATGTGTGTGTGTGTGTGTGTGTGTGTGTGTGTGTGTGTGTGTGTGGACATGGGCACCTTCAGATCTGTAATTATTGCTATTTATACATGAATAATCAATATAATTATCAATCAACATTATCATTATCAGTTATCATCAATACTGTAGTAACTAACCCGATATATTTCCCAATTACTCTCTATCTTTAATTATTAGAACGGGCTTGTCTAAATCCATATTCTTGGTCAGTCAGAAGTTTAGCATCTGTAAGGTGATGGACTAGAGCTTGGTTAATTATGGTCTAAAATATTTAGGCTAAAGTGAGAGGAGGCTAGTGGGGCGATAATTTACTGGGTCAGTTCTTTCGCCAGAATTCTTGAAAACTGGTACTACAGAAGCAGTTTTCCAGCAGGCAGGAAAGCAAGATTCATTAAGGCATTTGTTGTAAAGTTTGGAGAGAACTGGAGCTACTTCGGTGGAGCACTTTTTTAATAGCACAGCCGGGATGAGATCAGGTTCAACTGCTTTTTGCTGTGTCAAGGTTTCTTATGATAGCATGCACCTGAGAAGGGGTGATTTTCACATCATCTAGTATGACGTCTGTCCTCAAAGGAAAGTCAGGGAAGGGTGTGGAGTTGGAGGCAAACCGACTGGCAAGCATGTTAGCCATCTCAATTGCAGAGCAAACAACCTCATGATTGTTGGATAGTGGAGGGATTGTTGATTACCCATTATTTACTACACTGTTGTAGATTTTCCAGAAGTCGCAGGTCCCTAATTTCTGTGCTTCGATGCGCTTTTTGGTGGTTTCAGTAAATTCTCTCTTAGCTGTCGCTATTTCTTTCTTACAGTTACTTCTGGCTTCTATATTCTTCTGTCTGTTTGAACTGGACTTATGTCGGTTAAATCTGTGGTACACATGCTGCCTTTGCGCGATGGTGGCTGCACAAGTAGAAGTAAACCATTGGGGACAGTGGGGCTTGCTATAAAATTTCCGTGTGGGAACATGTGCTTCAATTGCTGTTTTGAACCATTGGTCTCATTTGCACACTGTTCAGCAGGAAGTGAAAAGATATTTTGCCATGGGGCATCACTGATGAGATCTCTGGTGGCTTCCCAGTCAGCCTTTTTATAATATCTCGTTTTGAGCAGTGGCTCTTCAGTTTTGGCTCTAGAGTTTAGGGCTATTTCAACTATTACCACTGCATGATCGGCGTTCGCAAGTGGGCTGTGGGCATTAGTTACACAGTCATCGGGAACAGTGGTCAGAAACAGATCTAGAAGTGATGCGTGTTGTTCTTGGTCAGGTAAATGGGTTGGAAATGTAACTATCTGTGATAGGGAATGAGATATAGAGAAGTTATATGTAATCATACCAGCTGTGTCTGTGTGAGAAGAAAATCCAAGCCAGTTGCTGTGGTGGACATTGAAGTCGCCAAACACATGCATTTGTGCGCTAGTGTCGAGGGAAAGTGCTGTATCTATGCTGTCAGAGACTTTGTTTATTAGGGTACAGTCCTGGGTCGAGGGAGAGCGGTAGAGAAAATAAAAGTAGCTAATATTATGTTGTATGTTAAGTCTAAAGCACATAAAGGCTTGATTGTCCGATCCTAGTTTAGTTTCTCTAGTCAAGGGGAGGGTGTTCCGAATATATACTCCAAGCCCGTGCATGTCTGTCAGAGTCCTTACGGCAGAGTGAGAAATATCCAGGCATGTTAAAGTAGTTAAAGATATCCGGGGTGTTTGTTAGGAGAAATGCTTTGATATCATTTAAATTAGTTCTAAGCCCACGGATGTTCATAAATGCAAGCCTCAAGGGAGAAGGCAGGTTGGTTTTGTTTGAGTTTGGGCCTGGTTTTAGCATAATTTTTTATTATACTGTCATTTTTTTTTTTTTAAAGAGTTTCAGC
Organism: Euprymna scolopes; assembly: GCF_053919585.1. NCBI lineage: Eukaryota > Metazoa > Mollusca > Cephalopoda > Sepiida > Sepiolidae > Euprymna > Euprymna scolopes. The sequence goes on along the minus strand of NC_136510.1, from coordinate 106,863,620 downwards.
TTAGGTAAGGGATGCTGAACAAGTGGTTATGCAGAATACCAGACATGCAACACAAGCAGACCATCAGTTGTGCTGCCATCTACTAGGATTGTGGCCTTGGAATAGCTCACCGAGGATGAGTGCAGGGTCCCTTTCCATGCGCGACATGGCACTACAAACAACCCGATATTATACAACTATTGATGGAGCAGCTGCCTTAAGCGCTACCAAAGAGTTAGGGCTTCTGTACTACCAGTCGGGAACAGCAGCCAGGAACTGTCTATCCGGTACCCTCAACCTATCTGACGATGGTCAACCCAATCTACTTGTACTGGCATTATGGCATTCAAGCACTCCCAAGTGCCCAGTTTAGGGGATGGGATATATCGGAAATGGGAAAACAGCGTTCATTGCCCTAGTCAGGAAACAAGATCGACCACTGAAGGTCTGTCGACTCCCTGTGATTTGACCTCTACGCCTAGCTAATAGGCAAAGAAGGAGTATGGAAGCCGGGCGATAGAAAGTGCCTATCTACTCCTTAAGCAGTTTAGGTTTGCAGACCGGTAATTTGTTTGAGTCACCAGCTCTAGGAAGGTTGTCATCCAAGACTGGAGAGGCCTTCCTCCCCATAGGTTTAGCTTCAGAGTTTTCCTTCTCCTAGACGGATGACCTGGGAAGATCTACAGGTCCATCAGCACCGAGAGGGTTCTCCCCCATATCTGGGTCCTAATCCAGGTATTTCTGCACCCCCGCGCTGGTGGTTAATGTTAACGGGTTAGCTTATAAGGGTTATATATCAACTGAAAAATTATACTCCTCAAAGTGATTACAGGGCATTGCTATTCAGTGTTTGTTACTGGAAGAGGGGCTGAGTAAGAGTTCATGCAGTGGAAGCAGCTATATTTGCAAACAGGTCTGTTGGAAGGAGTTAATATGGTTTGTTTTTTCCTTTAGGTTAAAAAAAAAGTTTCCTTTTCTTATTTTTATGTTGGCTTAGGAATAGGATAATGCGTTGCAGAATGATATGATATTACGAATTGACTAGAACAAATTGTACAAGCACTGGATATTTTAGATAGCAGGAGGGTTAAGTTGTATATTCAATAGATACAAGTAACGTCATTTTTGATATGAAGTACATTACAGTACAGGTATAATTGGGAGTAAATTATATGCTATGTCGTATACAGTATGTATAGTACAATAAATATATATATGGTCAGATTTCCAGTAGATGCGAATATATGGAGATTGTAGGTATTAAGTAGGTTGCAATTTCTAATAAAGATATCTTCAGCTTTCGTATAAAAATCAGGAAGTTGTATTTTGCATTATAGAATATAGGTTCAGTTTTTGTATTTAACACTGCTAAGGTAAGTAAGAGACAGCTATTGCTTTGTAATATAGATAGTTGCATATCTAAGTACAGACTGTTGTTAGTGAGTATCCATCTGGATAAGAATAAACTAATGCATGCCTAAGGGTTAGAAATGTACAGATGTTTAGTGATCATGACTTCCAATCGGTCAGCATGTGAAGGTTAAGGACTGAAAGCTAAAGACCCCCATCTTAGTCGGGTGTATTGTATGAGTGTTAGTGGCAGCTTAGGGAGTAGAGCAGATTGTTAGTTTTCAAGAGAGGATTAAACTTACAGAAAACAGTTTGGAGTAATTATAAGAGTTTTGAGTGTCAAGTAACGTTTAGTTCGAGAAGAGAAGAGAAAAAAACATTTTTTTTTAACTTAACATGCAAATCAGACATAGGCAGTCGTCTTGGAGGCAGGTACATATTGGATATACGTAGCAATCCAGCAAGGGTGCTTGTACCGTAGTGAGAAAAAACTATTAGTATATAGTGCGTCGGGATTAATTAAATGCAGTAAGTTTGGTCAAGCTCAAAGCATTGTGTATCTATTCAATAATAATCCTAGCGACGTAGCTAATGTCACTGTGCATTTTAGTTTCGAATATAATTGAAAGTATGACTAACTATATCATATGGTTTGATTGGCTAGCAAGGAAGCAAGCATTTTCAATACAAGCAAGCTTATAGTAATAGTGTATATTAAGTATATTATTTAAATAAAGTCCTAACTTCATCTAATGTAATAGAGGATAATTCCCGGCTTTTTTGTTTTTTATCGCTAGTTTACTTGAATATAGCATGAGTGAGCAGTGTTTTGCCTGTTCGAATAGTAGTCGGGTGGGGGGTGACGATTCTCATCTTAAAAGTTTTGCAAGACAGGAAAAGTAGAGACAAATGAATAAATATACATAAATAAAACAAAAAAAACAGTTTTAAATAAGGCAACATGAAATACATTTGTTAGAAGTTAAGATGAATTTTAAAATTAATACTTAACGTCTGTTTCACACAATGGTTCGTCAGCTTTATTTTATTTATTTATTTTTTTTGGGGGGGGGCGACTGGCATATTGCCGTGTCTTTCTAGAGCGGAAGAAGATTTCTATTTCCGGATAACTTGTGCACGCGTGCCTATCTATTTATAGAATAAAAGTCGTCACGTTCAAACATTATTCTGGTGTGTGTTTTATGTCAAATCTTTTGCAAACTTCATATATATGTTATCGGCTCCCGGAAAATACCGGGTAGTCAATTCATGGCCGATTATCAGTGTATGATTTAGTCGAAATTTCGATAGCAGAAAAAAATGTTATCGAAGCGAAAAAGGTATTTTAAGTTAAGAAAATATTTACATTAAAATAGTTCCCAGGAATTTCTAACTTGTGGAAAAGGAATTTGATAAGTAAAAATAAACACGGATAACTATGTGACAGAGATCAGACGATGGTCGTGTGGTGTAGATGTTGGTGACGTCATTTAGAATGGGGAGATGGTTTTATGAGATACACATAGAAATAAGACAGAGTTGGCAGTCAAAGAGAGAGAAAGAGAGAGAGAGAGAGAGAGAGAGAGAGAGAGAGAGAGAGAGAGTCCATTGACTGTAATGTCTTCAAGCAGGAGAGACTGTCGGAAAATGTCGGTAGTTAAGATATAAAAATCTAAGACCAGCGTCCAGTTTTCCAACGGGGAAAACATCGGTAAATAAAGTTGCTGTAAATACAACCAAGACTTCGACTTGTACTAATCTTCATTTGCAGGGTTTTTTTTCCAGGATCCGTCAAATCAAGATAAACTCAGATTAATAAGGTATGCTTTCCTATAGGCCGATGTTAACCCACCCCAAAAGAAAACTGTATCTGTCCTCTATAATTAAAAAAAATTGTTATAAATATTAAATGTTTAGTCTATTGAATCCCGAAAAACACCGGTTAGCCTGCTGCATGGCCGATTGCTAGTGTTTATGTTAGAAATATTTTGATAACAAAGAAAAGAATGTTTGACTAAAAAGAAAGATTGTTATATCAAAGTGAAATAAATATTTAAAGATAAAATTTTTTACATCAAAATAATTTCTAAGAATTAAAAATAAACACAGATGACTATGTGACAGATCAGAAAATGGTGGTGTGGTGAGACATTTTGATAACGTTATCTAGAGGGGGGGATGGTTTTTTTGAGAGACATGTAGAAATATGTTAAGAGTTGGTAGTCAGAGTTGGCAGACACAGTCATTTGCCAGAGGGAGAGAGACATCCACTGACCGTAATGGCGTCGAGCAGGGAAGACTGTCGGAAAATGTCGATAGTAAAAATCTAAGACCAGCATGCAGCTTTCCAAAGGGGAAACATCTGTAATAAAGCTGCTGTAAATACAGCGAAGACTTCGGGTTGTGCGGATCTTCGTTTGCAATTTTGTCCAAGGATCCGTCAAATCAAGATAAACTCCGACGGGTAAGATATGATTTCCTATGGGCCTATGTTACCCCCCCCCCCCACCAGAGAACTGTGTCCCCTATTATTGTAAAGATCGTCTATCATAAATGTTATATATTCAGTTTATACACTCATCCCTAGACGATTATATATATATTCAAATATTTATACACCCAATATTATATATACATTCAAATATTTATACACCCAACATTATATATACATTCAAATATTTATACATCCAACATTATATATACATTCAAATATTTATACACCCAACATTATATATACATTCAAATATTTATACACCCAACATTATATATACATTCAAATATTTATACACCCAACATTATATATACATTCAAATATTTATACACCCAACATTATATATACATTCAAATATTTATACACCCAACATTATATATACATTCAAATATTTATACACCCAACATTATATATACATTCAAATATTTATACACCCAACATTATATATACATTCAAACATTTATACACCCAACATTATATATACATTCAAATATTTATACACCCAACATCTTCGAGGCAATTAAATATATCACGTGTCAAGCAGAAAACACACACATTCATATACACTCGCAAATATATAAACACAGCATATAGACAACATATATAACCTCTGACTGTTTCTACTTTAGATGTTAGGGGTGAGGTAAAAGTTTACAACGTGTAACGAATAGCTACGTCCAACGAAGAGGACTTCATGCAGACCAGAAAATTCTGAGGTATTAACAACAGCAGCGGCAACGGGGATGTGATGGTGGCTCAGTGGTTAACGATGCGGGCTGACAACCTGGGTGTGCCAAGTTCGAACGCAGTTCTTTCCATAGAAACATGGGAACATTGGTAGGCTTAACGTGGTTTCTCTCTTAAGTATCTGATATCTTTCTAGAAAGAATTCTTAATAGAAATATATCGGGGAAACGAATATCAAAAAAAATTATCATGATGGATGATACTCAACAAACAGACAAACAAATAAACAAACAAACAGTAACAGTGCATTCATGAAGTCTGCTTTCACATCTCCAAACGACTTCGCAAAACGGACTTTTTTTTAATTTGTTGAAAAACACAGGAAACATCTTTTATTTTTACGACATTGTTTCTTAATGTCTGTTGTTGATTTGTAACGTTTTTTTTTTTTAATTTCTTTCCTTCCGGGAATCATCTCTTCTATTTATTTGTGTGCTGTTTAAAAGTTTGAATCCTAATCGTTAAATTTTCTACCCGAAAACTAATAAATGAATTCCTGTAAACACACATACACATATAGATTTGTGAAAATGTACGCTTTTTGCGGATATATATAGATAGATATGCGCGCGCTCGTGTGTGTGTGTGTGTGTGTGTGTGTGTGTGTGTGTGTGTGTGTGTGTGTGTGTGTGTGGATACAAAATCAATACGAAAAATATATAAATATTTATATCTTTTCTGTATTTATTTCATATTGGTTGACGCCTTTCGAAAAAAAAAACGTAAATGTTTCTTTCAAAAGCACCTATTTTCGACCGACCTCTGGTTGACCTGTTCCTTTGTGTGTGCTCTATTTAGATATCTAGTTTCTTGACCTGTTTTAAATCTAGGTTAGGTTTTTTTTGTTTTTTATCTTAGTTTAAATATATATATATATATATATATATATATATATATATATATATATATATATATATATGTGTGTGTGTGATAGTTTATGTATATTCATGTTTATTTAATTTATTTATTTGTTTATTTTCTATTGTTTTTGTTAGTTTTAAAATTATTTTGTATCGCTATCCTCGAGTAAATTTTATCCTGTCAACACAGTTGTTCGCTATTTCTCTTCTACAGTTTAATAGATGTTGGGGTTCTTTAAAGTAAAGGGTAGCAAATTTTTCATGAAGGCATAATCTACATGGGTCGTCTAGGTCTCTACATGTGGTAGCTTGTCTTATTATTTTCCATTCGACTACCGGCGAATGTCCGCTTTCCTTGAGTTCCCAGTATTTATTTGCTAGCTTTGTTTTCATACGGTGTTTTTTTTTTATTGTTGAATGTACTTTTGTGGTCATGATATCGAGTTTTGAAATCTAAGGAAGTCATATCTACGTAATATTTCTTGTTATATTAATACTAATAACGAACAAGATAAATGCAACTGTAGACACCGCACACTTTGCTCACTTTAAAATAAATGTCTAACCAAAAGCGTAGTTTAACAGGCCACAATATTTGCGAAAGAAAACCCGAGCAATAATATACATATATATAAGCTCCAAAGAAATTTGCTGAGCCTTGTATTATCCCAATAAGTCTCCTCTTATAGAATTGAATTTACTCTCTTCTTCTAACTCACCAAGCTATATATATATATATATATATACATATATATATATATATATATATATATATATATATATAATATAAAGCTCTGTGTGTGTGCGTGTGTGTGTGTGTGTGTGTGTGTGTGTGTGTGTGTGTGTGTGTGTGTGTGTGGTCACGAATAGGCTCCTTTATGGTTGACTATTTAAAAAAAAACTGATTACATATAATGATAGAAGATGTATTGAGACACAGGAATGGGTATGTTTGATCTGGCAGAACGGTGGTTCATTAAAATTGTGGGGTCTGCGTTCGCGCCTGGTCCACAAAGTATGGAAATAAAAAATTTAAAAATTAAAATAAAAAACGTTTACAAGTGTTTTTGATATAGATGTACATAATAATACTTTGATAAGTATGTTTTAACGTAAATAGGGATGATATAATAAAATTGTGGGGTCTGCATTCGCACCTGGCCCCCATAGAATGGAAATAGGCACAAACTTTAATAAAGACTTTTCATATCTATCTGCGTAAGTATACTTTGGTAATTATGTTTCAGTTTGAAGAAATATGGTATAATAAAATTATGGGGTGTTCGTTCGCACCTGACCTCCATAGAATGGAAATATGTCACAAAGTTTAACAAGGTTTTTTAATATAGATCCACAGAATATTGTGATAAGTGTTTCAGTGTGAACAGGTATGGTATAATAAATTATGGGGTTTATCTATTTTCTTTTTTACTTTCATCATATTTTGCTTTGGTTTTGATAACCCCAAATTCAACCCAAATTTACAACCCTTCCTTTTCATAACCTATCATACTTTCATAAATCAGAGTCCATTTTCTGTAGGCTGCTTTTGAACCCAGTCAATGACGGGTAGTTTTGCTAGTGTATATATATATATATATATATATATATATATATATATATATATATATATATATATATATATATATATATATATATATATATATATATATACAAAAAGTTTAAGTTGTTCAGCTAAAACAATTCTTGATTTACTCTGGGTAAGATTAATCTCTCTCTATATATAATTATTTACAGACTTCTGTATCGTCATTGGCTCATCAGTGTAGCTAGACGTAGGGAGTATATTTAGTCGAGAAGACATGACTGGCATTTGTAGTAACAGCCAGAATTTTGTACTTACACAGTTTATATCGACCCAACAAAAGACAAAAAGCGTTCATAAAAATGGTGGGAATTATATTTATCACAGCAAATAAATTTAAAAAAAAATGGATCATATTACTCTCTTACGCTTGTGAAAGAGTTCCTATTTACAATGCCTCCCCACAGAGTTAGACATCAGGGTCATTTTTTAAAGTGGAGAAAAGGAACAAAAATAAAAAGTGTCTCAGTCGTGAAGGATTTCTCCACCACTGACAGAGAACAAGAAATTGAAGTGCAGCATCTGAAGAACAGATACTACACTTTGATTTTGACCCGAAGGCCAGTACGCTTGTGAAAGAGTTGCCAGCTGCTGTTGAACAACTATTTTTATTTTATTTTTATTTATTTTATTCATATTCAACCTAAACCAGGCACATTGGAGTTTTTATGAATTAGGGGCCAGCTTTATAGGGGCATACTAGAAGGGGAGTTGTGCAGCGAGATATTTGTTCACATCACATTTAAATTTCTGTATGTTGGTTTACATAAACAGGTGAAAGATACCGACGATACATCGGTCACAAACTGTACCAACACTCTTTGAAGCAACTGACATTTTTTGATTTACAACTATCAAGACTAAGGATAATAGACATTTCTTGTCTTTACAATAATCCTCTCTCCTTCTTGTTAGTGGTTTCAGACCTTGTCTGAAGCTATTCCTATCATTTTCGTTTCTATAAAATGTTTAGTATTTAGAATAGCTTACATTGTCATTAAATTGAATTCTATACGCGGTACTTATGCAGTTTAGCATCCAATCTCTGCCAACAGTTTACATAAGACACTAGATTATGCAGAAGTGATCATTCAATCAGCTGCCTGAAGACTACAAGTTTCAATGAAAGTGTCTCTTCTTGTCTTGAGGTGGCATTCACCCTGAATTGCAATAGGCAGCTTCTTCCAATGAATTCACCGAATCTCGCACAAAAGTCGCCAAAGCTCGGCAATAAATCGCCAATGCTGACCCTATCAACAACCAGTCACGGTTCCAACGGCAAATACCATAGATTGTTGAGCCCAGAATCAGTTCAGTATCTTGCTTAACTTCATTTTAGCATCTTCAGGTTTCTGCTGGACGATACCAATGCAAAGTTGTTTTGTTTTTTTTCTTTACTACATTTTCACCCCAAACAAGGCACATTGCCACTTTGATGTAGGGGGCTACTATCAGGGACCTAAGTTGCAGAGGTACTATGTAGGGAGTTTAGCAACAAGATATCTGTTCACATTACACTTGAACTTCTGCATGTCAGTACAGTTGGGGAAACAGGAAACTGGAAGAGAATTCCAAAGTCCTGCAGTTCTGGGGAAGAAGCTATTAGAGTAGAAGGCTTTCTTACATCTATGGATCTCGACTGTGTAGGGGTGGGACTTTGCTGCTTGTTGGGTTTGTCGGGGGGTATTTTCGTCGAGGGGTTACAAGGGCTTGTAGTTCGTCAGAGCATCCACCATTGAAATACTTGTAAAACAGGCAGAGGGATGCAGCATTTCATCGATGAGACAGGGGCTGAAGCTTAGATGACAGTTTGGCACCTATTAGGTTGGCGACTCTCTTTTGGACCCTGTCAAGGAGTGAGAGACTAGTAGCAGATGCACCAACCCAAATGTGACGACAGTACTCCATACATGAGCGAATGGTGGCTTTATAGAGGTACAGGATACTTTCAAGCATAAGTAATTTTCTAGCACGGTAGAGAGAGCCCACCTTCTTTGCAGCAGCCTTGGCAATGATCTCAATGTATCTATTCCAATTCATGTTCCCTGTGAACGTTAAGCTAAAGAGCTTGAACGAAGTACTTTCAGGTAAAGTATCTCTAGCCATAGTTATTGGTGGTTGGTAAGGTTTCTTGTAATTATTAAAGGAAACGCGGAAATTGAGTTGTATACTAGATAAATACCCATAAGTTATTTTTAAACTTAATAATCTGCTTGAAAATCTGTGTTCATATATGGACGCATTAATTGAAAATAAAACATCATCTTAAATCGTCTGCCACTTTTTAATATTTTTATAAGCAGCACTAGAATCGAGAATGATGTGATCAGATGTTAATTTTCTGAATAATATTCCCTGGCGGATCATTTATATAAAGAAACATTGCTGAGGAATACCGGCATTGATAGAAAAGGAAAATACGCCATCGCAAACTTCGATCAGAAAAAAAGGCATAATAATGTCAGCTGTAACACAATCTTTCACATTTATCAATCCTCTTCCACAACAACTTGGCTAAGCTATTTCTAATATGGCATGCACCAAATATTACCAAAGATTTCCTTGTCTAATAACAATATTAATAATAGTTTTAATAATTTGGAATCAGGGGAGATAACTGAGAAGACACAATGGATACTATAACCTTGAAGTTTGTAAAGAATATCAGAATACCAGAACGCATTTCTAAATGTCAAGCGCAATGACTCTAATCTCTCTTTAAACCGATCTGTTCAGTAACAGCATTTAAAAGATTGTCAGTTAGATGATTTATTTAAATCGGCTGCCATTTTTGATGCACACAAACAATTATTTGAATACAAAATTTGATGCTACAGCATCTAATCATCACGAATCCTATTGATTAATCCCAATATAGTTTTCGATTGTTCATCTTTAACCCTGTGCTAGTCACTTGGATGTTCCATGATGTGTTTATACACCCCAATACAAAAATGTTTATAGTGTTATTATTTTGTAAAATATAGTTCCTGCAGGTTCAGGATATATATACAGTTCCTGTTATTCTCTACCAAACTATTCCTTTTGGGTCTAAATAATTGAATTTTTAGATGTAGGTTACTTGGACATTGATCAAACATTTTAATTTGATTTGAACCCAAAATAAATGTTAAGGGGTCAAAATTGGGGTCAAAGTTTTTAAAAAATTAATCTCTGCGATCTCTACCAAATTACTCAGCCAATTTTTTGTCTAAACATTTGAAATTTTACATAAAATATATTCGGAGATAGGGCAAGTTTTTTAATCGGTTTTTGACCGAAAATTTGGCTGCGAAGGGGTCAAAGTTACAAAAGATTTTACCTTTGCGGTTTCTAGCAAACTATTCAGCCAATTTTGAGTCTAAACATTTTAAATTTTACATAAAAGGTATTCAGACATGCTGCCAGTTTTTTTAATCAGTTTTGGGTCGAAAATTTGGCTGCCAAAAGGTCAAAGTTGAAAGAGTTGACCTTTGCAGACTCTTCCAAACTCCTCTGCCAATTTTGGATCTAAGCACTAGAAATTTTTGATGTAGGTTATCTGGACATGAGTCAAACTTTTATATATATATATATGTATACATATGCACATAAAGTTATGAACAGTACATAGGGCCCGAGCAAAGCCGGGCTGAGCTGCTAGTGTTAAATAAAGAGAAACAAATGTTGGTGTATGAATTTTAAGAAAGGAGATATAAAGATCGAATTAAGTTTGATTTTTTTTTGTTAAATATGTTGGGGTTGCGTGTTCAATACAAATTGCATATTCAATCACGTCAGAGTCACTTTTTGAAAGCCTGTATTGATGTATGAACGTATTCGTTGAAACAATCATCTTAAATCGGCTGCCATTTTTGATGCACACAATTATCAGAATACACAATTTGACATTGCTCCATCTAATCATCACGAATCCTATTGATTAATCCCAATATAGTGTTCGATTGTTCGTCTTTAATTGCATTACTCAAACTGTCCTTCTGTTTATATTAAAGTGAAGACAAAAAACACACAAAAAAGTAATATGGAAAGGTAAACGTGCAGTTTTACAACAATGGCTTCACGTTTATAGCAATTGAGGAAGCTATTCTGTTAATTGTGTTCTGTAAAAACCATCGTGCCAAAACATTTAATTTATAAAACTCACTATGGCTGTCTGTCTGTCTCCATTTTTTTATTTTTTTCAAAGTGCATCTTCGAGAAGATTCAAAGGCGCAAAGTGATGCGAGGCAAGTTAAATGACTACATTTTTTTGTGGACCGTTCTTTTATGGGATTTTAGCCGGTAAAAATAACTGCTAAGGGGCAAGATTTAAAAAAAAAATGGAACATGGCAGACGTAAGTCGACTTAAAGTGCTCTTGTACGCATGCACAAATATACGTTTATTTGTTAAGGTTGGTTCATTTTTAACTATTTTTCTTCTCCGTTTGACAATATTTCAAACGGTAACCATCAAGACTAGAGCACTAAATGCTTTGGTTTCGATTCTAGCTGATGGTACCCAAGACATATATTTTCTTTTACTTTGGAAATCACTACTCTATAGTTGGTATAATATAATAATCATTAAAGAATTGGCTCTAAAATAAGAAATACGGACTCTGCATAAATTTAAATAGCATATTCAAGCGTATTTTACGACCGGACAACGCCGGACGGCCTACTAGTATTCTGTAAACTAGTGGGGGAGGGGGATTTGCCCGGTCGTAAAATGCGCTTTAATATGATATTTTAATTTGTTCAGATTTAGTATATATTATTATAGATTCGTGATTTCAAAAGTAAAAAAAAAGTATTTAGGTGCCATCAGCTAGAATCGAAACCGAAAGCAAAACTATAGCATTCAAAGCTGGTGACGTTACCACTGTATTAACGTGACACGCATATAAACTGATCAAAAATAAATTAAGATTGATGTACAAAATGTATAACGATTTTTTCAATTTTTACCTCTTTTTGACTCCTTAAAAACTATTTTAACTGGCTAAAGACCCATGAAAAAAGTCCATAAAAAAATTCAATCATTTAAGGGCCCTAGCGCCGCTTTGCAACTTTTAGTTTCGGAAGAGATAGAGTTTAAAAATATGGAGACAGACAGACAAACAGACCGACATAATTTTATAAATTCACTGAGAAAATAATGTTATAGAATGTCTGTGGGAGTTTTGTTGGAAATTTATTCTCTTTCAGATAAATTCGAAGCGAAAGTAACTAGCCTGAAAAAAAATAAATAAAATAAAAGCATGAAATAAAAAGGGGGTAAAGAATGAATATTATGTTTAAAACAAAATCAACGTTTTTTCACCCCCCCCCTTATAAAAAGTATATAAAAATACGTCACCTTTTTTTTTTTATCAATTATTTATTTTTTATATCGCAAATTTTTTCACATAAAATGTTAAAACAAATGTGCCGTATCTTTACACCGTAAAAAATCCTTTAAAATTATCACTTGTGTAGGTGTCTTGACAACGTCCGCCAACTTATATTTTCTTAGCAGACTTTTCAATGTTTTTACAATTATATATTGATACATATTCAATAAATATTTTGGTTTTCACATATTTTTGTGTTCGTAAAAGTAATCTGCTTTGTTATTTATTTCCCTTGTTATTTGACCAAGAAGAAATTAAAGTTATCGCCCCTAACAATGGCGCTGTCCGTGTAATGAAGAAATGCTAATCAATAAACAAAATATCTTACACATCCTAAAATACCGAGGCCAAAACTTTGCCTACTGATGTTTTTGTTATTCATCAGCTGTCATCTTGCTGACTGGTGCATCCATGTTTCATCCTCATCACATACTGATGCAATCCTCCCTCCTTTTAGTTGCGTTGAAATTTGAAACCAACACTGAATCATCAAAACAATATTTTTATCAACAGAGAGCAAACATAGCAGCCACTTTGAACCCAGCTTTCTTACAGATAAATGTGCACAAAAAATGGTGTTGGAATTTTATCTTGCTTCCAGATAAATTTGACGCTAAAGTAACTAACCTGAAAAAAAATGACAGCATGAAATAAAAGAGGGGGGGGTAAAGAATAAAATATAAAGGTCTTGCTTTGAAACGAAGAAGAGATTTTATTCACAATAAAATTAGTTGCAAATTTTTCCCTTTGCAGGCATTAAATTCAAAAAACACCAAAGTAACATATAATAAAAAAAACAACATTGGTACTCATAATGAAGATGTCGTATCCAAGAACGATACAATAATAAGATTCAAAATAGTAGTGTCTAATCACACTCTCTTATGTAGTAAATTTTAGGAGTGTACTCACAAATTGAAAGCCAGTCAGGCACGTGCCTTTTTCTTTTTCTTTTTTTTTTCTCATTTAAAGTCCTTTTAGAATGTTCTCTCCTTCATTTGCGTGCAAACCGTGTCGCATATCCGGGTATTCTTGCCGGGTTTTCTTCTTTGTAGGAGGTTCCAAAATTCCTCGTCACGTAAAATAAGGTATTTTCTTTTTAAATAATTACACTCCTTCAAAAATATGTGCAAAACTGTAGTCACGTAGATAGTTTCAGAAGTACGCCTCGTCGCATGCCCGAGGTGTTCTTGCCGGGTTTTCTTCTTTGAAGGAGGCTCGTTAAAATTCCAAAATTCAAAAGTAACTAGCCTGAAAAAAAATAAATAAATAAAAGCATGAAATAAAAAAGGGGGTAAAGAATGAAATATAAAGGTCTTGTTTCAAAACGAAGAAGAGATTTTATTTACAATGAATTTGGTCGCAAATATTTCCCTTTGCGGCCATTAAATTCAAAAACAGAGAACGCCAAGGTAACAATATATAATGAAAAAAAAAATTATAATGAAGATGTCGTATCCATGAACGAATACAATATAATTCAAAAAGTAGTTCCTAATCTCTCTCTCATAAGCAATAAATTTCAGGAACGTACTCACAAATTGATGACCGTCAGGCTTGTGCCGTTTTCTCTTTTTCTCATTTAAAAGTTCTTTAAAAATTTCTCCTCTTTCAATTTACGTACAAACCGTAGCCACTTAAATAAAGTCTTTTTAAAAAATACACTCCTTCCAAATACGTGCAAACCGTAGTCACGTAAAATAAAGTCTTCAGAAGTTCGCTTTCAGCGCGTCCGGGTATTCTTGCCGGGGTTAATACTTCTTTGGAGGAGGCTCATCAAAATTCCTTGTCTGCGCCGGGCAATAAATCCACATCCAATATCCTCGTCGCTGGAATTTCAAAAGAGGCCGAATTTCGCGCTGGGCTCGTGACGTCATCAAGGAGCTAGCATTTCCCTTTTCTTCAAATTAAAGGGAGTTTCGTACAAACCCAAAATATACGAAACTAAGAATCATAAAGGATGCGAAATACAGAAAATCAAATATAAGAACCAGAATAAAAATATTATAAAAGTAAACAGGGGGGGGGGGGGATGCACTATTATTGGTACAAAAAAATTCCAACAGTTTTTCTTGATTTCGTTGGACCTTTGTTTTTACTAACGTGTCATAGATTATCAAGGTCTAAAGGTTACTCGAGGAGAAGAGTTAAATGATTGTAGTTTTAAGATATGTTTATCATAATACATTTATGGTGCAACTATTCTATAATAACGAAAAATCAATAAAAAAAAACAATGGTGCCTACTTAGTTTTGTTCCTTGATAGAAGCGCTGGTTGAGTTTGAATAAAATGAAATACGTATTAGATACGTTTGAAGCCGAAACAACGCATTATTACAAAATAAACAGATATTTATTTTCGTTCGGGTTTGTGTTCCTTGATAAAAGCGCTTTCTTTTTTTTTTCTTTTTTTTTTCTTTTTTTTCCTCTTTTTTTCTTTTTTTTTTCTTTTTTTTTTGCCATATTGTTGTTGGAGCATAGAATAAGTAGAAGTCCGTTTGTTGTTTTTACGGTAGTCTTTTCAAATGTCGGAACGGTGCGTTGGTCACGCGCAATTCACGTTAGGGTTTGTGTTCCTTGATAGAAGCGCTGATTGAGTTTGAATAAAATTAAATATCTATTAGTAGTGGTACCTACTGATTTTTTGTGTCAATTGCAGCTAAAAGCAATGATATTGACTTAATTGGCATGTCAGAAGCACTTAAATATTACCACATTATTTTTAAAAAACACACAAGTTTTTTATCTTGATCATAAAAAATGTCGCAATATTTATTTGGGAAGACATGACATAATAACAAGGGAAGTAATTCAGTTATGCTAAAAACAAGGCAAAATGCACAATTTATTTTTTAAAATTGTCAGTAATTACATGTTATTTACCTCCCTTTGGAACTCTCCGGTGTTTTTTAGCTAAACATTTTATTTTTTCTAATTTTCGTCAAAAATGTTTTCTTTGTTTTTTCTACATAGGAGTCACCACTTATCAAGGCCCAGAGGCCACTCGCGGATAAGGGTTAAAGAGTGAACAGTAGTCAATGGGACAATATCGTAGTAATCGTTAGTAGTAGAAATTTGGTAAATTGGATTACTTAAGGAGAACGGCTCATCAAGAACTTGTTTATGTTGGACTTGAAGACGACCATATTGTAGTCAGCTGGAAAGCAGGCAAACGGAACAGAGTTCCACAGGTGTGCAGTTCTAAGAAAGAAGTTTTGTTCATGGAGTCCACATTTAGCTTTAGGCACAGATAAAGAGTGAGGGAAATTATTGATAGTGGTTTCAGGTAGACGAGTGTTTCTCATAAAAGTTTGAAAATACGCTTAAATATGGTATTTAAATTTCTTTAATACTTTTTTCTACCGCATCGTTTTTCGTAATTTTTTTTAATATATTCATTATTGTAACATGACTATTAAGTAAAGGCCATTAGTTTTTTAAATCTTGAAATTCAATATTAGACATTTTGAATTGTGGTGTCGTATTTCTGATATTTTTATTAAATATAAACTAAAACTAAAAATGTATCTATATATAAATGATAATAAACTTTAAAGAATAAAAAAAATAGAATAATTGACCTTTTTCCTGGTTGATCTAAAACTTTTGGTTATTTGAAGCCGCCATAAAAAAAGAAATAAAAGAACTGCCATCTGTTAGCATAGCTAGAAAGCAATCGTTCGTTTTGGAAATTAGAAGAGCACCCCCCCAACCCCACCCCGGACAGCTATACTCTGGTAAGTTGGCCTGTTATATCCTACATTTTTTTTTTTTGGGGGGGGGGGGTTAAGTTTTCAAGTTGGATCCTATTTTTGCGGTGCGTTAGTTTATTAACGATGAAGATACAGAACAGTAAATAATGGATTTCAAGATAACACCGTTGTTCCAGCGCGGTTCGTGTTCTGCATAAGTGCCGAAGCGTGTTAAGGTCCTTTCCGGATATTGGTGAACTTGAAGAAAGAATCCGATCAACTTTAATCATCCTTCTAGTATAAGGGAGTACCTGGACAGATAAAAACCAAGTGTATTAAGTTTTGTAGGCCTATCTAATCTCTTGAAAGAATTCACAAAACCTGCAGAATTTCGTTATTATAGTGTAGGTGCACCTCATTCATTTATTGGGTCACGTGAGCTTAAGTTATATATGTATATATATATATATATATATATATATATATATATATATATATATATATATATGTATATGTATATATATATATGTATATATATATGTATATATATATATATATATATATATATATATATATATATATATATATATATATATATATGTATACATGAGTTTATTCGTATCTGTCCTCAGTCTATGCATGTTTATATTGATTGTTTTATAAACATGGCCGATATCAGAAATGTCCAACAACAAAAAACGATTGACACAATAACTGGCAGCAAAAAAAAAATAAATAAATAAATAAAAAATAAAAATAAATAGGTAAATAAAAATAATTAAAAAAAAATAAAACAAAAAAAAATTAAAAAAAAGAAAAAAAACATTAATAAAATAAATGTCTTTGAATTCTGAATTTTATAGTCATCGATGCCATAAAAATGTTTGGTGGATATCAATTAAGATCGAACAATGCCGAAGTCACAGATGATCGATTTGGGCACAGCTCGATTTTATTCTACCAGCGAGGAGTGCTTACAAAACAAGGGAAGATAATTGATTAGTAGATTATTGATTGTATAACACTGTGTGAACAAACTCAATGAGATAAGTTTCATTTTTACGCATCATCATCATCATCATCATCATCATCATCATCATCATCATCATCGCTCTGCGCTACCGGAAGATACTACCTTCCTGACCTAAACTGCACCAAACATTGGTGTTATTTTCTTTCCTTTCGCTTTGCAAAACTGAATCATGTTCTGCACAAGTCACAAGCAAAAACAACAATTTTCCTCCACGGACCAAAACAAAGCTCATTAGTAAATAATTGAAGACATGAAGAACTTGAAACATAACCTTTTTTTTTTTTACCAAAATTGTTGGATTTCGCATTAAATAAACTGAAAAGAGTTAATATTAATGCTTCCATTCAGTTTCGAGAGACAATGGATACCCCCTATAAGGATAGCTGCTCGTGTAATTATGTAGCAAGAGTTGCATAATACCCAACCACACCTTTCCTGAATCGGTATTATCATCATCATGAGCGCCGTCGTCGTCGTCGTCATCATCATTATCATCATCATATTTCCACAAGTGGGTCCTAGACACCTCACCTTTATGTCCATATGCAGAAGTACAAACGATGCACCTGCACCACCTTAGGGAAAACTGCCGATTGGGTCCTCATTGCTCAAACCAAGACCTTAAGGAGGCAAACAGCACCGCCATGCGATGGATTCATTTCTGTTGCAATAAGATATGATGATGATGATGATCATCATCATCATCAGCAGCAGCAGCAGCAGCATGATCATCACTACCACCACCACCACCACCACCATCATCATCGTCGTCATCATCATCATCATCATCATCATCATCATCATCAGCATAATCTTCATTGTCATCATCGTCACCATCATCATCATCACCATTATCGTCATCATCACCATTATCATCATCATCATGTTTGTTTTTTTCTTTACATACTGCTATGCATTGGATGACTTTTAAAAAATTGACTTCCAAACTTACTTATCTCTGATCAGATCTTTCATTATCTCTTTTTCTTGCAAGTCCACTTTTATCACTTCCTCGCATATTTTTTTATTTTGCCTTGAATTGAACTTGTTACCTTAACTCTTCTACAAGAATTTTCATCCATTTTTTCAATGTTGCAATTCCACAGAAGACTACTCTTCTGCACACATTTTCCTATGCTGTCCAGATTTATCCTTCATCAGAACTAATCATATCTTTAAGAATCACATTACTCACTTTAATTTATTTGGTTCTTGATCGCTCATGAATGAAAACATAAGAGTATTAGATCACGTGACGATATAGTAGTCACCCATTAATTGAGTGATGTGGTCATCTACATGAAAGTTTTAAGGCTCCTAATTTCATACTAGAATTGGACCCGTGATGAAGGTTCAATCATCATCATCATCATCATCATCATCATCATCAGTTCAACGTCCATTTTACATACTGGCATGTGTTGGACTGCTTTAAAAAATAGACTTCGAAAGTAACGAATCTCTGGCCAAGTTTTTATTTATCCCTCTTTATCTCAGGTTCAATTTTTATCACATCCTTCCATGTTTTCTTTGGCATCCTCTTGCAAACTAGACTTGCTACCTCAACTGTTCTACATCTACTATTCTAAGAATTCTCATAAATTTTTTCAATGTGACCATATCAATGAAGTATCCTGTTATGTACACATATCCCTGTGCTGGACTTCCTCCGACCTCATCAGAACTAACACTGTCTTTAAGACTTAATTATAAATCCATTTAATCATTTTCATAGAATTTTGCCTCATGCAACGCATGTCCTCAATCCACACTGGCCTGGGATTTTTTTTTTCTTTTTACAAAGGAATCACTACTTATCAAGGCTTAGAGGCCACTCGAAGATAAGGGTTAATGAGTGTACAGTAGCCAATGAGACAATATCGTAGTAATCGTTAGTAGTGGAAATTTGATAAATTTGATTACTTAAGAGGATGAATCATCAAGAACTTGTTTACGTTAGACTTGAAAACGATCATATTGTAGTCAGTTGGAAAGCAGGGAAACGGAAGAGAGTTCCACAGGTGTGTAGTTCTAAGAAACTTTGTTCATGGAATCTATGTTTGGGTTTAGGTACAGATAAAGAATGGGGGAAATTATTGATAGCGGTTTCAGCTAAACGAGTGTTTTTCATGAAGGTTTGGCGAGGTGGAACCATAAATTGGAGCTAAGGCGAGCACTTGCCATGAAAATAACAATAAAGCGGAGACAGGCTTGCAACGTCTCTTTTGTGAGAAAGAGGTTGCTGGGAAGAGAAAAGGACATTCCCCACTAGATTACGAAGTCTATTTTGAACTCAAGCATCATCACACAGCATACACACGCCTTATAGACTCTTTCTTTGATCAACAGTGGTAATGCTCTGCTGGTTAGTAATGACAGAAGTTCCATGAACTTATTCCATCCACTTTTACTCACACTCGCACCTCCTCCACCCTGTGCTCCAAAAGTATCCACCATGGTAAAGAAAAACTTCTTGACAATCTTAGCAGTTTCTTCATCCATACATACTTTGCTCATATCGTATTTATCTCCATTGTTGTAGCAATTTTTTTTTTAGTTATTTAATGATGAAACATAATACTAACTGTATGCAATCAATTGAACACAAGTGCACGTTTTTTAGAAATAAATGGAGAGAGGAGGAGATTTTATGTATTAATTTTTAGCATTTACTTAACAGTGCTCAATACGTAAGAAGAGTTAGGTAGTAAGTTATAAAAATATATCAGACATTTTAGTCTGATCATTCCCTTCAAGATTGCCATAAGTATATTTTTATAATTTTAATATAAATTTGCAGATCAAAGTTATGCCATAATGTGATTTATTGTCAGTTTCGAAGCAAAGAAAAGTTGACACGTGTTTCTAGGAGAACCAAAAACGTATTGAACAAATACAAGTTGTGAATGAAAAGGTCCATGTCATCAGAGAAATGTTGCCAAATGAAAACTAAACATCATCGAAGTGATGATACTTCATGCAAAATTCTTCACATGGAATCAACCCCCCCCCAAAAAAAAACACCAAGAAAACAATGGGGAAATTGAAATCGAAATTCTTCCAAAACGAATTCCAATCATTCAGATTGGAATGTTCAGAAAAATTCGTTTGCAAATACGGCTCATCGTGTAGAGAAGATTTCTCAGAAATAAACCCTTACATTTGATCTGTAAATGTATTTATTTATTTATTTAAAAAAGTGAAATAAGAATTTGATTTTCGTTTTCAAACTCTTGCATTTGATATTTGCAATTTGGCATAACTTCGATCTGTAAATTTATTTATTTATTCATTTATTTATTTATGTATTTTAAAAAACATTGAAATAAGAATTTGGTTTTCATTTGGATCTGTAATGAGATTCCCATAACAATCGATCTAAACGATATAAAATGATCGTTTATATACTGTCGCAGAACACACACACACACACATAAACCTAGACACACACACAAGCATGTACACACAGACACAAACAAAGATACGCACACACATTCACAGAGAGAGAGAGAGAGAGAGAGAGAGACAGAGAGAGAGAGAGAGAGAGAGAGAGAGAGAGAGAGACAGAGAGAGAGGAGAGTCACACACAGGAAACAGCACAGACGCAGACACACACACATAAACATATATAGGTTTGTTAAAAATGTACAATTTTGCAAGTATTTTCTATTTGGGGTGGGGGCATAACAATCGATGTTTCTCAACATATAACGACAGAGCATATATAAAGAAAACTAATTTAAAGTAAAAAATGGTCGCACACTTTTTGAAGAAACTTAGTTTTAAATAAAATTTGAATGAGAAATTTGCAAAATTTGAAGTGTCGGATATAATGATAAAATCATTTTTTTAATACTTTTTTGTGAATTGTAAGTCCAATATTTCGCTAATAAATAGCCTATTCAGGGTAGGAAGTCTGGTCCGTGATTTTTTCTTTTTCTTTTTCCTCATTTTGGTGTTCTGGTGGAGGCAATACCTAGGAGTAGAAGAGAAAAGAAGAAAAATGTACGTACTGTTTTGCTCCAGTTTCAAGCGGTATTTAAAGTAAAAGATGGTCACACACTTTTTGAAGAAACTTATTTTGACTAAAATTTAAATGAGAAATTTGAAATCTTTAAAGTGTCGTAAATAATCATAAAATCATTTGTGTGTGTGTGTGTGTGTGTGTGTGTGTGTGTGTGTGTGTGTGTGTGTGTGTGTGTGTGTGTGTGTGTGTGACGAGAGAGATGTGAACACATTGATATTAACCGACTGACATAAATAACTGATTAAAGATGATGTCACGTAATCATTGGGGTTTTTAAAGCCAATCAATTTTGGAAATCGTTGAACGTGTGCGCCTCCTAAGTTTTTGTTGTTACGCGTTTTTCTGGACAACCGTCTGCTGCTTTGTCGAACTGGAACAAATATCTCGCCATGCCGGCGTACATTAATTATGCAATTAATTACACAAATATCTTTTGGAGAATGAATTGCTTATTTGGTACGCGCGGCAATAATTAAGTTGCAATCAATTAATCAGTTTTGTCCACTTTCGTTCCAAAGTTGCGTTCAGAGCATATAGGCAAAATAGAGAGAAAGAGAGTCAATTATGGTAAGCACATTGCTCATAATATTACACTTTTTATTAGATCATAATTAACATGCCTTCTAATGAACTGTTCCATCAATACTGTGCGACAGGTTTTACCTATAACTCTATCCGTTGTTTTCACATCATATACTCTAAATATCATCAAATGTCTTTTCTCACAATTCTGCATTATACATGCTGTAGCGTTTTTATTATTGAACAGTTTTATTACCTTTTAACGAACCCAACACGTTGTAGGCTCCATCAAAAGGAAACACAAGAAAGAAAAAAATCAACGCTTTTAAAAATAAAAAAAAAAAAAAGGAAATAGCTTTGTATCTGGTATTTCCAAAAACACATTTTTTCTAATTATCTAAACAGTTCGTTTCTCTTTCTCCATCCGCATGTGACTTTACGTCTCGACTGTGACGTCACCCGCATCTCTTGAACACATGCTTCTCTCGTCACGTCTTGCATACAACTCCTATAAACACCTAATGCTCTTCCAGCCACACGTCCTTTTGTCTCTGCTGTGACGGCACATCGCACAGCCGACTTGGTCATTTGTTACATGGGGGTTATATTTTAGAAGGGATGACGTATGTATTTGCTGTTCGTGTTAGAGAGAGAGTCTTAGAGTGTTCATGTTGGTGTGCAGATATATCGCGTATATATAAAGAGAGAGCCAGGGTACATATTAATACAGGAGAGCCGACGGCATGTAATACACAATGAGAGGAGATTTGATATATAGATAGATAGACCGAGCGATAGTGAGTTTGACATTTATACTTTTAACAGTTCTGTGAATGGGAGTGTTTCTATAACATTGACACATATATTTCTTTACCTATTTTTGAGATGATGATTTTCACAAAGTTCTTATAATATAAATTGACAATACCTTTTCTGTTAAATAACACAAGACGCAGATACAAAAAGATGGTGATATTCGTTTATTCCATTTTCGGTCAATGGCTTTGCATCAAGGAATTCAAGTCTCTACGTGATTCTTTCTTCTCCCCTCTGCTTCCAAGGTTCCATGTCAGCTCTGTCTCTGACTCCTCTCTTCTCCCCTGACTGACTGCCAGACTTATCTAACTAAAGCTCTCTATATTGAGAACTCATGATGTCATTGCATGCCCAACACGTGCATATAATACTCGTGACCTGACATGCTTTCTCTAACCTAATTTTACTAACCCACTTTACAAATATGTTTAATATTTTCCATTGTCCGTTTTTAAATTCCTTATTTTAATTTCATTTCTTTAACAGAAACAAAATTACATCATTACATTCCTTTTTCAATAAACAGATATCTAACTATTTTATGTGAACTAAACAATGGTAATTCTACATTCCATTTTCAATAACATTCTGTATTTATTTTAACTTATGATCGGAATTCTAAATTCCAAATCGCAAGTTCGAATCCCATCTCATATTTACTCACTTACAAGAACAGGTGGCTGTTCTTTAACACATTTGCATATGTTAACATCAGCGGCTCTGTTGTGTAATCTCTTGATTCTTTCTGGTCTCTTTTGAAAGAAGGTCATCATCATCATCATCATCATCATCACTATCAGTTTAACGCTTGTCTTACATGTGTTGGACAGCTTTCTGAAATTGCCTTCTAAAGTAACCTATCTCTGGCAGTGTTATTATTTATCCCTCTTTCTCTTCATCATTATCACTTGCATAATATGTTTTCCTTGCTATCTAACCTGTTCTACATCTACTAACCTAACATTCTCGTCCATTCTTTCAGGGAAAATTATGGAAACCAAAAAAATGGTTTACTGTTACAGTGTCTGCGCATGTGTGCATCATGTGGAATCACACTGTTGGGGAATGGAGAAAAAAATCAAGATTGCAGCGCCCACAACTTTTATAACTAGTAGTCTCACAAAGTGACACAAAATCTCGCTGCTCATGTGCAAAATTTCACTGCTCAATTGCATAAAAGGAGAGTATGGGGAGAATGCAGACAGACTGCTGTGCAAGAATCCTTGGAGACTGTTGTTGCATGCTACTGATTCACTTTACAGTGACCAAACCAACAAAGTCTACTGTTCTGCACATATTTCCCTATACAGATTTAAATCTTCATCTGGGGTCATCAGATCTAAGCATACGCATCCATCATTTCATTCTCACGTAATCCATCTTGATGTAACATTTTTTGATTTTGTATGCAAAAAAAGATTTTAACCATAAGTGGTGAAATGGACATAGTTGAAAGCACGTAACGTAACAGACATTTTTGTTATTTTGCTAAAATTGTTGGAGGGAAGGCGATTTTGTATAAAAAATACAGTTTCCCTTTTAGATGTGATTTTGAGACATGGTATGTGTATTTTAACACATGCGGTTTATCAGTTAATTTTTTCTTTTATGAAAATCGCTCCAGACAAAGCATGAAGCCACTTGATATAAAGAGTTTAAAAAAAATACCACTTCAAGGTCAAAAACTAGTAACAAAAAAATATTATATGGATATATGGATAGATTCAAATCCAGATAAAAAAATTTTTTTCACCCTTTGTTATAAGCAGCGTCCATGGTATGTAAGGACTTGAGGACAAAATAAGAGAAGCGAGAGTTGTGAGGCTGCTATATCATCTATATATATAAAAGCGAAAATGTTGTGTGTGTGTGTGCCTGTGTGTGTGTGTGCATGTGCGTGTGTGTGTGTGTGTGTGTGTGTGTGTGTGTGTGTGTGTGTGTGTGTGTGTGTGTGTGTGTGCCATTTTTCTGTATGTCCGCCAAAGGCTTTTTCCCCGGCGCTTCTCGGCTTGCTCACTCATTCTTATAACTTTTTATATGCTACCCAGATCATAATATCTTGCACGAAACGTGGTCGTAAATATATTTTCTTTCGGCCACTTTTATCTTACAATTACAACAAAATTTGCGCTGTGAATTCGTTTGCTGCTGCTACTGTTTTTACTTAGAAAAAACACCTTCAATTTTTTAAACGCTTTTTTTCGACTAATCAAAAGTACCTGACTTCCACACCTCATGGTATATCTTCAGACTATTAAGCTCAAAGCTTCAGGTTCTCAAGCCTACCTCCTTCCCAAAACTTTTTTCGCTGTTTTTTTTGTTTTTGTTCGTTTTTTTAATTCGAGTCTTCTGTTTTTATCTACCACCCCTCCCAAACACACACACGGGTACCCCCCCCCCCATCGGGTTCGAGCCTACCTCCCACCCAAAACTTGTTTTGCTGTTTTATTTTTTGTTTTTCTTCGTTTTTTTAATATTTGTTTTCGAGCCTACCTTCCTACCCAAACCTTTTTTTCTTTTTTATCTGCCCCCCTCCAACACAAACACCTGCAAATACCCGGCAACGCCGGGTACCCCTGCTAGTATATAATAAAGTGAGACTAGGCGCAGATACGGCAATGCTGAGAATCAGGGCTAAATCTTTCTGAGATGAGAAAACCACAAGTTCCACAAACATAATTTGTAAGATGAATAAAAAATGTTGTCTATGATATAAATCTCACCTGTCTGTTTGAATGTATGTATGTATATATGTATGTATGCCCAAAACTTTCGACAAAGGCGACGGATTTTCACGAGATCGATATTGTTTTGAATTCATCGAACTACTGTTCTCATCTTGAGTGTCTTTTTTACAACGTTTCGGTCGAGGTAACCTTCGATCTTCTTCAGGTGTATCTTGTCGAACTCAGGAATGTTTTTCTGTTAAACTCGGAAATTTGGATGGAATTTCGAACAGAACGCTTTATTTGCTTTCACAGGGATAGCATGCTCTTGTTCCATCAGCCATGGACCTATGTGGTGCAGTGGGTTAAAGTATTTGGAAAAATCTGACAAATATCGAAAAATTGGCTAAAAACATTAATTCCTTCACTCTCAACTGGGTAATTTTCTACAAGGAGGGGTCGCTTTTTTCGCCGATATTTTCGAAAGTCATCCTCTCTTTTCGATTGACTGGCCTTAATTTAAACTTTCTCCATTTCCAGTTTGGTGATGGACACATCTGTTTTTTTTTTTCATGTTCTTTGCCTCCTTCGCGGTACGTGTCTGAGCTTGCCTACTACAGCTTTTTTTTTTGTCATTGTTCAACACACACCTCCAAACACCAGAGCAACGCCGGGCACCAAGGCAAGTTTATTCATATGTGCTCTATTGCTACATCTTAACAATTATTGAGCTTCTGCTTCAAAAAGGTTGGTATATGTAAAGAGTAGAAAATATGCGAAGTCATATATTTTTACACATTTCTCTCTCCCCTCTCTCTCTCTCTAAATAAATAAATAAATAAATTTAGATGTGATTTGGAGCATATTTTGGGTATTTTCGCACGCACTGTTATTCGATTAATATTTTAGGGGATCAGGGTGTATGTCAATCCTCTATAACAACGTGACATTTCTGAATTTTTGAGACGAGGATTGGTTATTCATGTTGTTTGAATTCATCGGACTACTGTTCTCATCTTGAGTGTCTTTTTCACAACGTTTCGGTCGAGGTAACCTTCGATCTTCTTCAGGTGTATCTTGTCGAACTCAGGAATGTTTTTCTGTTAAACTCGGGAATTTGGACGGAATTTCGAACAGAACGCTTTATTTGCTTTCACAGGGATAGCATGCTCTTGTTCCATCAGCCATGGACCTATGTGGTGCAGTGGGTTAAAGTATTTGGAAAAATCTGTTGAACTTGCGAATTTGCGGGAAAAATAGTTGAATCATTCTATCACTCCAGAAAGTAGTTGATGCAATTTTTTACTTGCATGAGAGTTACATACGTCATAAAATGAAGGAAAGCAGCGAAAAGGGTTAAGGGAAAGCTGGAAAATACAAAATACACCTGAAGAAGGTCGGAGGTTACATCGACCGAAACGTTGTGAAAATCACACTCAAGATGAGAACAGTAGTCCGATGAATCCAAATATGAACAACGAAATTTCTGAAATGAGAAAACTACAACGGCCTTGTGCCTAATTTGCTCAGTGGGGAAGCAAATAAATAACCAAACCACAAGTCCACCATTTCCTGATTTTATGCAAATTTTTAGTGACTTAAGTTAATAAAGATGGTGTTTCAGGATTTTGAAGATGAAGAGAACTGAAATTGTCGCGTGGGAGGCAGCTGTGTGTGTGCGTGTTCAAAGTGGTTGTGTGGGGAAGGAGGCGAAATGGTGCCTAGGTAGGGTAAGAGAGGGACGCATTATATATGCCCCCATGCGCAACAGGAATGACAACAACTGCTAAAAAAGATCAGACTGGAAAAAGAAAACAGGAATTAAAATGTCAACATTTATGTTTATTTATTTCTGGTTGTTAAGATTATGCTATTCAATTACATAACGACTCTTTCTATTCCCACCATTCTTGTGTACAGTGCTCGGAAGAGTCCATGTGGTGACGCAATAGGGTGGCTCAGGATGACAATTCATTTCTAACTTTTAAAACTATACGATTCAGTTACAGTCGCTCCATCGAAAACTTCATTCTTTGGTTTGTGAACACATATTTTTTTTTTTTTTTTTACTAATAAAAGCATCACTTATCAAAACCAAAAGAAAATGCTTGGGAAGGTGGTATCATGACCACAGAACAGACACTAGACTGCCTTACCCGGCCTCTCCAAAAAAAATAAAGAGATTATGCTTGACAGAATGGTATCACGACCATAGAACAGATAATACACTACCCTCTCCAAAATAAAAGGAGGAGATAATGTCGGGTAAAATGGTATCATTACCACAAATGTAAGAGAGCGCGTATTGAATACATTTGAGAGAATCGGCAGTAGCTGTAGGACAGCTGACTAGCAAAAATATTAGCAGCAGCAGGCGTTAAAACATATATGCAAATTAATTGTGCACGTGCTGACGTCACAGGAAGAAGGAGGAAAGAAAAAGAAAAGAAAAAAAGGATAGCACGCGGTCGAGAAGAGAAGCAAAGTGCACACCATGGAAGATGGACGTGTGAAGTCGAGGACGAAAAATGAAACGCTGGCTATGGCCGGCGTCAGGTGGCAGGGAGAGAGACTTTTAAAAAGCACATGTAATATAGCAGTGGTTGTATGTGTGTGAAAAGACATTTGAAAGATAATTAAATTTTTGTTGTTGGAAGAACCACGAATAAATGTATTTCATTTGCAGTTTGAAAATATGTTGAGTCGTATATTTTTTATGTCCTTCATTGTTTGTTTGTTCATGCGACAGCACCAGACAATACATTGCAGTGAAATACATTACTGCATGAAATATTATTACATTCTTGATGTATTAATAAGTAAGAGTGTCTTTAGAAAATGTTTGGGAAGCGTTTAGTTTCGTATATATCAATAATATCATACATAAATGGTTTAAAACTGCATCTAATACTTGCAATTTTTGTTATTCACAAAGGGGTGAGAGTGAATAAAGAGAGTAACCCCCACAAATATCAAGGAAATACTATATAGAGTTTGTATTTATTTGCTTCCCCGCTGAGCAAATTAGGCACAAGGCCGTTTTTTAATGTGGAGAGTGAAGGGGAAATGGGGACCAGCTCCCCGGGGAGTAGGGGAGCTGGATAGTGACAATTGGTATGAAGGGTTTCCCCTACATTGACCAATAACTGATTGCTACAAGAACAATAGTCTTATATGTGGGGTTGCCCCCACATATGGTCTTTGCTTGAACTTTGGTGCCCAAGCCCCGTAGGACCCGAGCCGGGCGAGTTGTAAATACTGTATAGAATTTATGGCGGGGATCAAGAGTATACAGTAGTTTTCATTCGTTACTAGGTAGCGTCAGTCAGATGGACCTTAAAGTTAGTGTTGGGACGATTAATCGTAATCGAAATCGAGAATCAATAAAATCGGAACATTTGAGGGCATCGGAATCGGGAAAATTTGTGCATATTTTCCAATGCCAAAATATTTCGTTTAATTGTTTTTTTTTTTTATTTGAATGTTTAATGTAAAATCTTCCTTCGTTGGTAATAATTATAAAATAAATATTTATTGATTTTTGACTACTAGTAAAACTAAAATCAATAGACGATCCCCCACAAGTGTGTGTATATATATATATATATATATATATATATATATATATATATATATATATATATATATATATATATATATATATATTTTTTTTTTTTTTTTTTTTTTTCATTTTGGAAAATATCTCGACATTTAGCATGCGTTTCTTTGCGGTAATCGGGGAAAAAAGAACAACTCTATAGTTAAATAATTAGAAATTTATAAAGAAACTGAATCGGTAATTGTAACGGAATCGGGAAAAATATTGGAATCGCCCCATCACTATTTCTAGTTATTATTAAAAAAAAAAAAAGATGTGTTTACAAACCAAAAATGTATTTCAGCAGGAGCAGAAGCAGAAACTTCTTTTCTTTTTTTCTTTTTTTTGATGATTCATGAAGAAACAGTTCTGTCTGAAGAGAGTGGGGAGGGGTAGAGAGATAAGGGAGATTAGGGGGTTGAGGATTATGAGAGATTATCTGCCTTGAGGGTCAAAGTGGGAAAATGTCTACTTCACTTAAAGCTTATGTGCCGACATGCGTTTAATTAACTTACTTTTTTTATGGAATGCATTTATCATGTGCGCTTTGGAAAGCAGATGGTTTGCATGTAGCAGAGATGCTAAAGGTTTTCCGAGATGACGTATTCTTTGTATCCTCGACTGCTTTCCATGTACAGGTTGGAATGATAAAATTGTCGTCCTAGAAAAGGCGATATGATTCCATTTCCGTTTCATGAAAACCGGTTTTCTTTTTTGTTGCAGACCATCTACTAGTTGGCTAGTTGTGTACAACTTCGAAGAGCGATAGGAGATTTCTATCATGTCTGAAATGTTCAACGTGTGAGAGATGCGCCGCTGTACAACTCATGCTCTCTATCGATCCAAGTTATGACAACAGGTCCATTGCCAGCACCTTCAAAATTCATTACTGGGTTGCCACGAATAACAAGGACATGCCCAGGGTGATGAAACTAAAGTTTCCAGCCACAGTTATGGTCTTTGATGTGGTTTCAAGTAAGGACTACATCATGCCACCTCACATTTTCTAAGTCAGCTTGAAAGTCAACACTAATGTGTACCTGGATGTGCTGAAGAGTGTGGTGATCCCCTGGTGATATCAGGTAGCCGCTGGCAGACTCTGCGTATGGCAGCAGGACTCAGTGCCAGCCCACAAGTCCAAAGAGACCCAGGCTTGGCTCCAGAAGGAGTGCTATGACTTTGCACCCTTTTGTCACTAGCCTGCCTCCTCCCCTAACCTGAACCCACTGGATTACTTCGTTTGGTCATATGTTGAGAACATCACCAACATGACCTCTCACAACACCAAAACCACTCTGATCACAGTATTCGTCAAGCTTCTACCGGCACTTGTGGAAAAGGCGTACTCCCAGTTCCGGATATGTATCGAGGTGGTGATTGAGGCTGAAGGTGGCTACATTGAATAGATGTCAGCTCTACTACATAATCAAGTTACCTGAATTGATTTTTTTCAGTAAAAGTTTTAAAGTAAAGCTGTAGTGTTTTTTATTCTTTACCACCCCAGACAAAGTATGAAGCTACTTGATGCAAGGAGCTAAAAATATAGCACTTCAAGGTGAGTAACTCGCAAATAATAAATGTTAGATAGATTCCATGGCATCCTCGATTGCTCTCCATGTATCCTATGGATGTAAAAAATAAAGCTGTCGATAAATATGATACCAATAATCGTAGGAACATTAGGAACAGTTTCAACAATCTTTTTTAAAAAAAAAAATAGGATCATTTAATCTCCTATAATTTTTTTTTTTTGTGTGTGTGTATCGATATTCATATTAAAAACCCTCTTTCCTATTTATTTAATGTATTTATTTGCTTCCCCACCAAAGCAAATTAGGCACAAGGCCGTTTTTAATGTGAGGAGAAAGCCAGTTCCCCTGAAACAAGGGCAAAAAGGGGGCAGTCTGATAGTATCCAAAAAAATACTAATTGTCTAAATATGAAGGGGTTCCCCTACATTGACTAAGGACCAATTAACTTAAGTGAAACATCAGAACAGATACTACACCTTGATCCTGGCACCTTGAAGGCCAAGATCAATAAAAAAAAAATTTAAAAAAACAAGCCCAGTTTTCTATTTATTTAAAAAGAAAATACAACTTTGTAATATATGGGTTGTGGAATTGCATTCATCTGCAAAGGATCTAGCTAATTTGCATATTCTTTTAAACATTCATTTTAATTAATTCCCTATTAGTGTTTTCGGTTTTCTTATCCTCTTTAGTTAACTATTATGTGTTATTATATTCATGCAGATATTTTACATGGTTTATCCTTGTAGAATATTTGTGTAAAAAAGTTATAGTAAACACAAACCTCTTTCTATATATATTTATGTATGCGTATATATTTATTTAAAAAATTTTGCCTACCAAACTCCTCTGTCAGTTTTTGGTTTACAGACACAAAACTTAATGTATAGGGTATTCAAACCTATGCGAAACATTATCTTTGGGTTTTAACAGGGGAAAATCGGTGCAAAAGTGTGAACATTTTTTAAAAATAGAAATTTGTTAGGTGAAGGTCGAACGACGGCATTACGAATATGCATGCATAACATAATAGCTATTGGTTCATGTTTTAATTTTTAGTCTTGCAGCAAACATGTCTTCATAGCAAAGGCAAAAAGTAAATCATAAGCTAAACGTTTTGGTTTCGAATCTCGTTGGTGGCACACAAGCCATTTTTTTTTTTTTAACTTTTTAAATTTTCGGTCCAATATAATATAATAATAAATACGAAATCTGCATTAATCAAAATATCATATTTAAGCGTATTTTACGACCGGGCAATGCCGGGCGGCCTGCTAATATAATAATAAATATGTAGTAGTTAATAAAATAACAATAGCGTACATTTCATTATGTGTCATAACGGATATGCAGAGGGGGTAGTTCTTTTCTAATTTCACCTGCAAGGATGTCCTCGACTGGTCTCCATATAAAATGTAGTGCATAAAATATGGCCTCTCTATAGTAATTGACAGCCTGTGAGCGTTTAAGAGCCACATTCTTCTGTTAATATGTATAGACATAGAGAGAACAGGACAGATCTAGAGGAGTAAAACTTGGCCACAAATCCTGCTATTCCGCAGATGGTAGCAGTTCCATATGAACTCATCAACAAACTGACAATATGGTTCTGACTACGGCACAGCATAATTAAGAGGTTCAATGTTCACAAACACTATGCATTAAATTAGGCTGTATTTCAGCAATAACGCATTAAATATTGTCTTCCAAGTGGTCTATTGTGTCTGGTTTATCAACGTAAATATGGGGCTTTACATATCCCCCAAAGAAAATAATGTAATTGAGTTAAATTGTATAAACGAGGTGGTCAATTGGCTGGTCAATTTTGTGAAATCATTCGGTCATCAAATGTTTTAAAATGACTTCCAAAATAAATTCGCACAATTTGCATATGCTGCTCGGGTGTCAGTCTCTTTATGATGAATTACCAAACCACGGGGTCCTGGATATAACCTTAAACTATATCCAGTGGTGAGGCCTCAGCTTGCTGGCTTTTGGGAATGTGGAGCAACCCTTTAATTATCGTTGCTCCCAGGTCCACTCGGATCCGGAGTGGTAGTACCTGTTAGCGTCCCTACTATGGGTTAAATAGAAACAGACTTGAAAACAACAAATATATTCTATTAAAAAATTTTTTCTTCAAAATCTTTGGATTCGGCAGCAAATAACCCGAAAAGGGTTGATATGCCGTAAAACAAAAACAACCAACCAACCAAACCACGGTGAACTCAAAATAACCTAAAGGTACCAAATGCACAGTTAAAGAAAATAGAATTATCAATTTAAAGTTTGCCGCCTCTGAAAAAATACTGCATATATTTGACAGTGGGGTGGAATGATTGATCTCGTTAAAAAAAAGTATCATGGACTATGTACAAGTTTAGCTTTAAGAAAAAAATGCCCGTTTTATCAACAAAAATCCTTCTATTCTTTACAAGCAGTTATATAATTCCTGTGGCGACCTTTGACAAAAGGGTTCTTTTGGTAGTTTGGCAGACAGAAGATCATTACAGGCAGCAGTGACATTTACTTAAATTTTTGGTTTATAAGCTCAGTGCTGATTGATGCACGCGTTCAACTTCTCTTTCGGCTTGCCCAGTTAGAGGTCATTTTTCAGGCGAGCTGATCACGTGACAGAGTTAATAAAAACGGGTTTAATGGACAACAACTTCCTCTTTTCTCTCAGTACTGACAGCACACTTCTCTTGTGGGGTGCAATAGAACTCTCTCTGGTCTTTGGCCTCTAAGTTCAAGAACAATCCATCACGGCTATCTTCAACGCACATGAACTCTTTTCTCTACTTTTGGTGTTGGGTTTGACTTCGACGAGGAGATAAATAATCCAATATGGCTACCACCAGGTTCTGACTTCAATAAAACACACATGCATGAACATTTATACTTGATCAAGATTTCCCAACCTTTTATCTCCGTCCATACACATGGACTCATTCTACTACTAACCCTACTTCTTTCTACCTTTCTACTCCCCAAGATCAAAGTGTAGTATCTGTTCTTCAGATGCGGCACTTCCATTTCTCGTTCTCTTTCAGTGGAGGAGAAATCCTTCACGACTGAGACAATTTTTATTTTTGTACCTTTTCTCCACGTTAAAAAAAACGACCCTGGTGTCTAACTCTGTCCCGTGGGGAGGCATTGTAAATAGGTCCTCCACTTTTGCACAATGATCAATAAAGTTGGGTTTTTTTTTGTTTTTTTGGGGGGAGGAGATTCATGTTAGAATGTTAGTCTACAAACCATGAAAAATTTAAAAAAAAAATTGTAAAAAAAGAAAATTGAATAATTTCAATTTAACTGTGTTCATAGCAGATTTTTTACATGAAAATCGCTTCAGACAAGACATGTAGCTACTTGATATAAAGTGCTAAAATATACTACTTCAAGGTAAAAACCAACGATAAGTCTTAGGATGGATACTTAGCATACTAACGAAAATGATCAATAAAGTTGTTTTTAAATGTTAAAATGAAATTTTGTCTTTATTTATTGAAAAATCATAATTCCTAAAACTATTGTGTTGTTCAATCTATCCAAAACAATATGAACAATCTCAATTTAATTTAATTTGACGGATAAATTCTCCTTGACTCTCTCTCTCTCTCTCTCTCTCTCTCTCTCTCTCTCTCTCTCTCTCTCTCTCTCTTTCACGCACACAAATCCATATCCATTTAACCACTACTTTAAGAGCTTTCCGTGACTCCCAAATCCACTCTGACAAGAAATGGTATGAACTATTTAGGGTACCATTCATGGGCTAAAGGTTCTGCTGAGGAACGGCTACTATAGAATTTGACACAATGGAGTGTGTAAATATCTCCATTAAACAAACCATCTATAAAATGTTGAATTTCGAATGCAGCAGCAAATCCTGAGAACATGTTTACCAAAAAAAAAACAGTTGGAAATAAGTCCTACACCATCCACTATGACTCTGCAATTGCTACAGTTACATACCTAAAAAACAGAGCTGCTAAACCTGACATAGTTATATGGGACAAGAAGAAGAAAGAAGTAACCTTAGTAGAAGTTAGTGTTCCCAATGATAAACAGAGCTGAGATGGGAAAAGATCATTTTTATAGAAATCGCTCCAGACAATGAATGAAGCCACTTGATGTAAAATACTACTTTAAGGTCAACACCTAGCCAACGATAAGTGTGAGATGAAATAAAGGTCCGCTTTCTACTCTACAGCTAACAACAGCCGAACTTCACAACTAGAGGGAGAGACGATCATATGGGTGATGGATCATATAAGGGTTCTTTTCAATAGTGCTCTGGAGGCCTCCTGTATTTTAATTTTCTCCTATTAAAATTTTGTTGAAAATATTATACACTGCAGATCAAAAATTTAAGACCACTTAAAAATCTTTAAAAAGAAACTTTTTTAAGGGTAGATTTTAAACTCTTCCGACTTAAGGTTACTAATACTACAATCTAAAAGGTTATGGAAACAAAAAGGTACATTCCAAAACTTTTATTTAAAAATTTGCATTTTTATTAAATTAGGCTTTTTACACATGATCAAAATTATAAGACCAAGGGTATAAATTGTTAGATTTATGGTAATTCTAATGTTTTAGTTCAGTTAGAGATTAGCAATCACTGCGTAAAGGTGTTACCATGCCCAAAGCAAGAAAACTAACCGAAGTTGAGCGCTCTCAAATTCTAGGATTCCATGAGCAAGGTTTGTCACAGCGAGCGATAGCAGCTAAAGTAAAACAGTTATTTGCAACTTTCTAAAGAACACTGAGAATTAAGGAAAAGCAAAATCCTTTGGTAGGATCTCCCCAAAATTTTACCTGCATTGAGTAGGAGAATCAGACAGGTTGTTAAGAATGATAGAGGACTTTCTTCTAGTCAAATTAAGGCGGTTACAAATGCTGATTGCAGTCCAATAACCATCAGACAGCACTTACAACAAAAAGACATGGTAAATAAAACGCGTAAACAAATTCTTCAATTGCTTCCATGTCACAAAGTGAACTGCTTAAAATTTGGTTGTGAATACCAAACCTGGGACGTTGAGAAGTGGAAGAAAGTCCTGTTTTCTGATGAGAAAAAATTCAATTTAAATGGTCCTGATGGCTTCCAGCAATATTGGCATGACAAAAACATGCCCCTTTAAATTTTTTCCACACGTCATGGTGGTGGAGGGTCCGTAATGTTATGGGATGGCTTTTCTTACAGAGGGACGATGGAGCTCTAGGTGGTGCAGGGTCGTAAGACAGTAGAAGGTTATGTTAGCATGCTACAGAAAGCATTTTTGATGATGGAGTCATCGTTTGTGTAGGGATGGATGGTTATTCCAACAGGATAATGCTGCAATCCACACTGCAAGACGGATTTTGAGCTTTCTACAAGAAAATGGAGTCCATCTCTTGGGACATCCTGCATGCTCACTGGACTTGAACTCAATTGAAAATATTTGGGGATGGATGACAAGAGAGGTTTATCGAAATGGCAAACAATATTCAACAAAAAATGAATTTCGTGAAGCCATCTTCAGAAACTGGAGCAGGATCCCCCGCACATTAATGGAAACCCTTATTTCTAGCATGCCCCAAAGAATATTTTAAGTCATCAAAAGCAGTGGAGGTAAAATTCATTATTAAGTTTGATTGTTGAATGTTTTCATAAACTTTTTGTACAATTTAATAGAATTTTTGTCTCTGGTCTTATAATTTTGATCATATGTAAAAAGCCTAATTTATTAAAAATGTAAATTTTAAAAAATAAATCTTTGGAATGTAGCTTTTTGTTTCCATAACCTTTTAGATTGTAGTATTCGTAACCTTAAGTCGGAAGAGTTTCAAATCTATCCTTAAAAAAAAGGGTTTTTTTTTTTAAAGATTTTTAAGTGGTGTGAAATTTTTGATCAGCAGTGTATAAGACGCATCTAAAAGTTAACAATATATATATATATTTTTTTAATAAATTTGGTGCATATTTTCCATGTATTTAAAAAAATATATATGCCTTTTGGTTCAAATACAACAGTTGGAGACTGTCTGTCTGTTAAACGAGTAAAAATTGGGAGAGAAGAAGGGAAGTGTGGCAGACATAACCAAATCTAGAACTGCCTTCAAACATTCAGTTAGGAAATTAATTATTTAAGAATAGAGAATCGAAAATGTCATCGGATATACTACTGCAACAATAAGAACAAAACTCTTTGCAATATGGCTGAGATATATTCTCCAAGAGCCGAGTAGGAAGTACATCGGAAACACGTTTTATAACCTACTGTCATCTACAACAAGAAAAAAAAATTCTTTCCCTTTCAAGAAAAAAGGCTAAATTAGTTTGATTCTCAACCACCGATATCCATGGCTAATACATAACCTGAAAGTACTTCGTTCAAGCTCATCGGCTTAACGTTCACAGGGAACATGAGTTGGAACAGATACATTGAGAGCATTGCCAAGGCTGCTGCAAAGAAGGTAGGCTCCCTCTACTGTGCTAGAAAGTTACTTACGCCTGAGAGAATGCTGTACCTCTACAAGGCTACCATTCGCCCATGTAGCGAGTATTGTTGTCATATTTGGGCTGGTGCATCTGCTACTAGTCTCTCCACTCCTGGACAGGGTTCAAAAGAGAGTCACCACCCTAATAGGTCCCAAACTGTCAGCTAGGCTTTAACCTTTGTCCCATTGATAAAACGTTGCATCCCTCTGCCTGTTTTACAAGTATTTTAATGGTGGATGCTCCAACGAACTACAAGCCATTGTACCCCTCAACGTAAGTACCCCCGACAAACCCAACAAGCGGAAAAATCTCACCTCTACATCGTACAGATCCCCAGATGCCAGAAAGACGTTTATTCTAATAGCTTATTCCCTAGCGCTGCTAGACTTTGGAATTCCCTTCCGGATTCTTGCTTCCCTGACTGTGCTGACATGCAAAAGTTCAAGCGTAATGTAAACAGACATCTTGCTGCTCAACTCCCTACATAGTATCCCTGCAAATTATGCCCCAGATAGTAGCCTCCTATATTAAAGTAGCACTGTGCCTCGTTTGAGATGAAAATGCAATAAAAAACAAAAGAAGTTAAGATATTTACTTTCTGCTGACTTAAAGCCGAGATTCTTCCAGCTTATTTGTTCTGGATCTTCCCAGCACCACCACCACCTCCCCACATCTTTGACATCTTTCTTAACTATTTGACCTCTAAGCTCTTTAAAGGTCATTTATATCAATGCCAGTCTATTTTCTATAATGGTTTGACGGTTTGCTAATGGGTCGGGAGATCAAGGTTCAATCTTTAGTTAAATTATACACAAAACTCCAAAAATGAAAATGAAAAAAGAGCCTTTGGGTTGCCCTTGACTATGGTCAAACAATTTATTTATGTATTCTATCAATGCCTACAACAATTTAAAAGAATACACTAATGCATTCACTGGATATCAAGATAAAGAGGATTGAGTAAGAATTGAGGATATGCGTTGCATGGATAGGAATTATATAAGGATGATACAATGGATGTGTAATGTGAGTCTTAAAGACAGACTTAGTTCCGATGATCCCAGAGAAAGGTTAAATCTGGGCAGTATATGGGTATATGTGCAGAACAGGATACTTCAGTGGTATGGTCACAATAAAAAAAAATGAATTATATTCTTAGGTTAGTAGATGTAGATCAGTTGAGTTGGCAGGTTCAATTAACATGGAAAGGCCAAGGAAAGCATTGGCGGAAGTGATAAAAATTGGCCTGAGAGAATGAGGCAGAAATAAAGACCTGGTCAGAGGTAGGTTACTTTGGAAGTCAATTCCTTAAAGACATCTAATGCATGACAGTACGTAAAATGGACGTTAAACCAAATATGATGATGATGATTTAACTACAAATATCCTCAAATGGCTTTAAGCCTTAATAAATGGTGACTCGTTAATACATAAAAAAATATGTTATGACTTTATATTCCATCAGGGCAACGTCGAACATTTATCCTGCTAGTTAATAAAAGGTGACTCATTAATATTTCTACTATTATATAAAAAGAACTTTGTCTGTGTGTGTGTGTCTGTGTGTGTGTCTGTGTGTGTGTCTGTGTGTGTGTCTGTGTTTAAGTTTGTTCCCTATGGACTCGAAAACGGCTGGACCGATTTTTATGAAATCTCACACAAAAGTGTATTTTATGTGCCTGGCAGTGTTCTTAAATAGATTTTGTATGGGCATGTCTTCGATAATATCGATAATCGATAATTGAAATAATCCGATCAAAAACAGAACAGACGATTTCGATCAAAGTTAACACCTTTCACAGCCTAACATCACAAATGCATTTGAAAAGTTTTATTACAACACAAACTGAAAGGCCTGACATATAAAATCAACAGTATGTTCTTTGATATAACAGAGGTGCGTTTCGAATGTTTCTGTTTGGAACATAATTGTAGCATGATACTTGACTTCTGCATTTTAAACTTTTATTCAAACCATTATATAAAAATAATTTTATAAAATCAACAATAAATTCTCTACAGTGCAATGTAGACTACAATGTATTGTGGAGTAACAGTAGCTGCCCCCTGTGTTTACTCTGTCTCTGTCTCTGTCTGTCTGTCTGTCTGTCTCTCTCTTTCTCTCTCTCTCTCTTTCTCTCTCTCTCTCTCTCTCTCTCTCTCTCTCTCTCTCTCTGTATACACATCCCATTCCACTACAAAGCATCTGTAGAACTGGTACACTTTCATGCCTTGAAAAATCTCTTTGGAAAATTATGTCTTGGAAAAAGATACGAGGGCCGTGCAATAAGTAATGCCCCTAACCCACTTCCCATAACAGTAGAGCAACGAAACTTGGCACAGTTATTAGTGTTTCTCTACATAGGAACCACCCAGAGTTATGCATTTCTCCCATCGTTTGATGCAGCTCTGGAGACCGTTTTTGTAGAACAACCCAAGTTAGTCCTCCAACCACGACGTGACTTCAGAAATCAAGGCTGCATCATCTGGGGAACGCTTTCCTTTCAAAAACAACTTCATGGCTGAAAAATGAAAGTCACAAGATTTTATGGGACATGGATATACAAACGGATAAATCCATCCAGGCAAGAAGACCAGATGTCATAATAGTTAACAGGAAGGAAAAGTCCTGCCAGATTGTAGATTTTGTCGTTCCAGCAGACCACAAAGTGAAAATCAAGGAAATTGAAAAGTGGAGCAAATACACGGAACTGGCCAGAGAATTCGAAGGGATTCAGAAAATGAAGAAAGTAAAGATAATATCATTAATAGTAGGAGTGCTAGAAACGGTTCTGAAAAACTTTGAAAAAAGAATTTTAGAGATTGGAATCAGAAGGATGGCAGAGAAGATACAACGAATTTCAATAAAGAAAACTGCAGAAATATTAAGGAAAACCCTTGAATGTGGAGACTAACACCACAAATAAACTACACACAAACTGGACACAGAAACGGCTACAGATGCAAAACAAAAAGGAACATCACATGGAATCATGAAAACTGAAACTGTATAATTGAAAAATACCACCTTTTTTTTCTTCTCTGTGTCACAAATAAACAGGCACCACACCAAATAATGAGAATAAAGGAAGATGAAAAGACGGACGAGAGAAACACTAGCCAGACCTCCGCTGGCTGAGTGCAAAGAGGACTCGGACAATTTCAGTGAAGAACAATGGTCGCCGCCAACAAGAAATCAATGGTAAGCAACTGTTGGGGTAACGCAAATATATTTGCAAAGGTTATCAAAAGAGATGGAGAGTACAGGAAATCTGGGGAGACTTGTATGTTATCACTAAGGCTATGACAACAGCATATTCTTTTCATTATTTTGACTCTCGAGTATATATCCGACACAGTAAGACACAGTTAATCAACCGAGAACCACATCACTCTATATAAAAGCATATAAGATATCAACGGATACACACTCGAGAGTCAAAACAATGAAAAGAATATGCTGTTGTCATAGCCCTAGTTATCACCTTCTGTCTTCCTTCTTAACAAATAGGATCTTTCAATCACCAAAAACACAATGTAACAAAAAAAATTCTTTTTAATTAAAAATTAAATTTTAAAAAATGTTGTCGCTTTGAGGCTATATGAGAAACTAAAATATACCTTCTTTGTCTTCTGGTTAGGATCCAAGGGTAGTATCTGTTTTGTCTAAAGATGGTATAACGATATCGTGTGATTTCCATTCGCACTGGGCGCCTATACAATAAAAATATGTCACAGACTCCTATAAGGATATTAGAGATAAACTGTAAGAACCAGATATATTCTGATACTACATTAACCAGATTACTTAAATACTTTTACAGTTTTAACAAAAGAGCTACAATAATATTGTGGGGTCTCCATTCACGCTGAACGTCCACAGAATACTCATCAGCAATATATTACACATGAAAAATGCCACTGTGGAATTTCAACAGGTCGCCCCCCCCCAACAACAACAACAACAACTAGCAGGACCTGTGGAAATTCCATAGCAGTCTCTTTCATGTGTAATATATTGCTGCTTTAATAATATTGTAGCTTTTTTGTTAAAACTGCAAAAGTATTTATCTAAGCTAGCAGGGATGTCCAGCATAGCCCGGTCATAAAATACACTTAAATATGATATTTTAATTTTTGCAGATTTCATATATATTATTATAGAGTCAATTTTATATCGATTCTTATATATTATAAAATTGTGATTTCAAAAATAAAAAAATATATCCATATGACTTGGGTGCATCAGCCTAAATCGAAACCGAAACCAAAACTTATAAAGAAAAAATAATATATATATATATATATATATATATATATATATATATATAAGGCGCTGAATGTCATAACTTGGTAAGCGCCATCGCGGCAAAATATCAAGTTAGTATATCATTTTATTCCCCATAGCCTGCTCTAACACGTTCAAGAGTAGTTATGGTCGAATTCAGACCGGAACATAGGTAGAAATCGACTAATGCACTGATACCCATCACCGCAGTCCACCCACTCATCGTGTAAATCGTTTGTATCCATAGCATTATCCTCTCCCAATATTTGACAATTGGAAAGCAATCAGTGACAGTGTTGTTCCTTAGGCTATAAGGTCGATAATGGGCCTTTATATGCGTTCAATGTCGCATGTAGTGTTATCAGTGGTCACCTGGCTCACAGAACCAGTGTCTTTACTCGGTAAACGCCACCACGTGTTCACGTGTTGTTGAGGGAGATGCCATTTATTTACTTGCTGTTTATAATTATTCCTTTTATTCCTTTTATTATTCTACTAGCGGGGGTACCCGGCGTTGCCCGAGTGTTTGTTTCCGGGACGGGGGGGGGGGGTTTAAAAAATGTTATGGTAGGTAAGTAGGAAGGATCAAACCCGGAGTCATGAGTAAAAGTAGGAAAATAAAGTGTGAAAAAAAAAAAAAAAAAAACATTTGCAACGTTAACAGTTCGGCCACCAAGAAAAGTCCATTCCAGTTGTTTAGGAAAAAAAAAAAAAAAAAAAAAAACGACTACGGTAGGTCGGCGCGAACGTGAAAATATAATGTGAATTGTCCAGCACGCTAACCACTATGCCACAGAGCACTGCAGCTTAGTTTAGTGATTTTAAATAACTTCACATGAAAGAACTACGAAGCCAAACCGGTGTTCTCTTCTCAACTGTTCCTTGTGAACGATCCCCAAACGGTGTTAAGTGGTGGCAGGGGGAGGAGGAATTTTTTAGAGAGAAAATATTTTACCACTTCCATTGATCTTAACCGATTTTGGCCGTGACTTCTCAGCAGAAAAAGTATAGAAATCTAAGATTATCGAGGAATATGAGAAATAATAAGCCTATAACACACCTCAGATATTGTTCTGCCGTTTGTGCATATTATATTTGCATGAAATATCTTGATTTTTAATCCTATTAATGTCAAAATCAGACGGGAAAAAATGAGTTCATTTTATTTATATAGATATAGATAGAAGAGAAGAGATAAAAGTAAAACTGTTCAGTGTTTTAAGAATAATTTTATTGCTATGATAATACTCTTTTTTGCATCAGTAAAAAAGGTGAGTTTGTTCAGGTGATGTTCTGGACAACAGCAGTTCGTCTTATTGCATTAATGCTATTCTGTTTTCTAATGGTGAAAATATTTATCATGGGTTTGCGTGAAACTACATACTGTTAACTACTTT
Organism: Euprymna scolopes; assembly: GCF_053919585.1. Taxonomy (NCBI): domain Eukaryota; kingdom Metazoa; phylum Mollusca; class Cephalopoda; order Sepiida; family Sepiolidae; genus Euprymna; species Euprymna scolopes. Next base: position 106,821,152 of record NC_136510.1, on the reverse strand, counting down.
CTGTCAAAATATCAACTATTAACGTCGTAAGGCAGGTTTGGTATAACACAGAATGTTAGCACAATGTTTACTATCGTCGAACAAAATGGATTCGAACTTGGAATACTCAGGTTTTCAGTTCGTGTTTTTAACCAATTGACAACCGTCACTTCCTTTTTATTAAGTAAAATGAAACTTATTAATGGGTTCATTGTGAATAGAGTTATTTGAAACGTTACTGTGGCAAAAAAAAAAAACAAAAATGCAGCATCTAGTATGTGTGCATTGTTGCAATGGCATAAATGAGATGAAGAAACCTAATAATTTGCTGACGCCTTTCTGTGTTATTGAACCCAAATGCAAACCGAGATCAGTTGGCGCATTGTTCGAGATTCGTATTGCGGTCAATGACCATTTGATTTCAAACAACTTGTGATTCGTTATGGAAAAGTTTGAGTTTTTTCTCACGGCTCAATTGAATTGCAACCGCGGTTTTAAGCTAGTGCAAAGATCATTCTAACCCATTTGAATCATGATTTTTTTTATTATTTATCTTATATCAAATTCTTATATTAACTTCATTAAAATAAAATAATATATATACACACACACACACACACACACACACACATATATATGATGCTTGCAATGTCTTGTCAGACGAGTGCCACTCCCTCAGACATTTAAAATCCATGAGCCCAAATGTCTGAGGGAGTATCTATACAAATATGATGTTACAGAGTCTTAGCTTTGTACAACAGCTAAGTCTCTCTCTCGGTTCAAAATGTTGAGATCCGGCAACAAGCAAGAGCAAGATAGCCAGCAACAAATTAAACTTCAGACCAGCTTAATGCGGGTACTGGTCTTCCGCTTTATGGTTATGATTTAAAAAACCATATATATATATATATATATATATATATATATATATATATATATATATATGATTATTTCCATTTTAACCCATTTGAATAATGATTTTTTTTATTTATCTTATATCAAATTCTTATATTAACTTCATTAAAATAATATATATACATATATATATATATGTATGTATATATATATATATATATATATATAGAGAGAGAGAGAGAGAGAGAGAGAGAGAGAGAGAGAAAGAGAGAGAGAGAGCGAGAGAGAGGTCCGACGTTTCCCGGGATTTAATGATGATCAACGAATGTTTCACACTCCCATATTTTTTATTGTCTCAAAATCGATAAAATAACCTATTTTTCAATCTAATCAATTAATTACCAGCTTAAATTGGGGACCCATCGTAGTACACTGGGAGGAAGGTTTAAATGTCTCCTTGTAGTGACTTAATCCACAATGCATTGTAGTCTACATTGCACTGTAGAGAACTTAGTGTTGATTTTATAAAATTGTTATTTATATCTAATGGCTTGAATTAAAGTTTAAAATGCAAACGTCAAGTATCATGGTTTAATTGTGCTCTGAACAGAAACACTCATTTTGAATGCGCCCGTAATATTAAAGAGCCTACTGTTGATTTTATACATTGGGATTTTGACTTGTGTGGTCATAAAACTTCTCAAATGCACTTGTAATGTTAGGCAGTATGAGGTGTTAAAATCGCCTGCTACTTCTTTTATCGGATTATTTTAATTATCAATTATCGATTCTTATTGAAGACATTCCAATAAAAAAAACCTATCTAAAAACACTGCCAGATACATAAAGTACCTTTGAGTGAAATTTCATAAAAATCAGCGCAGCCGTTTTCGAGTCCATAGTCCAACAAACTCATACACACATACACACACAGAGAAAAAGTTCCTTTCCACTTTCAGTTGAAATAAAAAGTCAGTCAATTTAGCTCTTATGCACAGATCATCATATAATGATTCGATCAGTCTGACAAACATTAAAAAAACATTTTAAAAATAAATGTTTAAATTTCAACAGCATTTCTCGCGGTTAATGGTGGCCGAATGGATTAGGTCCTTACTAATGAAGTCAGGGATGGCTTCTGTTGCCGGGTTTGGATCTATTGACGGGTGTTAATCGTGACACCCTGCACTGGTGATTCCCAAAAGGATGAAACACTAGTGTCTATAGGTATTTAATAATTATTATAGTAAATAATTATATATATATATATATATATATATATATATATATATATATATATATATATATATATATATATATATAATTATTTACTATTCAATCCACCATTCAGCGAGTATATCAAAAATAATATACCTAGGGAATTCTACGGAATAATAGACCAAAACTTCCCCCCCGGAGAATAAATTAAGCAAAATAATAAATAGAAACACGGTAAAATTATCTTTCTCAACATCTAGCAACTTAAATAACACTATAATCAGCTCCAACAATAGAAAAATCAGCAAAATAAGGAATAATAACGAACTTGCATCAAATGAAAGTACCTTAGACAGAAAATGTAATTGCAGAATACCTGGGAATTGTCCGTTGGGTGGGAAATGTCTAACCTGAGAAATAGTGTATAATGCGAGATAAAAACCAGCAATACTAAGAAGATATATCTTGGGGCCTCGGACTGCGTGTTTAAGGATAGATATAGAAACCATGTAGTATCCATTAAAAAGGAACCTGAGATGGAAACTAATAGAGATGGCGTTAACGATAGCAGGGGGAGGGTACAAGAATCAGCATTAAAAATAAAAAGAGGAACACAACTGCATTAGGTGATTGGGTTAGGGAACTTAATAGAAATAATGAAGACTTTGAATTAAAATGGTCAGTAGTGGATAAGGGGAGGAAGTATAGCTCTGGGAAATCAAAAAGGTGCAATCTATGTTTATTGGAAGCCTTTTATATAGTGAATTCTAAAGAGGAAATTTGGAATAAAAGACTAGATGCCATACAGAGATGTCTTCACAGGAATAGGTTTCTGCTATCATGCCTTAAATGTAACTGAGGTATAACTTTTTACAACAATAAGGATCCTCAGATGCAAGGATTAAATTCTAATGTAGAGTTAAATAGCTGGGAATGATGTAATCTAAATGAAGGATCCAAATCTAATAAGCAAATATAGTTTCTATTATTCTAAACTGGGTAAGAAATATAAATAAAGTATAAAGCTCATCTAAGAATGGAAATCTTGTTCCATAACGGTGAGCATTTTTTGTATTTAGTTGTAGCAGTATTGATGGTGAAATAAGTGATACCCTCTTCAAATCAATAAAACAACTTAACAATAAACTAGCAATTATTATTTAAAAAATTAAATTAGCAATTTGTGGACTGAAAATTGATTTAATTGGTTTTGTCATCTGACATCTAAAGTTTGTAGAATCCATGCTGGTTTATTTATTTATTTATTTATTTACTTTATTTATTTACTTTATTTATTTACTTTATTTATTTACTTTATTTATTTATTTATTTATTTACTTTATTTATTTATTTATTTATTTTATTTATTTACTTTATTTATTTACTTTATTTATTTATTTATTTATTTATTTATTTTATTTATTTACTTTATTTATTTACTTTATTTATTTATTTTATTTATTTATTTACTTTATTTTATTTATTTACTTTATTTATTTACTTTATTTATTTACTTTATTTATTTACTTTATTTATTTATTTATTTATTTACTTTATTTATTTATTTATCAATTTACTTTATTTATTTATTTATTTATTTACTTTATTTATTTATTTATTTATTTATTTACTTTATTTATTTTATTTATTTACTTTATTTATTTATTTTATTTATTTACTTTATTTATTTATTTATTTATTTTATTTATTTATTTATTTATTTACTTTATTTATTTATTTACTTTATTTATTTATTTACTTTATTTATTTATTTATTTATTTACTTTATTTACTTTATTTATTTATTTATTTATTTACTTTATTTATTTACTTTATTTATTTATTTATTTATTTATTTATTTACTTTATTTATTTATTTATTTATTTTATTTATTTACTTTATTTATTTACTTTATTTATTTATTTTATTTATTTACTTTATTTATTTATTTATTTATTTACTTTATTTATTTACTTTATTTATTTACTTTATTTATTTATTTATTTATTTATTTATTTATTTACTTTATTTATTTATTTATTTTATTTATTTACTTTATTTATTTATTTATTTATTTACTTTATTTATTTATTTTATTTATTTACTTTATTTATTTATTTATTTATTTATTTATTTATTTACTTTATTTATTTACTTTATTTATTTATTTATTTATTTATTTATTTATTTACTTTATTTATTTATTTATTTATTTTATTTATTTACTTTATTTATTTACTTTATTTATTTATTTTATTTATTTACTTTATTTATTTATTTATTTATTTACTTTATTTATTTACTTTATTTATTTACTTTATTTATTTATTTATTTTATTTATTTACTTTATTTATTTACTTTATTTATTTTATTTATTTATTTATTTACTTTATTTATTTACTTTATTTATTTACTTTATTTATTTATTTATTTACTTTATTTATTTATTTATTTACTTTATTTATTTATTTATTATTTTATTTATTTACTTTATTTATTTATTTATTTACTTTACCCTTTGTTCTAAAGCAGGAGTAGACACCTTCTCATCGGAGTGAAACACATTTGCAGATATTGCGAGGTTTTGCTGTCAGAATAATAATTAGAGGATTTTTTTTTAATTTTTTACATAGGCGTCACCACTTATCAAGGCCGATAGGCCACTTAAGGATAAGGGTTAAAGAGTGTAGAGTAGTCAAAAGGACAATATAGTAATCGATAGTAATGGAAGTTCGGTAAATTTGTTAACTTAAGTGGAACGGCTCATCAGAAACTTGTTCACGTTGGACTTGAAGACAACCATATCATAGACAGCTGGAAAGCAGGAAAATGGAAGACAATTCCACAGGCGTGCAGTTCTAAGAAAGAAGCTTTGATCATGGAATCTATGTTTAGGTTTAGGCACAGATAAAGAGTGGGGAAAATTATTGATAATATTTTCAGCTAGTCTAGTGTTTCTTGTGAAAGTTTGGCGAGGGGGGACCATAGATTGAAGCTCAGTTGAACACTTTCCATGAAAATAACGATAAAGCAGAGACAAATTCGCAACATCTCTTCTGTGAGATAGAGGTTGCAGCGAAGAGAAAAGGACATCTCCCACTGTTTAGATAAAAAAACAGTTTTTAAGATTAAAAATATAATTTATATTTTTAATTTGTTAAATAAGCTATCGTAGCAATTTCTGGATCTGTTTAATTAAATTAATTATTAAATCATAGACGCTTTCTAGTAATCACAAGACCGAAAACATCAAACGGCCTTAATCATCTCCCTTTAGCTGTTATGGGAATTAATATTGACCTCTTTTCCAACAGAATTAACTATTAGCAATTAACAACGTAATTCGCTTATCTCCCTTCGCAATTGTTTTTTAGTAACGATATGAAAACATATTTAATTAGAAGATAATGAATTTTAAAATATTAAATAATGATAAATAGATTAGAATCCTTTACTCGAAATGTTGTATGAGGATTAATATATATAATGCAGTCTTTCTTTATTCTCATATTCAATTAAACATTAAACCTAAAATGGTCTTACATCTAAGTATTAAAACAACCGATAATTTGTAAACATTACTTGTCACTAATGAGCAAATACGAAACTAAAATTAACCGTAACATTAATGCAAGGTTGTTATGGCCATATTATAAATATAGAAATAAAAAATTCTTTTTAAAAATTAATTATGTGAAATAAGGAAATAGAGAAATCTAATTTAGGAATTTAACGAATGGAATATATGAAAAAAAATTTTTTTAATGGCTAAGGGTTTTTCATGGAAACTTCTTATGATTTTGTTTTTAAATAAGGATACGAAAATTAGGTGATATATTAATATTTAAATGGGCTTTTCACGGAGGTTACCTCCAGAGTAAATGTTTTTTTCACATGCTTCTTTTTCCGTTAAGGGAATTTTTCTTTTTCTTTTTCTTTAAACAATGTTCTATTGTCAAGAGTGTTTTTATTCATAATGTCTGAAGAAATGCTGGTTTTGTGAAAATTTTCAAACGCCATAATGTCTGAAATTGTCGATCTGGTATGGAAACAATTGTAACGTAAAATGAAATACACTTTTTGTTGCCATCAACACCTTTTTTGAAGTCTTGATTTTGCTTATATTAATGCTCAATTATGAAATATGATAATTTTGTAATTTAATTTTAAGTCATCTCTTTTTGACTTAAAACTTATTGGTATATGAAAATTTACTGGATTACACGAACTCAGCATATTACATATAGCTCTCTCTCACTCTCTCTCTTTCTCTCTCTCTCTCTCTCTCTCTCTCTCTCTCTCTCTCTCTCTCCCTATATATATATATATATATATATATATATATATATATATATATATATATATATATATATATATCCCCAAAACCTCTGGCCTTGTTGGAGGGGAGACTAAAACTTATTGCTATGGTTTCGAATGATATAAAATAACAGCAAACTCTTATGTTATATCTCCCCTCTTTGTTTTTCATACATAAAGTAAATTTCACAATGTAAAAGGATCATTTGATACTGGAGATATTCATAATCGAACCCTATTTCCAACAGAGGGGAGATATGAGAAATATTTGGAATCAAGTCTTCCTTTGCTGTTATTTTAGATAATTTGAAACCATAGCAAGTTTTAGTCTCCCCTCCATCAAGGCCAGATGTTTTGGGGAAATATCAGATATTTTGTAATTCATATGCAAAACTAGGAAAACAAATGACTATGATTGAAATATTGGTAAAGGTGAAGTATCTTTCCACTCAGAAAAATTCTTTAAAATTACCACTCTTAAAGGTTTTCGAGGGTGCTGAAAATGAAAATAACAGTTAAAATCAATGAAAAAACACTGCAGTGGACGTGAGCAATGATTCCCGTAGCTTTAAAAGTTTTCATTTTAACTTTGTCATAATTTTTTTCCGGCGATTATCATCGAGTTCAGGTTTAATTTTCAGATTTAAAAAGAAATTTAAGGTAGTATTTTTAATAACTGTAATAGTCGGGGATCAATTTGTTATGATGGAACACATTTTTTTTGTCACGTCAGTTGTTAATGCTGTCCCTAGCCGTTAAATGTTTCCCTTTTTCTGTTCATAAAGTGTATACAATTTTTTTCCACGGTATTTTGGTAAGCATGTAATCTATGATTAGCGCTGTAGAAATGTGCGAATAATTGAAAAGGAAAACTCAAAATGCTAGTGGTAGCATTAACAACAGGGGTGGCCAAAAAGTGGGTGTTCACTGAAGTAGAACGTTATAATTCCACATTTAAGCCTATAAGCGCTGATAATCGCCTGAAAAATTTACAAATAAGTGAAAAATAAAAATAAGTAAAAAAAAATAAAAATAAAAAGTAATATAAATACAAAAATTTACAAATAAGTGAAAAATAAAAATAAGTAAAAAAAAATAAAAATAAAAATAATATAAATAAAAAAATTACAAATAAGTGAAAAATAAAAATAAGTAAAAAAAAATAAAATAAAAATAATATAAATAAAAAAATTACAAATAAGTGAAAAATAAAAATAAGTAAAAAAAAATAAAAATAAAAAGTAATATAAATACAAAAATTTACAAATAAGTGAAAAATAAAAATAAGTAAAAAAAAATAAAAATAAAAAGTAATATAAATACAAAAATTTACAAATAAGTGAAAAATAAAAATAAGTAAAAAAAAATAAAAATAAAAAGTAATATAAATACAAAAATTTACAAATAAGTGAAAAATAAAAATAAGTAAAAAAAATAAAATAAAAATAATATAAATAAAAAAATTACAAATAAGTGAAAAATAAAAATAAGTAAAAAAAAATAAAAATAAAAATAATATAAATACAAAAATTTACAAATAAGTGAAAAATAAAAATAAGTAAAAAAAAAATAAAAATAAAATAAAAATAATATAAATACAAAAATTTACAAATAAGTGAAAAATAAAAATAAGTAAAAAAAATAATAATAAAATAAAAATAATATAAATAAAAAAATTACAAATAAGTGAAAAATAAAAATAAGTAAAAAAAATAATAAAAATAAAAAATAATATAAATAAAAAAATAACAAATAAGTGAAAAATAAAAATAAGTAAAATAATAATAATAAAAATAAAAAAATAATATAAATAAAAAATTTACAAATAAATGAAAAATAAAAATAATTAAAAAAAATAATAAAAATAAAATAATATAAATAAAAAAATACAAATAAGTGAAAAATAAAAATAAGAAAAAAAAATAATAAAAATAAAAAATAATATAAATAAAAAATTACAAATAAGTGAAAAATAAAAATAAGTAAAAAAGAATAATAAAAATAAAAAATGATATAAATAAAAAAATAACAAATAAGTGAAAAATAAAAATAAGTAACAAAAAATAATAAAAATAATATAAATAAAGAAATTACAAATAAGTGAAGACTAAAAATAAGTAAAAAAAAAAAATAATAATAATAAAAATAATATAAATAAAAAAATTACAAATAAGTGAAAAAAAAAAGTAAATGGTAGGAGCAGCACTGTTCAGGTCCACCAATTCTTTTGCTTTTTTTTAAAATTATTTTGCAATCTGAAAGTTATGTCTGTTTTAAAGGTTCTAAAAGGGTAAACTTGTCCAATAGCTGACCCTAATTGGGTTGCCAGACTCTACTAAATATTTGAAGCCAAATCTTTCAGAAAAAAGGCCAAATTGATAACTATAACCAAATTTTCATCAACAAAAAAGCCAAATTGAAAAAACGATTGTGTACGTAACTATGTAAACATTTATGTATTTTACCCGCGATTATTGCTATTTTTGTGGGCTTATGTAGATTGATGATGTTTTTATTTTGCATTTCATATATATTTATATATTGAAAAGTTTAGCCTCCAAATAATCGTGTCTTTTTTTTATTACGATTTGGTCAAAACAAAATTACGGAATTTTATTTAAAGAAATATGTTGTGGAAATAAAATTGTTGGCAAAAATAAGTTCGTTTTATTTTGTTCAATAAACTTAATTTTTTTTTTTTTTTTTTCAACGTAATAATTTAAAACACGCAAATGTTTGGGAGCTAACCTCTCCAATTTAGTATAGAGTTAACATCTTTAATATCGCCATATCTCTATGTTGCATTATACATGTAATGTTCAAGGTTTACAAAAGGTACATTTTTTTTTTCACCGCCTTTCACATTCACCTTAATTTGATGACATTTATAGGTTTTCTGTTAATCTGTAAACGAATGACGTGTAAAACTGTCACTACAAATAGTCTTGCCATAAGCCAAAGATGTTGCGTATTGTTTGGCTCTCTGCTTTATCGTTATTTTCATGGAAAGTGCTCGACTGATCTTCAATCTGTGGTTCCCCCTCGCCAAACTTTCACAAGAAACACTCGTCTAGCTGAAAACACTATCAACAATTTTCCCCACTCTTTATCTATGCCTAAACCTAAACGTAGATTCTATGAACAAAGCTTCTTTCTTAGAACTGCACGCCTGTGGAATTGTCTTCCGTTTTCCTGCTTTCCAGCTGTCTACAATATGGTTGTCTTCAAGTCCAACGTAAACAAGTTCTTGATGAGCCGTTCCACTTAACAAATTTACCGAATCTCCATTACTAACGATTTCTATATTTTCCAATTGACTACGCTACACTCTTTAACCCTTATATCCTCGAGTGGTCTCTGGGCCTTGATAAGTGGTTATGCCTATGTAAAAAAAAAACAAAAAAAAACATTAGATTTCAGTTTGTTTTATTTGAATTCTTTAGACTTTTGAGTGTTATTTTCACATCGTTGCAGTTAATGTTAGATATTTCTGTTTATAGTAAATATTTAGAGATTTATGAAGAATCGGAATCGGTAATTGTATCGGAATCAGGAATTTAGTGCGGAATCAGTAATTGTATCGGAATCGGAAAAAATATTGGAATCGTCCCATCACTAACACATATCACCTAATGTCTTAGAACTAACGTAGCATACGTTTTGCTTGGCACCTAAACAAAAACAAAAATGAGTTTGCAAAATAATTGATGAAATAAAGTTACTGTTATCCCAAGTTACTTCTAACAAGACTACACGCTCCTCTGTCAAGGCATCGCGACGCCACTGGTTGGGAACCCCTGTGATAGTCTTTTTACGTGCACATGCAATCAACTTTGAATCAAAGGTTTGTAAAAAAAAGAAACCTAATTTGTAACATCCTTATAGAGACTAATTTACGAAAATAATAAAGAAATGTTGATATAACAACAACAACAGCAGCAGCAACAACACAAAGGTGCGTCTAATCAGTCGCTAGTGTAAAAGTGAAAAGGGCGGGAAATTCTCTGCAGTAAAAATGGCGGCTAATTAATAACCGCTAATCTGACGTTAATAATGTCGAGTGAGATCATCAAATCAAAGATCATCGTGACGATGAAGTATCACCTCTTTCCTACACCTCGAATTCTTTGTAATCACACCCACACGCCAAAAAAAGACGCTTTATTATGTGTTTTTTTTTAAATTATTATTTCAATACCAATGAACTTTCAACAATATCTGCGTACTTTTATAAGAAACTAGCGGGCCATTCGGCGTTGCCTACTCGTAAAATGCGCATAAATATTGCATTTTGACTAATGATTCTTATTTATTATAAACAGAAACACCGTAGGTATTAAACGTAACGTTAAATTCCTTTAAAAATTAAGTATTATGTTTTTTCTAAACAGTTCATTTCTTGTAAGTAAAAAAAAAAAAAAATACACGAGTTGAGGTTGAAACCAAAACCTAAAGACAGTGAGTCAAGTACGATAACCATTATATCAGCTTGACATGATGTTTAAAAAGTGTTTTCAAACTTACTTATTCTTAACAAAGTAATTGGTCATGTGAACGATTCACGAATGCGCATTTGTGAAACAGTTGACAAACAGATAAAAATCCGACGACCCTCACCCCCATGTACCAATTTTTCAATTTTGACCTGTTAGCAGTCGTTTTTCCGGGTGAAAACCGATTAAAAAGTTTTCCACATGTCTGAATACCCTATATACCAAATTTCAAGTCTGCAGATCAAAATTTTGTTGAGTATATAGGTTGAGAGTTGTCCTCACACACACACACACACACACACACACACGCACACACACACACACACACACATTCTCACCAGTAAGTAAAAAAAAGTACTCGAGCTGAGATCGAAACCAAAACTTAAAGATAGTGTGCCTAGTACGATAACCATTAGGCCAGTTTTACATAATTTTTAAGGAGTGTTTTTAGACCTACTCATACATAACATAAAGAACCTGTTATATTTCACGACCGTGCATGTGCAGTCGTGAAACAGTTGAAAACGGATAAAAATCCTATGTCCTCCCATATACCAAATTTCAAGGATGTAGATCAAAGTATTTGTGTAGTATATAGGTTGAGAGTTGTATTCACACACACACACACACACACACACACACACACACACACACACACACACACTTTTATAGGTATATAGAGAAGTAGTTTGCTTAGTTCTGGGCTTGCGAATTGTCACTTATATAACTAACTAGCCTGGGTGCCCGTTATTACCTGGGTGTTTAGAGGTGTGTGTTGAAAAAAAAAAGAAACAAGTTGTAGTAGGCAGGCAGGCTCGAACCTGTGACGCGAAGGCAGAAAAGAAAGTCGAGGTGTGTGTAAGGGTGCTGATTGAGCAAAAAAAAAACAAAAAAAACATAGGAGTAGTAAGCAGACTCGAACCCGTATCACACCAGAGTAAAAAGAGGTGAAAAAAAAAAAAAACTGTCTTACCGATGTGCATACCGTGGTTGTGGCATCAAGGGCTATCGAAATATGCGACATCGTGGAAGCGAAGGTTGAATGACTTGCAAAAAATGTTAGCGAGAAAACCCGACCCTCCCTGTACAAAAGTGCTCAGTTGAGAGTGAAGGAATTAATGTCTTTGGCCAATTTTTCAATATTTGTCGTCCGAAGGGTCGAACTTCAAAACTTATACCGATCTCGTGAAAATCCCTCGCCTGTGTCGAAAGTTTTAGGCAGACATACAAACAAACATGCATACATACATTTAAACAGATTTTTGCCTTTTATATAATAGATGAACTTAGCACTTTTATCCGTTACTTCACTAGGCCTTGTAATCCCCTGCAGATTAAATAAGGAGTTTCATTCGAAATTCTGTACTGATTTCCGAGTTTGGCATAAAGATTTCCAAGTTCACCAAGACATACTTGAAGAAGGTCAGAGATTACACTGGTCGAAATGTTGTGCCAATAATACTCAATGTTAGAACTGTAGTCTGAATAATGCAAATTATCGATATGCTTCTCAAAAATATTAAAAACATTATGTATCTTTATATATCGTATTGTACAACTGGGCAATGTTGGACGTCCAGCTAGTTTAATCTATAATATAAATCTCACCTGTCTGTTTAAATGTATGCATGTTTGTATGTTTGCCTAAAACTTTTGACAGAGGCGACGGATTTTCACGAGATCGGCATCATTTTGAAGTTCGACCCTTTGGACAACAAATATCGAAAAATTGGCTAAAACATAAATACCTTCACCTTCAACTGGCACTTTTCTACAGCGAAGATTCGCTTTTTCCGCCGATATTTTCGAAAGTAATCCTCTCTTTTCGATTGACTAGTCTTAATTTAAACCTACATCATTTCCAGTTTGGCGATGGACGCAACAGCAAACACGTCACGTCCCCCCCACGTTCTTTTCTTCCTTTGCGGTACGGGTTCGAGTGCCTACTACCACTTTTTTTTTTTTTTTTTGCTCAACACACACACCTCCAAACACCTGGGCAACGCCGGGCACCCAGGCTAGTATATAATGAAAAGTCAGTTAGATTTTCGAGCTTAGACCTATATAACATTGAATCTGACAATTCGATATTTGATTCTACCTAGCTTTTATCTTTTGTTGAACGTAGGTACACGTTGTTAAGAAGAATATAAGATAACAACAATGTATTGTGCACAATTGCACTTGATTCGTTTAAGTTGTTGAAATTTGATCTGATTTTCTTCCTCTGTCTATCAATAGCTATTCATGAACAATTAATAATTAACAATTAACAATACTATTAACACAATTGAACTAATTACATCAATAAGAGGAGCAAATAATTCTGCTCTCGTGTGTGCAAGTCAAACATATTTTTATGGTTACAGAACATTACGATATTTCATCATCATCATCATCATCATCATCATCATCATCATCATCACTGTGGGCAGATGAGTTAAGACAACGCATGAGATCAACTTGCATCATCATCATCATCATCATCATCTATAATAATAATCATCATCATAATTTATAATAATAATCATCATCGTTATAATCATTTATAATCAGCGTCATCATCATACTCATTTATAATCATCATCATCGTTATATTCACTTATAATTATCATCATCATCATAATTTATCATCATCATCATCATCATCATCATTAATCATCATCATCATCATCGTTATATTCATTTATAATCATCATCAGCATCATCATCACAATCGTTATCACAATCATCATCATCATCATCATCATCATCAGGAAGTTGGTTATGTGGTTAATGACACGAACTGACAATCTGGGTGTGCCAAATTCAAATCCAGTTCATTCCACAGAAACACTTTCATTTAGAATGTTGGCAACCTTCACATGGTCCCTCCCATGAGTATTTGACCTCTTTCTAGAAAGAATTCTAACTAGAAAGATATCAAGGAAACGAATGTCAACAAAAATCATCTGATTCAAACGAAATCAATGAATAATGGATCAACACAAAAAATCATCAGCAATATTCAATGCTCAATCCTGGGTTTCCTCATCACTATTTCATCTGAAAATAAGACGGCATGTCTTGATTCAAATTATTCAATAAAAATTCATTGAAACCTCAGTTTTTATTTTTTTTATTTTTTCTATTTTTCACTCCAAACAAGGCTACTTGGAACATAAACGGCTACGATATGAGTGTATGTTTAACAGGAGAATGTGGGGAGTTGAGAAGCAAAATGTCTTTTCAGATTGACTTGAGATCCTTTTTTGGACCCTATCCAAGAGTGAGAGACTAGTGGCAGATGCACCAACCCAGAAGTGGCAACAATACTCCATGCATGGACGAATTGTGGTTTTGTAAAGATATAGGATACTCTTTGGTTTGAGTAATTTTCTAACATGGTAGAGAGATCCCACCTTTTTTGCAGCAGCCTTATCAATGTCCTCAATGTATTTGTTCTAATTCATATTGCCTGTGAATGTTAAGTGTTGTGGTTGCAAGGTTGAACAATAATTAGTAAGGAAATACAATGAAGACGCAAACAACAAGATAACGCAATAATAAGTGTATTAAAGAAAAGGTATATTTACAATATGTTCAAATGACAGTGTCGAGTCAGAGTCTTGGTGGGAGGACATGTACGCTCTTCGGCGTCACTTCCGGTGGCATTTGAGTAAGACACACCAAGGCCAACCTAGGCTTGCCATTTATAGTGTTATGTTATTCGCATATGCAAATAAGTGGTTGCCACCACAACATTAAGCTAAGGAATTTAAGCGATGAGCTCTCGGCTAGGATGTTATATGTCATGACAGTCGGCAGTTGAGAAGGCTTATTGTAGTTGTTAAAGGAAAGAAGCTTAGTCTTATTAGCATTAAATGTTACTAACCATTTATGGCCTATTTCATAAGGAAGTAAACTGTATTTAACTTCTATATGTCTTTTCGGTGTCTGCTGGCGGCCATATTAAAAATGGCTACTGGATCAGTTAGATGATAGTTTCTTATTCAATTTTGTAGGTAATCTATTGGTAAACCTCTTCACCAAAATTATTGGACTTTGTCAAGAAATATAATAAGTCTTTGAATATTCTAGTTAGATGATTTCAAAGAATATTGTATGGTATTTTATATTTGGATCATTTCGAATTTTCTAGATAAGTATTGATTTTTTTTTTACTACAGAATAACCACTTATCAAGGTCTGAGGGCCACTCGAGGATAAAGGTTAATGAATGTAAGGTGGTAGTGTAGTAATCGCTAATGGTGTAAATGTAATTCAAACCCTAATTTATTTTTCAATTAAAGGAGCCAGGATCAAGGCTTCATTAAAGCAAAAAGAAAAACAACGTGGTTTAAAAAAAAAAAAAAAAAGGTTTTAAACTTCGGACTTTACAGGTAAATTTCTATAAAAAACACTTCTTTTTTTGTTTTAAATTTGAATATATTATTTAATGATCTTTTATCTTCAATTTGTGATATACAAAACTTTGGTGAGTAAATGAGTTATTTACTTTTTAATAGACATTTCAAAATGGGGGCGGGGCGTGAATTAAAAAAAACGTTTGTCTAAAATATTACATTCAGTTGATTGGAAAGAGCATAAAATTTCACATTGACCCTGAAAATATCGTAAAAATTGAACGAATAGAAAAATTTTGATAGATTTTTAAAGTTTAAAAATTACAAAATACTGAATTTAATTGATTTCATTAATGTTTTTTTTTATACAACTTTAATAGTTTATTTTGGAAGTATAATCCATAAAGAAAATAAACAACCCACTTTTAAAAGAGAAATTACGAGTTTTTTATATTTTATTTGCAGTTTCGTGTTAGGGGTGTCAAAAATTCCCCCAAAATTCTGATACACCTAGAGCAGAGATAGGCTTGCAATGGCTCTTTTGCAGAAAAGAGGTTGCAGAGAAGAGAAAAGGGCATCACCTACTAGGTTACAAAGCCGGTTTTGAACTCGATGAAGGCACGATAGGGTGCGCCAAGTAGCTCCTGCTCAGATCTGGCGATAGTACTCCTTTTTAGGGCGTACCTGGCTCTTATACATATAGAGGATTGCATCGGAAGTGAGATAGTTACTGGAGCGTTTTTTGTGTTATTTGAATTATTCGGACTACTGTTCTCATCTTGATTGTTATTTTCGCAACGTTTCAGCTGATATAATCTGTAACTGTCTTAGTCCAGGAGATAAAAGTGTTGATTAACAATTAGTTGTAAGTGACAGTCTTCTGGAGGTTGAAGGTTCGATCCTTACTAGAGATGATAATAACTAATG
The DNA here is from genome assembly GCF_053919585.1 of Euprymna scolopes. Taxonomy (NCBI): domain Eukaryota; kingdom Metazoa; phylum Mollusca; class Cephalopoda; order Sepiida; family Sepiolidae; genus Euprymna; species Euprymna scolopes. The sequence continues at coordinate 106,805,015 of NC_136510.1, read as the reverse complement.
ATATATAAAAACCGAGGGTGACTTCAGTAAAACGGAAATCACGTAATTTCCGGAGGTGGGGTGTGGGGAAGAAAGGTTCTCCCTTTTCCTAGCAAAACTTCAATTGATGCAGACCTGTGTAAAAGGCTTAATGTGAGAGAGGGCCGGGTGCGCACAAGGTAACAAGGTATCTGCCTGTGAATCTGTCTTTATTTCTCCCCCACCCCCATGCGCACACTCAAAAATAAAAAAAAAAAACAAAAAAAAAAACATTACTTTAAAATAGCTTTTGTTGTTTTTTGTTTGTTTGTTTGTTTTTTCTTCTGTGACGGTTCTTTTCTGATTAATAAATCTTATAAAACTAAATATCGGCGCTCGAGTGACTGTATCCACAGACAGTCAAGGGTTTTGGTTCTCAGCGACGACACGGGTATATATGATTTATACACACACCAATAAGTGAAAACGTAATCTATCTATCTATCTATCTATCTATCTATCCTACTCTTTCTCTGTCACTATCTCTTAATATATTTATCTATCTCTGTCTCTGTATATCTATATATCTCTTTAGCTATCTATTTATCTACCTCTTAATCTCTATCTTTCTCTCTCTCTCTCTATATATATATATATATATATATATATATATATATTATCTATCTCTATCTCTCTATCTCTCTATCTATCTATCTATCTATATATATATGTCTCTATCTCTTATTTATCTCTCTCTCTCTCTCTCTCTCTGTCTCTCTCTCTTTCTCTGTCTGTCTGTCTGTCTGTCTGTCTGTCTCTCTCTCTCTCTCTCTCTCTCTCTCTCTCTCTCTCTCTCTCTCTCTCTGTCCTTTTCTGTCCTCTGTATCTATTCTGACCACAACTGTGGAACAAAAGTGCAACAGATAATTTAATTATAAATTGTAAACATTCGGTCTCAATACATCCTTTATTTTCTGAAAGTGGTTTGTCTAATTAATTGCAAAATTCATTGAAAAAGGCACGTTGGAGTTGTTATTACAGCTTAATAAGAAGCCAACAACCAGTTGTCATCATAGAGGCATTGGTAGCGGCAAACAATGAAGCACGCGCATTTCAACCTCCGATTTTCTTCCGGTGTATCTTGTTGAACTTGAGAATCTTTCCGTCACCTGGCGCTCTCAAGAACTTTAACAAGTACCCATGGCGTAGGGGATAGAATACTTGTGAAAAGTCACTTTTAAACTTAATACTCATCTGGAGATTGAAGGTTCAATCTTCAGTGTGGATGAAACTCAAAATACAATTGTGTTTTTTTTAGAATTTCTAGCCAGTCATGGATGACGGAACAAGAACATTCCATCCCCGTGGATTAAATAAAGTTCCGTTCGGAATTCTGTCCAGATTTCTGAGTTTGACAAGATGCAGGCAGAATCTCAATGCAACATTCAAGAAACAAAATATAAATTGATATTGGAAGAAAACTTTAAAAAATAATGGTTTACTTGAAATGACACTAATAGCTGAGTAGTAATACAAGGTGCATTTAATAAGTTTCCAGACTTTTTTTTTTACAGGCATTTAAAATTGTCGTAGTCTCTTGAAAATTCTGTATGTTATTGCTATAAATCTTATGAGATGACTGACCAATTTTTTCATGATTTCAGGTTCAAATGAACAGCTACAGAAGGAATTGGAATACACCCTACTAAAGCCTGATTGTCACGGCTGGTGAATTTAAAAATGTAATCTGGACGTGAAAACACTTTAGAAGAAGGATATGCAATCAAATTCTGTTTTAAACTTGAAAAAAATGCCACAGAAACGTATGGAATGCTTCAGACTGTTTGCATGAATCGAGCATCAATTTTTGAGTGGCATAAGAGATTCAAGGAAAGCAGGGAGTCTGTGAGTGATGATGAAAGTTGTGGGGGGAGTAAGGAAGTCAGAACAACAGATCATTCCGCACAATGAATCTTGGAGAAAATACATATCCTGATATACTGATATACTTGCTAAGTTACAATAATAAAACAAAATTATAACCATTCGATTCGGTGAAAAGTTTTCGAACAAAAAGATTCATTCTTTTTTTTTATTTGAGAATCATCACTTATCAAAGTCCTTGGAGGATAAGGGTTAATGAATGTAAGTTGGTAGTAATCGTTCATGGTGTAAATTGGGTAGAATTTGATTATTTATGCGAATGGCTTCACAGGAACTTGTTTACATTGGATTTGAAGGCTATCATGTTGTATTCAACTGGGAAGCAGGACAGCGAAACAATGTTCCGCAGGCGAGCAGTTCTGGGAAAGAAGTTTTGTTTATGGAATCTGTGTTTAGACTTAGGCACAGATAGAGAAGGAGAGAAATCGTTTATAGTGGTTGTAGCTAGTCGAGTGCTTTTTGTGAAATATTTCATTGAAATATCTCTCAACTAATCGATAAAACAGAATTTCTTTCATGAAAAATAACCATTGAGAACAGGGGCAAAGAACTGGAGGCTGGAGCCGAACCTGAACTATATAAAGCAGGTTTTCCAGTGAGATAATCAGTTCACTAAAACATCAATCAGCTTACTAGTATAATTCCTGACTCACACATTAATCTATGCAACATAAACACACTCACACATTAATCTATGCAACATAAACACACTCACACATTAATCTATGCAACATAAACACACTCACACATTAATCTATGCAACATAAACACACTCACACATTAATCTATGCAACATAAACACACTCCCACATTAATCTATGCAACATAAACACACTCACACAACAAGTATGAGATAAATCAAAACACAAACTTCTTGTTTTATTAATGTTATATATTGGAACCTTGCGTTGGTAGGTATATTATATTATGGTCCGGGCAACGTCGGATATCCCGGGTAGAGAGGCAAATGACCGACATTTTAACTGTTAACAATGTTATGGAAATAACAAAGTGTTTTTATAACGGAAGAATGTTTTGAAATAGGACTCGAATTTAATGTGGAAACAATTAATCCAAAAATATGTAAAACAATAAAATGTTTAGAAGGATGTTTAATAAGAAAGGATTGGAATGTTTAATTTTAATAAACAAAGGTACGCGACAAAAGACCAGGAAATGATCTTTGATTACGTAGATACATGACGTAATGTAGATATATGACGTAACGAGTTTAGAGACACCTTAGAAAGTTTGTTAGTTTTTAGTGTAACTGGTGGTTGAGAGAGATGGTCGACAGACAGGATGGCACCCAACAGGGACAAGATCGATAATTAAGATGTAGACAGGACTCTATCAGCGTTCAACCTTTCCAAGATGGGAAACAACATTCTAGAGTAAAGATTACTGAAAAGAAACTCGAGGTCTGTTGTTCGTGGTATAATTTTTGTTGCAGCTTTTCGTCCAACACGATCAAGAATGAGCCAAGTGTGTTCCTTAATTGGCCAAATGTTGTAACTCCATAGAATGGTATTCGTCTCTTTTGTTGAAGGTATGTCTTCCTTTTGTCTGGCAAGAGACAAAGATGTTTATTCCGTTCCTTAATTGTCGTTATATGTGAACATACACCAAATACGTTGTTTTGTGACATTTTGAAAACCAGACGATCACACGTAAATACATGCATGAAGAACAGACGCACATTCAATAAGACACTCGTTACGTACGCGTGTATATATGTACAGAATATATACACACACACACACACCCATGGGAATACAACAGGTAGAGATAATGTTAGCAAGTATGCATTTTTTTAGATGAGGATTGGTTATTTATACCATTTGGATTCTTCGGACTACTTTCTCATTTTGAGTATCATGTTTATAACGTTTCGGTCGATGTAACCAACCTTCTTCAGGTGTATCTTATTGAACTCGGAAATCTCTCTGTCAAACTTTGGAATTTGCACTAAATTTCTAACGTAACCCTTTCTATTTTTTTTACACAGTGGTCACCACTTATCAAGGCCCGGAAGCCACTTAGGGATAAGGGTTATTGCAAGTACATTACGTTAGTGTGGAGATTTGATGAAGTGTTTACTTAAGGGGGCGGTTCATTAGGAATTTGTTTACGTTGGACTTGAACACATCCAAGTTGTAGTCAGGTAGGAAGCAGGCAGACGGAACAGAGTTCCACAGGCGTGCAGTTCTAAGAAAGAAGCTTTGTTCATGGAATCCACGTTTTGATTTAGGCACAGATAAAGAGTGGGGGAAATTTTTCACAGTGGATTCAGCTAGACGGGTGTTTTTCTTGTTTTTATGTAATTCGCAAGAGTTCCGTCACTTATGAATGGGTAGACGTCCTAAGTAATTTGCAATTGTATTTTCGCTCGCTCACACTAAGGATTGAACCGTCAACCTGCAGAAGAAGGTCACTTTTATTACTGAAATTTTTCAACTAGTATGAATTTCGAGGGGCCACATCAAGTACATGTCGGGATGACCTAGCAGAAAACAGAAATGGACCCAATGCACCTAGTGTGATTGATGTGAAGGTTCAGAGGTCAACTCCTTAGACAAAACATGCTAGAAACAGATGTCGATTTTGCATAAGAAATAATCACATGTTCGAAGATTGGACTACAGTTTCGACACAGTTCACGGCGAGAAAGCAGCCGAACCATACTTACTGACAATGTAGAAATTTAAGAGAAATTTCCTCAAGACCTGTTCGTTCGTCAATCATTTGTAAGGTAAGTAAGAAAAGTAACTAAGAAAGAATTAACTTTACCTTTTTTATAAGGAATTGATTTTGGTTTCTCCTCTTGTGAACGAACTTCTCTCCTTAATAAAACCTTTGAAACAGCGAATAAATCTTCTGTTTCTATACATGAGTTTTATTTGCCTGAATTAAGCAGCCAATAGACGATGCAACAACGGTCACACACATAGAAAAAAATGAAAATCACACACGCATTAAAAAACGACTATTATTTAATTAGTTTTATTTCTTGATCGCTCACTAGCGAAAATTTTATGAACTTCCCATGTGCTAACGTTTTGTTGGTTTTGTTATTGAAACGTTATACTAAACAATCAATGACACGAACTCATACATACGGTATAATCATATTGACACACCGGTTCTCTTTGGATCACCAAGGTTGAGCAACGTTGAGCCTGGTCAGTACCAGATTGGTGACCAGGCGCTGTATCTAGGAGAACGCCAACACCTCCCTGCAAGAACTGCAGAAATCTAATATCGTCATATGCCCTGATGAAGATATACATACGACTGGGTGACGTCTCAGCACAGTGTTGAATAGCAGGGGGGTTCATATTTAAAAGATGATGGGGACATTCATATTGATGAGGAACGGTGGACATATATATAACAATGATGAGGGGGGGAGGGAGACATAACAATTTGGGGATGTTTCTTCTTAACACATATGGCGAGGGTGATAGGAATACAGATTCTTGGGAGAGTTACACAATGTTCATAATAAGATGATTAACACTGATTTGTGGTATGACATTGGACCGGTCGAATGATGATGACGTCAGGAATTCACATTTGTTCTACATAGTTTAATCTTTCTACCCGTCGCTTCCAAAGAGCAGCTGACCACTGACTGACTCCGGATCTATGCTGACTAGCAGACTCAACTTTTCTGCCTCCCTACCCGACTGCTCTAATCTGACTAATTCTAGCTCCTATATTGAGAACTCCCTTTTTGCTATGATGTCAGATGTGTAGTTCTAAAACGTGACAAATTCACGTGGCTAAGCACACGTTTGTCCTATATACACTTCTGCAGACAAAGAATTCTCAACGTACCTATTTTTAACCTAATTTAATTTTTAACCTAATATAACCTATTTTTTTGCAATATATTTTTAATTTGTATTGTTCATTCTTTTTAGCTGACAGTTTTAATTCAGTTTTCATAAAAGAACGAACAATCAATTCTTTTTACAATACAAACAATATCTAACTATTTTCAATAGAATTTAACAATAGCTAAATCCTAACATCCCAATTTGTGAACCTTGCTTACAAGGTTCGAGTCTCGGCTTATCCTAATCTCATTTTTACTTATCTTATGTTCTTCTTATTTACATGGAAAGGGGACAGCCTTTTCCTGTAACAACAGCGCACATGCATTAGTCTGTCCGTTATACACACAACGCACATATATATATACACACACACACACACACACACACACACACATGTACGCACACACACACACATTTACACATTTACACACACAGATACACACGCATATACATACACACACATATATATACACATATACACACATATATACACACACATACAGACACACACGTATACACACGCATGCACACATACGTACACAAATATACACATACACACATATACACATACATATACGCACACACATATATATACACATACACATATATACACAAATATACACACATATATACACAAATATACACACACATACACGCAACTATACACGCACATACACACATGTACGCACGTACACACATGCATACACAAATATACACATACACACAAATACATATACATCTACGCACGCACACACATACACACACGCACATATATACACAGATACACATACACACAAACATACATGCACAAATATACACACGCATACACATAAATATACACACACATACACACGTACACACTTACGTACACAAATATACAAACATACACACACATATATACATACATGCTGTTGGATTCATATAAGTACTTATTGTCTCGTATATATTGTGACGTTTTTTCTTTCAGCAAATAAATCTGTGTTTGTTTATTGATTAAATACCGATTTCTATCCAAAGCAACGATTTTTTTTTGATTGTTTACTAAGAAAGTCTGCCGAGGTTGTAGAACTAAGCATTACATGGAAAATACTAATGACAATAGAGTCTGTCTTTTCTGTGTTAAGTTTGGGGTTAGACAGAAATTTTTTCTTGCTTTCAACCTGAAGATGATGACATTTCTTTTAACTATTTTCCTTCTTTTTTTTTTTTAACTATTTTTCCAAGAGCGAAAATTATTTGGTTTTCCTTTACAGGCAATAAATTTACTTTTTTCCCCCCATGTGCCTAACATCAAACTAAATTTCCACGAACGGGGTATTTTTCCAAAAATAATTGTTTAATGAGAAAGTCTGTCAATGCTATAGAACTAGACATTATATAAAAAAAATACTAATGATAATAGAGTCTGGCTGTGTTATGTTTTTGTTAGTTAAGGTTTGGATTAGATTCTTTCTTGCTTTCAAACTGAGGATGCTGGCGTTTGTTTTCACTATTTCCAAGAGAGAAAATTATTTGGTTTTCCTTCAAAGGCAATAAATTTACTTTCTTCCCCATATGCTTAACATCAAACGAAATTCCTACGAACAGAGTTTATTTCTAAAAACTTCCCATCCATGGAACACATTACTACATGACTTCTTCCCTGCAGCTTACAATATGGCCGTTTTCAAAGCCAACGTCAATAAATCAATTGTCATAAACTCATAAGTAATTAATTTTGTTCATTCTATTCGTCATTTTTAATCCTCTCATAATATTCTTCATCATTCAACATTATCTTTAAGTGGCTTTGTCAATATGTTAGTGTACCCAGGAATGCAATTGAAAACTAAGCCGTATACCAATGTGACGTCATACTTTTTTCTTAATTATTTTCTACCAATCAAGCAGCCAACTCCAAAACATTTATTAAAAATTATACCTTGTTTAAGGCATCCTGACTGAAGATTATGATCCCTGTGTGTATTTTTTAGTTGTTTGTTGTTGAAATGAAGCACTAATAACACTGTGCAACAAATTTGAATTGAAAAAAAGTACAAGACATATAAGACCAGTTTCGGTGTAAGAAACGTATGCTGATTCCAAATCTGACATTTATTTCTCTGGATTAGGTACCATTTTCATGTACTTTATTATTAATTATTTTGAAAAAAAAACACACCGAATTCACCAGTTTAAACAACATTTGTCCTCTTAACTCTCTTGTGTAGAGTGTCATCATCCTTTTTTTAAATTCCAGCAGTAGTCTGCCAACATACCAGTGTTCCATTTTCCTTTAAAACGTTTTTCTATTAATGAAATATCTTGATGGAACCTTTCGCCATGTTCATCACTCACATGGCGAAGATTCTCAGCAAAAAAATCCAAATGAGAGTGGAGCACATGAACTTTTAGAGACATGTTACATCCCATATCATGAAAATGATGCAATAGATCATTCACAACTTGCACATAGTCTTCTGAACGATGTTTTCCCAGGAAGTTATCACAAACTTTCTTGAATGACTCAAAGGCACATTTTTCTTTTCTCGTGAGATGTGTGTTAAAAGTTTCATCAAGAACAATTTTTCGAATTTGGGGACCTATGAAGATACCTTCTTTTATTTTAGCTCGACTTAATGAAGGAAACTTTTCTGCAAGATATGCAAATGCCAAGGAATCCTTGTCTAGTGCTTTCACAAACTGCTTGAACAAACCGAGTTTAATATGCAAAGGTGGTAAATGGATTCTATCACTTTGCAGAAGTGGTTTGTGTTTGATGTTATGTTTTCCTTGCTTAATTTCATCTCTAGCAGGCCAGTGCTTGCGTACATAGTGTTCAGCTCTTGCTCTAGAGTCCCATAAGCACAAGAAGCAACAAAATTTAGTATAGCCTGGCTGAAGGCCAGTGAGCATGGCTATAACCTTGAAATCTGCACAAACATGCCATTTATGGACTTCATAATGTATGCTTGCTAAAATTGTTTTTAAATTTTCATATGATTCTTTCATGGTTGTGCTGTAAGCTATAGGAACAGATGGCAGGGTGTTCCCAATGTGAAGCAAAACAGCTTTTATGCTTTCCTTGGATGCATCTAAGAAAAGTCGCCAGTTGGTGTTATCATATTGTATTTCCAGCTGTTCAAAAAGTCCAACAATGTCATTGCAGAAGCATAAATCATCTGTCAAAGTGAACAAAACATGCAAGTTTTGTGCACGTTTTCTGTACAATGTTATTTTCACACCTTTTCTAAGAAGATTTCGTTCTTTAAGCCTTGATGCAAGAAGTTCACTTTTGTCTTTGGTTAAATAAAGATCTCTGCATAAGTCATTTAGAGCATCTTGAGAAAATAGTATTGGTTTATTATTGCTTTCTGAATTAGAAAATTCTACTGTTTCATCACTGTAATGTTCATCCCCACTGCTTGAACTCCACATTTCCTGATCAGGGGGTTTTGGTACAGGTAATTCTTTTGAGTGCTCAACTGGGCGCATTGCTGATTGCAAATTTGGGTAAACAATGTGTTTCTTTTTTTTTTTTTGCTATTGTACAGCCCGTATAGTCTTGCTGACAAAAATAGCAATCATTAGAATGATCTTTCTGCTCTCGCCAAATCATTGGCACACCAAACTTCATGTGAACATTCTTTTTTGCATACCATGCGCTCAATGTTTTCACACATGTAAGGCAACAGACATGAGGAGCCCATGACTTGTCTTGGTCTCCTATATCAAAATGAAAGTACGCCTTGTACAATTTCTTGATATAGCTGGTAATGCTGCGCCTTTCTTTAGCAAATGTTAATTCGCCACATATGTAGCAGAATTTGCTTGGATCATTTTTGCACTGTCTTGAAGTCATCGTCAAAGCCTATACTGTATCTAAAGAATAAAGACAAGAAAAAAAATAAATTGTTTTATAAAGAAAAATAAGGATTCCATAATGTGAACATGTTAAGCCATTATAAACGCCCACTAGCAAGTTATTAGATTCTTTCGTACATAAAGTAAGGGGTTGATAAAATTTCATTTCTATTTTTTGCATTTAATTTAGTAAATTTTCAGAAAAGAATGTATAAAATGCCCCTTTATGCTTAAAACATTAAAATACACAATAATCCGGTCTTTATTGTAGTTTTTAGTTAAAAAATACTTTATTAAATGGATATCTATTTTTAACCCTCAGATTTTTTCCCGTGCCCTACAAATAAGGTTCTGAGGCAGGTTTTAGCTTCTTTTCCTTGATTTTTTTAGCCTACATTAAAAAATGCCTTTCTTGACGAATACCATGGCTTTTCGGAAGGTGGTGAACACCAAACTATGTGCTACAGCATTATGTTTTTACTTTTGAAAAAATTAGCCCTTGGTCTAGAAAATATTATGCTAACCAAGCTAGCTCTGTCATCTAGCTCTCTTAAATCTGAAAAAATAGCTCATTTCGGCTGACTTTAGCAAATAAATGATTCAAATAAATGATTTAACAAATAATGTACATAATATGTGTATATTAAACTGTGTTTTTCTCTTAAGATTTATAATTTAATACACATAATATGTGACTGAAAAGTCGTCAGTAACCCATTTTTGACGTTTTTACTGAAATTTACGACTGTGGCAATTTTGCACAAATTATACCTAATTCAACAAAAAGAAAGCCAGAAATAAAATTTCCACGTTACTAGGTATACAAAAATTGCTGCAGATATCCTGTACTTTTTTTAGTGTTGCACAGTGTAATCAAAAGTGGTCAGCCATTTTTTATTTTTCTCTGATAAAAGCAGGCAAATAATTCAACAAACACTAGGTTAAGATAACGATAGGTTTATGGAGTCGCATGCCATTAAAGACCTTATTAATTTCATCATAGTTAAGCCAATACGTGAAAAATATCAATTTCAAACTCAAGAAACCTTGACTTGATTGGGTTAAACAGACTTTATTGATATTGAATTTCTAGTCTTGTGGTTTATACGTTTCAAATTAGCACAACAAAAGCAACAGTTTTCAGAATGATTTTTCTGCTTCCTCCAAGCTATTAGCATACAAATGCTAAAGCTTTTTTTTATAAACGTTTCCAGTCAATTGTCTCAATCTCTCTTTGCAAGCTTTGGATGTGCGATGTCCATGATTTTTCCGGATCTCCGAGTATCGTTACAAAATATGCAAAACTAGCGGGGGTACCCGGCGTTGCTCGGTTGTTTGGAGGTGTGTGTGTAAAGTGGAGGTTAAATTAAAGAATAAGCGAAGTAATAACCCTGTTTAAATATTTAAAAAAAAAACGAACAAAAACAAAAAAAACACAACAGAAAGCGAAAAAAATGGCATAAATAACCCTTCGATTCGGTTAAGTCCATGGTGTGTTTCACCCAGTGAAAGCATAGAACGAAAATGAACGTTAAAATTCCATTCCAGTTTTTTAAGCCACTACAAAGTAAAGAAAACCCGAACTGGCGTTCCTTCGTAACTGTCTCTTGTGGATGATCCTGCAATGGCGTTAAGTGGTGGCGGGGGTAGGAGGAATTTATTAGAGAGAAAAGATTTTACTACTTCCATTGATTTTAACCGATTTTGGCAGTGAACTCTCAACAGAAAAAATATAGGAATCTACGATTATCGAGGAAGTGGAGAGGTAATAGGCCTATAACACACCTCAGATATTGTGCTGCAGTTTGTGCATATTACATTTGCATGAAATGTCTTGGTTTTTAATCCTATTAAGGTCAAAATCAGAGGGGAAAAAATGAGTCCATTTTATATATATATATGTAAATTTTATTTGATGAATAGCGAAAGTAAAATTGACCATTTAAAAAAAAACATGTTATCCCTATATATATATATATATATATATATATATATATATATATATATATATATATATATATATATATATATATATATAGGGATAACATTATCCCTATATATATATATATATATATATATATATATATATATATATATATATATATATATATATAGGGATAACATGTTTTTTTTAATTGTCAATTTTACTTTTGCTATTCATCAAATAAAATTTACATTTGACGATTTTAAAAAAACATGTTATATATATATATATATATATATATATATATATATATAACATGTTTTTCCCTATATATATATATATATATATATATATATATATATATATATATAACATGTTTTTTTTTTTAATCGTCAATTTTACTTTTGCTATTCATCAAATAAAATTTATAACAACAGATAAAAGAGAACATATCCGAGTTATTCAAGCATTTCCAGTTTCATGTTTCCGTACGAATTGTGTATCGTACAATGAGCCAGTATGTGAAATAAAATCAATTTCAAAAGCAAGAAATCTTGACTTGATTAAGAAACACGAACGCTGTATTTGAATTCAGCGTTTGAAAATATGAAGACAGACCGACAGACAGACAGACCGACAGACAGATCGGCAGGCTTGTTTTAGACATAAGAATTGTTCTATTATTCACCTGCAACGAATTAAAGAGTTAAACGAAATTTATAGAACGCATAGCTTTATCAGTTGAGATCTCAAAGGAATATCAGATTGAAACAACCAGACAGCATAATTTCCATAACAGCAGGATAATCACATATGTCTCAAATGCTAAAAAGTTGTTCCTAATAAAAATATCTACACAATGCAATTTGATTTAATATGATTTAATATAAAAGCGATAAATTCTATTGGAAGCAGTGAAAACCTGCATAAAGGCACATTGCACAGTCCTTTTAAACGAATTGTGTATCGTACAATGAGCCAGTATGTGAAATAAAATCAATTTCAAAAGCAAGAAATCTTGACTTGATTAAGAAACACGAACGCTGTATTTGAATTCAGCAACTCGAAATTAACCGGAATCACTTTTCCAGAGAGCAGAGCAAAAACATTTTTTTTACCGCTGTAATTGTTTTAATCAAATATCTATATACTAACGGGGGGGTCACCCGGCTTTGCCCGGTCGTAAAATACGCTTAAATATGATATTTTAATTTGTCCAGATTTTGTATATATTATTATGGAGTCGTGATTTCAAAAGTTTAAAAATAAAAAAGTATCTGATTGCCATCAGCTAGAATCGAAACCAAAGCATTCAAAACTGGTGACGTCACCAGTGTACCAACATGACACACAGATAAACTGACTAAAAATGATGAATGTACAAAATTTATAACGATTTTTTTCAATTTTGATCCAATTTTGACTCCTTATAAACAAATTTAAACGGCTAAAGACCCATAAAAGAACGGCCCGTAAAAAACCCAATCATTTGAAACCTCTAGTCTAGCGCCGCTCTGCGACTTTTAGTTTCGGAGGAGATAGCGTTTGAAAATATGAAGACAGACAGACAGACAGACAGACCGACAGACAGATCGGCAGGCAGATATAGCCGTTTATATATTCGATTAATAACTTGATACTTTTAATGCACGTAAATATGTGTGTCATGGTTTTTTTTATTTTTTATTTTTTTTTTTTATTCAATTTTCGCCCCAAACAAGGCACAGTGCCACTTTGAAGTAGGGGGCTACTATTAGGGAATTAATTTGCGGGGTCATTATGAAGGGAGAAGAGTAGACAGATGTTTGTTAACATTACACTTGAACTTCTGCATATCATTGCAGTTGGGAAAGCAGAATCCCGGAAGGGAGTTCCAAAGACCCGCAGTTCTGGGAAAGAAACTATTGGAGTAAAAGGCTTTCTTGCACCTAGGGATCTCCACTGTAAAGGGATGAGACTTAGTAGCTTGTCGGGTTTGTCGGGGGTAGTTACGTCGGGGAGGTACAAGTGTTTGCAGTTCGTCAGAGCATTCACCATTAAAGTATTTGTAGAACAGGCAGAGGGATGCAACATCTCGTCGATGGGACAGAGGTTGAAGCCTAGATGACAGTTCAGGACCTATCAGGTTGGCGACTCTTTTTTGAACCCTGTCCAGGAGCGAGAGACAAGCAGCAGATGCACCAGCCCAGATGTGACAACAGTACTCCATACATGGGCGAATTGTTGCCTTATAGAGGTATAGGATACTGGCAGGCGTAAGTAGTTTTCTAGCACGGTAGAGGGAGCCAACCTTCCTTGCAGCAGCCTTGGCAATGCTCTCAATGTATCTATTCCAGTTCATATTCCCTGTAAACGTTAGGCCGAGGAGTTTAAAAGAAGTACTTTCAGGCAATGTGTTCTTGGCCATTGCTATTGGTGGTAGAGAAGGTTTCTTGTAGTTATTGAAGGAAACAAGCTTAGTCTTAGCAGCATTGAATGAGACCAACCATTTTTGTCCCCATTCCACTACGGATTGGAGGTCATCCTCTAGTGTTTCTGCCATTTTCTTGGATATGTGTTCATTTGTTTTCCCCTCATATCTGTTATAGAGAGTGGTGTCATCGGCAAATATACCCATCTCCGAAACAATATTATCAGGGAGGTCGTTTATGAATATCAGGAACAATAGAGGTCCAAGGATAGACCCCTGAGGCACTCCCGCATTTATGTCATGTTGTTTGGATGTACGTCCGTCGAGGACAACTTTGATTTTTCTATTACTTAAGAAGGATTTAATTACGTTATGAATTCTTCCAGTGATTCCATATGATCTAATTTTCCTTAGAAGACCATCGTGCCATACCCTGTCAAAAGCCTTAGATATATCAAGGGCCACCGCTCTACCCTCCCCTGTTTTATCCAATGAACGGTATATACGTTCAGAAACTACAGTTAAGATATCTGCTGTTGAACGGGCTTGCCTGAATCCATATTGTTTGTCAGTCAGGAGTTTAGCAGCTGTTAGGTGCTGGACTAGGACTTGATTAACTAAGGACTCAAATATTTTGGCGAAAAGCGGGAGGAGGCTAATGGGGCGATAATTTAGTGGGTCAGTTCTTTCACCAGAATTCTTGAAGACTGGTACCACAGAGGCGGTTTTCCAGCAGTCGAGAAAACAAGATTCATTAAGGCATTTATTGTAAAGTTTGGAGAGAACTGGAGCAACCTCGGCAGAGCATTTTTTTAATAGCACAGCCGGGATGAGATCTGGTCCACATGCTTTAGAGGTGTCTAGGTTTTTTATAATAGCATGTACCTGAGAAGGGGTGATTTTCAAATCGTCAAGTGTGGCGTCTGTTCGCAGAGGAAAATTAGGGAGTGAGTGGTGTACCGAGTTCAGTGTGGAGTTTGAGGCAAACCGACTGGCAAGCAGATTAGCCTTGTCAGTTGCCGTGCAAGCAACCTCATGGTTGTTTGTTAGTGGGGGAATAATTGACTGTCCATTATTAACTACGCTGTTGTAGATTTTCCAAAAATCCCGGGTTCCTAATTTCTGTACTTCGATGCGCTTTCTGGTGGTTTCAGAGTAATCTGACTTAGCTGTGTCTATCACTCTCTTACAATTATTTCTAGCTTCTATAAACTTCTGTTTATTTGAGCTGGACTTATGTCGGTTGAATCTGCGGAACGCATGCTGCCTTTGACAAATGGCAGCTGCACAAGCAGAAGTAAACCATTGGGGGGAGTGGGGCTTGCTATAGTATTTCCGTGCGGGAACATGTGCTTCAATAGCAGTTTTGAACCATTCAGTTGTCTCATTTGCACACTGTTCCGCTGGAAGAGTAAAGATATTTTGCCATGGGGCATCTCTGATGAGCTCCCTGATGGCTTCCCAATCAGCCTTTTTGTAATACCTCGTTGTTTTGAGTAGTGGGTCTTCAGTTTTAGGGCGAGAATTTAGGCTGATTTCTACCATTATCACAGCGTGATCAGCATTCCCAAGTGGGCTATGGGCATTTGTTGTACAGTCATTGGGAACCGTTGTCAGGAAGAGATCTAGAAGTGAGGCATGTTGATCGTGCTGGTCTGGGAAACGTGTCGGAAATGTAACCAATTGAGATAGGGAATGAGATATAGAGAAGCTATATGTGGCGCTACCAGCTACGTCTGTGTGATTTGAGAATCCTAACCAGTTACTGTGGTGGACATTGAAGTCACCAAATACATGTATTTGTGCGCTAGTATCGAGGGAGAGTGCTATATCTATGCTGTCTGAGACTTTGTTTATTAGGGTACAGTCTTGGTTTGAGGGAGAGCGGTAGAGAAAATACAAGTAGCTAATATTGTGTTGCATATTTAGTCTGAAGCACATAAAGGCCTGGCCCTCTGATTCTAGTTTTATTTCTCTAGTTAGGGGGAGGGTGTTTCGAATATAGACTCCAAGTCCATGCATATGTCTGTCCGAGTCCTTACGGTAGAGTGGGAGATAACCAGGCATGTTAAAGTGGTTAGAGGGAATGGAGGAGTGAAGGTTAGTTTCACTTAATGCTAAGATATCCGGGGTGTTTACAAGGAGAAATGACTCAACATCATCTAAGTTAGTTCTAAGCCCGCGGATATTAGTAAATGCAAGCCTCAAGGGAGGAGGCAGGTTGGTTTTCTTTGAGTTTGGTCCTGGTTTAAACGTAACTTTTGCTTGAGCTGTCATTTCATTTTATTTTATTTAAAAGTTTCAGTTAGGGTGGATGAGTGAGGGGGTGCTGGACAAGTAGTTGTGCAGAATACCAGACATGCAATACAAGTAGACCATCAGCTGTCCTCACCCTCAGGATTGTGGCCTCAGGAAAGCCCACCGGGGATGAGTGCAGGGTCCAGATCAGAATAATATTACGAACATTAACTTAGTATATGTCTGTAGTATGTTATCACCTTCTTTGCTTCTTTTTAATAAATAGGATCTCCCGATCTCCGAAGATGCAATGTAAAAAAATAAATAAATAAATTAATTAAATTAAATAAAAATATGTCGCTTTTGGGCCGTACGTGAAACTAAAATATACCTTCCTGGTCTTCTGGCTAGGATCCGATGGTAATATATGTTCTGTTTAAAGATAGTGGATAGATATTGTGGGGGGGGGGGTCTGTTCATGCTGGGCGTCCATAGTTACTAATATTTTCTATTATTTGGAGTTTTCAAACTGCTGTTCTCATATTGAGTGTTATTTTCAAGATGTTTCGGTCAATGTAACATCCGACCTTCTTCAGGTGTATCTTTTTTTAATCCATGCTCTTATTTTATCAGCCATGACTAGGTAGAAGTCTTAAGTAAGTCGTAATTGTATTTGAAGTGTCATCTGCACTGAGGATTGAACCTTCGACCTCCAGAAGAATGTAATTTACAACTAAACTCATGTCGATTTACCCTCCAACTTTCTTTAGGTGTATTTTGTTAAACTCGAGAATCAGGTGTATTTTGTTAAACTCGAGAATCAGGTGTATTTTGTTAAACTCGAGAATCAGGTGTATTTTGTTGCACTTGCAGTCCGCAAGGACCCGTGGCATAGTTGTTGAAGCATTTGGAAAAATTTAGTTCTAAGTTAAACTCTTGATCCTCAGTGTGGGCAACACTCAAAATTACAGAAGAATCCTGGGATATGGTGGCCTCGGGATACGTTTTTTTCAGGTTACGATGTGGAATATGTTTTTCCGGACTCTGGTTATGGTATTTGCCCCACCTTACGGTGTTATTTATAATGTTATTTGATTATATACATGTGTATTATATACTGTACTGTATTTTGTTACTAATTTTTAATATTGTACAAGTGTAAGCCATTACAGACTAAAATATTGCAACAAATATGTACTGTATAAAATTTTGTTTAGACCCCCGTCATACGGCGATTTCACCTTACGATGGTAACCCTGGAATGAATTGATGCCGTATCCTGGGGTGCTACTGTACTTAAGACTTCTAACCAGTCACAGCTGATGGAACAAGAACATAGTTATCCCCATGGATATAAATAAAGTTCCGTTCAAAATCCAGTACAGATTCTTGAGTTCGTCAGAAAGATTCACAAGTTTTGTTTTTTTTTTTGTTTTTTTTTTTTACACAGTGATCACCACTTATCAAGGCCCGGAAGCCACTCAGGGATAAGGGTTATTGTAAGTACATTACGTTAGTGTGGAGATTTGATGAAGTGTTTACTTAAGGGGGCGGTTCATTAGGAATTTGTTAACATTGGACTTGAAGACATCAAGTTGTAGTCCGGAGGGAAGCAGGCAGACGGAACAGAGTTCCACAGGCGTGCAGTTCTAAGAAAGAAGCTTTGTTCATGGAATCCGCATTTTGATTTAGGCACAGATATAAAGTTCAACAAGATACATCTGAAGAAGGTCAGAGGTTACATCGACCAAAACGAATTTTAAAATCTCTTGTGAGGAGTGAATCTTTTTGTACTTCTGTAGAGAAAAGTGCATGCTCCTATTAGTCAGTAATGATCAGGGGCGATAACTTGAATATGGTTCAAAGAAAAAACTCCAGAATAAATCTGCTGAAACGTTTGCTCCTTTGAATTATTTCTTAATTATTGTAACCATTTTTTTTTTTTTAATGAAAATCGCCACTTGATTAAAGGAGCTAATCCTAAAAATAAAAATGAGAAAGGAAGGTAGAATCACTTCAAAATAAATTAAGCCTAAAAGAAATCCCACTACCAGCGTTCAATCTCCTGGATGCCAAACAGACGAATCAAAATGGAAGCCGTTCAAGTGTTCAATAGATAAAAAGAAAGGGATCATAAGGCTGAAAAAAAATATCTACCGATAAAGGCATTAAACAGACGATAACTTCTATTTGCAATTCCATTTTTACTATTTAATCTGTTGCTAGATAAGAGACTGTATGGACCAATACCTTTCGCAAAGCTATTAGTGAAGTGACTTCATACAAGACATATATTCACTTGATGTAGAGGCTAATCTACCTAAATAAAACAACCAATAAAACAAAATTAGATGTACACTTATGAGCAAAAAAAATAAAAATGGGCCAAGAGTGAAAGAAAGAAGAAATCAATTTTTCAATATTTTTTCATTAATTTTTTTTAATTTTAACTGAAAATTTCTATTTTGCAGATCATTATTATTATAGCATATAATAATAAGCGAAAAAAATTAATCCTAAAAATGGTAAGACCGCATGTTGACGAGGATATAAAAAAAAGAATTGTAAGATTAAGGCAATCCAGAATGACTTACAAGCAGATTTTTGATATTTTAAGAAAAGAAAATGTGAAAACATCTCTTTCCGTAGTGAAGCGAATTGGTCAAAGGTTCGAAGTTGAACGCTTGGTAAAAGGGAAATCTGGATCTGGTCACCCTAGAGCATCCACTTTGAAGGACGACCACAGACTTAAATTAACTGTTTTAAAGGATTGAAAGAAAACTTATATTGACCATAGCAAACAATTCAAATCATGGGCTGGAAATTCTCTTTCTAGATATACAATATCTAGACGAATGAAAGAAATGAGATCTTCTCCTAAAAGGTGCGCAAAGAAGCCATTTTTTATCTAAGAAGAACATCAATGATAGAAAAGGATTTTTCTCGTGTTATGACAAGAAAGATACAGACTGGTTCAGGAATGTTTTCTGGTTAGATGAATCAAACGGTGCAATCGAATTTTCACCAAGTTGCATAAAAACGATAGTTAAACATGGGAATGGATGGGATAATGGTATGGGGAACTGCAGCAAGAGTTGGGAAACTTATTAGATGTGAGAAGTCAATCAAGGCAAAGAAATACATTCAAATATTAGAAACAGGACTGTTACTAAGTATCCAGAAGCTGGGAATATCATAGAATATTATTTTCCAACATGATAATGCCCCTGCACACACTGCTAAAGTCACAAAAAATGGTTTTCTGATAATTCAATTGATATGATATTTTGGCCAGGTGAAAGCCCCGATTTCAACCCAATCGAGAATATTTGTTCCTTAATATTTCGTGCATTGGCCGGAAGAACTTTTGAGAACAATAGCAAACTGTGGGAAGCTGTGCAAAGCGAATGAAATGGCATCCCCTCTTCACAGTGTTCCATTTTAGTTGAGAGCATGTCTAAAAGGATTGATCTTTTAAAGAAATCAAAAAGGAATGCGATTCCATCCTAAGCATTTATTAAAGTAAATATCTTGTTCTGTGTTATTAGTCTCGTTTAAGTTTCCTTGTTTAATTGTTCTTTGTTCAATATAGCTTTTAGTGCAATAAAATTTATAAAATTTGTTTGGCCCATTTTTTTTTTTTTTTTGCTCACAAATGTATGTGCGTCTATTGAAAATATTTAACCAACAAACTCTTAAACTACTGGTCACATAACACATAACAGTGAAATAACCAGGAAAATAGTAATTACATGCTAAGAATGGTTTATAATGAGTAAAATCTTTGTTTGGATGAATAATATGTACAGAAATAGGTTGGCAAGTTGAAATTCAAAATGTTCATTTCGACTTGTGGACATATTTCTGTTACTTTTGCGCATACGCAAATTTATTCATAGCTTTAAGTGACTTCATTTTAAATCTTTCTTATCTATATGTCGATAGCTCAAACGGTAGAGAACGCAGGTGAAGCGCTAAATGTTTAGGTTTCGATTCTAGCTGCTGGCACCGAAGTCATTCTTTTTTTTAAACTTTTGAAGTCACTACTACCTGATAGGTCTGGAACTGTCATCTAAGCTTCAACCTCTGTCCCATCGACAAACTTTTACATCCCTGTGCCTGTTCTACAAGTATTTTAGTGGTGAGTGCTCTGAAAAACTACAAGCACTTGTACCCTCTTGACGGAAATACCGACAAGCAGCTAAGTTCCACCCCTTCACAGTTGAGATCCCCAGATGTAAGAAAGCCTTCTACTCCAGTACTTTCTGCCCTAGACCTGCTAGACTTTGGAACTCCCTTCCGGTATTCTGCTTTCCCAACTGTACTGACATGCAGAAGTTCAAGTGTAATGTGAACAGACATCTTGCTGCTCATCTCCCTTCATAATGCCCCTGCAACTTATGTCCCTGATAATAGCCCCTTATTTCAAAGTGACACTGTGCCTTGTTTGAGGTGAAAATTGAATAAAAGTGGAGTATGCATGATCTTCCGTATGCACTGTAAATGAGGCATGAAAAAATGACTAAGTTCAGCACCCCCCCCCCATTTAGCTCCAGGGTACATCAAATCCTGGTCAAAATGAACAAACGGTGTAGTTTTAGGCCTTACCATATGTAAATTTGAGTTCTGCGCCATGCAAAAAAAGAAATGACTAAGTCCATCATCCCCCCCACCCCCTGTTCCCATTTAGCCCGAAAAGTCCCCAAGGTCTTAACACATTTTAATTTGAGTTCAGCAAAACTACTAAATAGACATACATGGAAAATTTCCAGAGAATACAGAGTGCCCTTTTTGGGGGGAGCTTGATGTTTTCCATTGTGACAACTGTTACGGTAACAAGCGGCCTTGTGTCTAACTTTACCTTTATAGGGAGATAGATAAATAACAATAATAATTATACGACTACAATATGGTCATTTCAAGTCTAATGTAAACAAGTTCTTGCTGAGCCGTTCTCTTAAATAATCAAATTATACCAAATGTCCTGATGACTACCGTACACTTACTAACCTTTACCCTCGAGTGGCCTTTGGGCCTTGAAAATTGGGGAACTCCCTTATAAAAATATCCTCATCCCAAAAATTCAGAAATATAATTTCAAGATCGGTTGACAAAAAAAAAAAAATGCATGCATAAAATCTATTTTAAGAATAAACTAAGAAGATGAACCAACCATTCCTCGATTGGAATTACTTTGGAAAATTTATATTTATTTTCCTTTATTTAATTAATTTTTTTTTTTTTACTGTTCTGGAATTCCAACATAAAATATGGATTAATTAAAGATGGAATTGGAAATTATGATCGGATTTAATCAGGAAACGTTGGGGAAAATGGCCACTTGAAAGAATAATGAGTGCAACAGAAAATAACGCCCACTTGTTTTTCTGTTGAAACCTGAGCAATTATTTATGACCCAAATCAGTGACAAGTCATTGACTTGCATAAAAGGCACTGGATTACAGTTTTTGGTTATGGAGGTAACCTGGGTTACTGTGACCTAGGTTATTATGACTTAACACTTTTGGTAACCGTATTCGCTTACCTTACATAACACACACACATATATATATATATCAGGTTGACAAGAAAGTTCTGGCGGTTTTTACCTTTTAAATTCAAATGAAAATATATCGGCTCAAACAAAAATTTATTGATCGAAATAAGCACCAGAATCAACACACTTTTGCCAACGCAAATCAAGTGTATTTATGCTAGCAACGTACAAATCTTGCGTTCTGGTGTCAATGAAGTTGGTGAAGGCGTTTTTGATATCGTGTAGGTTTTTGAAACATTTCTCACAAAGAATATTGTCGAGATGTTTGAAAAAGTGGTAGTCGGTAGGTGAGAGATCTGGAGAGTATGGCAGATGAGGCAAAGTTTTGTAGCTCAATTCGTTCAACTTTCTGCAGGGTCGGTTTAACAACGTGTGATCGGGCACTGTCGTCGAGGAGAATTGGGGCTTGACTAATGCTGGGTGTTGTTGTCGAAATTTCTGATACATTTCATCCATTTGTTGGTAGTACTTTTTCGCCATAATGGTATCGTCTATATTAAAAACTGTAATGAATGAGACCATTCGCAGACGACCAAACAATCAGCATGACCTTCTTTTCGTGCAACTCTGGCTTTGGGAAGGGTTGTGGCATTTTGTCAGTGTCTAACCACTGGGCTGAGCATCACCGGTTATCATAAAGAACCCAATTTTCATCCTAAATCACAACCGTGGAATAGCATAAAAATTTGATCTTTAGAAATTGAGGCTTTGGAATCTGATTACAGGAATGGTAAAAAAAAAAACAAAAAAAAAATATAGAATCTATGATAAATAAATAAAATCCAATAATAAATCCGGTCTGTAATTTTTTAGACCGTATAAAAGTTGAAAATTTAAAAGCTGTAATTGTGGAACCCAAATGCATAAGTAGGACTTGTATATATATATATATATATATATATATATAACTCTACATGAAAATTTAAAGGTGACGTAACACATTGGAAAATAACTGCAACTTCTCTTCCAACTTTTGGATTTTGTAATCATGCCCATATTTCTGTATTTTCTTTTAAAGTTGATAAGTTCCTTTTCTTCTGATGAGTTAAGGGCGGAATAAATTTTTAAAAAAAACTGGCATAATAATTATATGAATGATTCTGCGTAACGAAACAGGTGCTGTAAACAATAGTGCATGCAAACATAATTAAAGAAATAAATGGTAAGATGGTCGAAATCTTGAAATTTGGAATCAAGAATTTTGCAATTTATTTGTATATGCTCTGTAGTTACATCGAACTTCATAAATCAAATGACTGGCATAAATATAAAGTTAAAAATAATTGAATAAAGATATTTCACAATGAACGTGTGTGTGTGTGTGTGTGTGTGTGTGTGTGTGTGTGTGTGTGTGTGTGTGTGTGTGTGTGTGTGTGTGTGTGTGTGTGTGTGTGTGTGTTAGATTATTAATGAGATGTCTTTGGATATTTTTAACTTTGGATTCTTTACTTTTACTAACATTTTGGATTTTACCGGCTTTGGATTTTCCACTCGTCATTGATTTGAGCATTTATTCACGTGAAATTATTCTTCATTTTTTTCCTCCACTCTCTTTGCTTTTCACTATTTTTCATTTTTATGCTTCGATAATCGGTTTCATACTTACGAGTTCCCTTAAATACTTTCCAAGCAAAATCCTATTCCGTATTTTGCTAACACATCTCCTCTGATGAGAAGGAAAGTATTTCTTTCGAAACTTCGTGGATTAAAGACAGTATATTTTATTTGCGTTTTCTTTCCAAAAAATAAATATATACATATAGTGAATAAATGACAAAAACCCATATTCCACAATTCATGATGTTCACCATCTTATAATTTATTCCTTTCATTCAGTTGACATTTACAATTCTTGACAGTATCTGTTTCGTAGCACAAAATCAATCACTTATGTATGTGTTCCATTTAAGATCAGGAGTAAAAGTCAAGCCCAGAAGACGAAAGCCATTCATTTCAATTGATGCCAGATGGGGATCAGAGCATTGATGATATAAAGATAAAAGCTTGGTTTTAGATGCATTAAAAGTAACCAGCCACCTCTTTCTCCATTGTACCACTTACTCAAGATCAGAGAAGAGAGAATCAGAGAGAACTTCGTCGTTTACGGTCTTAGATGTGCTACCATAGGTCAGCATAGATGTCTATGAATGATGTAAGAATGTGATTTGGAAGATCATTAATATAGATCAGGAAGAGAGTTGGCCCCAGGATGGACTCCAGCATTAATACTAAGAGCTTCTGATTTCTGCCTATCAACCACTACTCTTATGAACCTATGAGAGAAATGATTTAATAATTGAGAAGACATTTCCAGCTCTACCGTAGCTGGAGATCTTGTGAGTAAACCTTTATGCCATGCTCTATCAAAGGACTTTGATATGTCAAGAGCAATTGCCCTAGAAAGGTAGCCTCCATCGAGAGATTTGCTAATCCTATGAGATATAACTGTAAGCACATCTGCTGTAGATCTAGCAGAATGGAAACCATATTGCATGTCACTAAGAAGGTTATTTTTGCTGAGAAGGTTGATTACTTCTCTATTTAACACAGATTCCAGCAATTTACTCATGACGCACAGGAGACTTATTGGCCTGTACTGTGAGGGAGATGAGCGATCACCTGAATTCTTAAATATGGGGCATACTGATGAGATTTTCCAGGGTGACGGGAAGCAATTCTCCTTAAGACAACATCTAAACAGTTTTGTAAGAATGGGCACAAGTTCTGGTTGAAGTCTTTTGAGCACTATAATTGGAATACCGTCAGGGCCGGTTGCTTTACTGGAATCCAGGTTTTTGATTAGCTTGGCAGCATCATGTACAGATATTTGTATATCACATAGAATGTTTTCTGATACAGGAGGAAATATTGGAGGTTGGCAGCTTTGTCGCAAAGGTTAGAATTAGCTGCACAGTTTTGGCAAAGAGTTTGGCTTTGTCTGATGCTGACGAGATTACCTCAGGTCCATTTATGAGAGTTGGGATAGAGCACATGCTTCTGTTCAGGATTCTGTTTGTTATTTGCCAAAACTGGTGGGAACCAAGCCACTGCTCAGCTACTTTGGACCTGATGGACTGAACATACAACTCTTTTGCGTTCTTTATTATTTTTTTACAGTGGTTGCTGGCTGTTCTGAAAGTGGCTTTAGTTTCAGTACATCTATTACGTTGGAAGCAATGGAAAAAGTGATTTCTATGCGCAATGGCAGCAGTACATTCCAGAGAGAACCACAACTAGCTGTTAGGTTTTTGCTGGAATTTTTTTGAGGGTATAAAATGGCCTGTACCTACAATTAATCATTTTGTCAGGTCTGATACTATAGAGAACACATCCTTTTTAAACATGGAACGCAGAGGTAGATCTGATATAAATGTGTGGAAGCTATCCCAGTCAGCCATAGAGTATCGATATACTGTACGATGGAGAGGTACATCTGGGGACTAATTACATTTAATTTTTATCTTAACTGATACAACTGAGTGGAGACAGAACAGAAGCTGAACACAGTTCAGGCCAAGTTGTGAGAAAGAGGTCTAGGAGACTTGTACTGGTCATCAGTATCGGGAACATGGGTGGGTTCGTGAACAATCTGAGTGAGATCATAAGCAATGGAGAAATCATGACAGAACCTCCCCTCGTCATCGGTCTTGTTTGAGTGAGTTAACCATTCCACATTGTGAACATTGAAGTCTCTACAGACATGAATATTAGCTGAAGGATAAGCAGATAGGGCGTGGTCAATTTTCTCAGATATGCTTTTAAAGATAGTAACTCCGCTGTTGTGGGGGTGATAGAGAGCAAGTATAAATGCAGTAGTTTGAGCTAGTGCAACCCGGGAGCACATATAGCATGTTAGGATCTTCTCTGGAGATGTCCCTACCACATGGAAAACCATTTTTTATGTAGGCACATATTCCATGCCCATGGCGATCTTGGGGGTCAGATTTGGAAGTTAAATTAGAGTATCCTTTAATTGCGAACACATTTAGGGAAATGGTCTGTCCAATGCCAGTTTCACTTAGAAATAATATGTCTGGTTTAATCTCCTGTAGTTGGGTTTCAACCTATAGAAGGTTAGAACGTAGACCCCTGATGTTAGAGAAGGAGACCTGGTAGTTGGGGTCTACGTTAGAAGTTGGAGATCTGGGTTTAATCGTGTGTTTTTTATTGAGACTTTTCATGATGGTGCTGTTTAGAACAAATAGTTAATAAAATATGTTAAAAAATACTTTGAAAAAGAGTTAAAAAAACATATTTGATTTTAAAAAGGAAACACAAAATAAGTGGATAATCCTTAATCCATGGAGTTTCGAAGAAATACTTTCCTTCTCATCAGAGGGTAAGAATTAGCAAAATTACTTGGTAACAAATAAAGCAGAGGGGATAGGGTGAAGACAAAGGTGATTTCACGTGAATGGATAATCTGGAGAAGGGTAAAATATCCAATAACGGTAAAATCCAAAAAAGTTGATTAAATTTCCATTTCTACAAGTAAAATCCACAGAATCGCGTTATTGGAAGATTGTTCAAAGTAATCTGAAAGGCAGAAATCCGTGAAATAAGTCACAAATGGGTACAAGGAAAAAAGGGAATTCAAATAATATTATTAAAAGAAAGATAAGTTGTGCGTAGAAAAGAGAAATGGAGAGATTTTAAAAAACACGACTGTCAAGGCTGGGCTGATTATATATATATATATATATATATATATATATATATATATATATATATATATATATATATAAGGAAAGGATGAAACACTAGTGTCTGTAGGTATTTAATTTAATTATTATAGTAAAAAAAATAATTATGACAGCCCCTTTAAGAAATTCGTTTCTTATCGTTGAGCACTTTCAGTTGAATTAAAGTCGGTCAACTTAGCTCTTATGCATAGATCATCGTATAACGACTAGATCACTCTCTGACTGACGTAAATGAACATTTAAAATTAAAATGTTTAAATTCGACGTTATTTCACGCGGTTAATGGTAGCCGAATGGATTAGGTCTTCGCTAACCGAGCCAGAGATGTCTCGTGATGCGGGGTTCGAATCGTTTGACTGGTATTAATCGTGACACCCTGCACTGAATATTCCCGAAAGGATGAAACACTAGTGTCTGTAGGTATTTAATTATTATAGTAAAAAAAATAATTATATATATATATATATATATATATATATATATATATATATATATATATATATATATATATATATATATATATATATATATATACAGTGATGATCATATTTATTGGCACGGTAAAATAAAAGTTAAATTTTGTCTAATAAATTCTAAAAAAGGGATTAAATTAAAGAAAATAACAAAGTATATTATGTATTTTTAACTGGCCTTTCCGATGCAGCAATCGGATTTTAGAAAAAAATAAATAACAAAGGAACAACAAACATAATTACAAAAAACCCTTGTTCAAAATTATTGGCACGATTTATTTAATAATCAATTGTATAGCCTTTGGCCTTGATTACCTTCCTCAGTCGCTTTTCATAGTTTACAACCAAGTTGTTGCACTCTTCAGTAGTAATTTTAGACCACTCTTCCTGACAATAATCCTCCAATTGAATAAGATTCTTAGGCTTCCTTTGCATTACCCTCAATTTTAATGTTCTCCATAAATTTTCAATTGGATTAAGGTCTGGGCTTTGTGATGGCCACTCCAAAACATTAATATGATTGTCCTCAAGCCATTTCTTAGTCAGTTTAGCCGAATGCTTTGGGTCATTATCTTGCATGAACCACCAACGACGACCAAGTGAGAGCTCTTTAGCAGAGTCTTTCAGGTTTTCATCCAATATTTTAACATAATCTTCCTTTTTTATGCTACCTGTGACCTTAACAAGTCGCCCTGGTCCAGAGGCAGCAAAGGATCCCCAAAACATCAAACTGCCTCCACCGTGCTTCACTGTGGGTATGGTGTTCTTAGGCAGGAAAGCTTCGCCAGATTTTCTGTAAATATAAGACACTTTATTATGGCCAAATAACTCTATTTTCGTTTCGTCAGTCCATAGAACACGTTTCCAGAATGCAACATCTTTATCAATATGACGTTTTGCAAAGGCTAGCCTTGCTTTCAGGTGCATAGGCTTCAATAAGGGAGTCTTTCTCGGACGACATGCTTTTAAACCAGCTCTCTTTAAAACTCTACCAACTGTATGTCGAGATACATTCACTCCAGAGGTGCTCTGTTCATCAACAATCTCCCCAACAGAGATCCTTGGGTTTTGTTTTACTTGTCGAACAATTTTCTGTTCATCTCTTGGGGAAAGAATCCTTTTTCTCCCTCTACCCTCTAAACTCATAACGTGGCCTTGCGATTTGAACTTGTTTATTATGGCTCTAACAGTGGATTTGGGAAGGTTTAGCTTCTTTGAAATCTTATCATAGCCCTCCCCATTGGTATGGCATGCTACAACAAGCTTCCTGACGTCTTCGCTGTGTTCCTTAGTTTTAACCATGGCGATTGAAAATTATAATTTAGTCACTTATAATAGTTTAAATAAATCGCTATCTAAAAATTATCTGAAAAAAATTATTCACTGAATTAGCGTTAAACAAGCATAATATGGCTATAAAAAAGTTCAGAAAGCACGTAAACCGGAAATTGATTGATATTATACTGATACTAAAAGAAAAACAAAGCCGTGCCAATAATTTTGAACAAGGGTTTTTTGCAATTATGTTTGTTGTTCCTTTGTTATTTATTTTTTCTAAAATCCGATTGCTGCATCGGAAAGGCCAGTTAAAAATACATAATATACTTTGTTATTTTCTTTAATTTAATCCCTTTTTTAGAATTTATTAGACAAAATTTAACTTTTATTTTACCGTGCCAATAAATATGATCATCACTGTATATATATATATGTGTGTGTGTGTGTGTGTGTGTGTGTGTGTGTGTGTGTGTGTGTCAGTGATGAATTTTGTCTATGCATATGACTACTGCTATGTAACAATTTCATAACATGTGCTTTTCTTGCAATTTTCTTTTTTTTTCCAAAGATTTGATATGCTTGGCTAAATCAGACAACTTCGTCAAACTTACATTAAGCATATTAAAAGCATATTAAAAGCATATTAAAAGCATCGTAACTGTAATATTATACAAAGGATATAATCTGATTATCTGAATCCAAAAAAGATTTTTTTTTTTATATTAATGAAAATTTTAAAGAACATGAGAAGAGAAATCAAGAATATTTTATATCACACTGCCTAAGTGTTCCGCCAGCCCAAGGCCAGGGTTGGGTGGCTTTGATATGATCTTATTATTTACAATGAGTTATAAATATTTGATATGTTCAGTAATATTAAAATGTGCTTATATTTCCAAAAATGCAGTTTAAGAATTTTTGTCGTTTTTTGTTTGTTTTTTTTTTTACTCAGGTGTCAGCACATATCAAGGCCTAGATGTTGGAGGTCAGGCTCCTGCAATTGAAGGGACTCAGTGCATTAGCTAGTTTTCATAGCTAACACAAAAAGAACGAATAATAAAAAATATCTCCAGATGTTTTTTGGTTTGTTTTTTTTTACATAGGAGTGATCGCTTATCAAGGCCGGGAGGCCACTTGAAGATAAGGGTTAATGGATGTACAGTAGCCAATGGGACAATATTGTAGTAATCGTTAGTAGTGGAAATTTGGTAAATTGGATTACTTAAAGGGAACGGCTCATCAAGTACTTGTTTATGTTGGACTTGAAGACGACCACATTGTAATCAGTTGGAAAGCAGGAAAATGAAAGAGAGTTCCACAGGTGTGCAGCTCTAAGAAAGTAGATTTGTTCATGGAATGTACGTTTAGGTTTAGGCACAGATAAAGAGTGGGGGGAAGTTATTGATAGTGTTTTTCGTGAATGTTTGGCGAGTGGGGGGACCATAGATTGAAGCTCAGGTCGAGCACTTGCCATGAAAATAACGATAAAACAGAGACAGGCTCGCAAAGTTTCCTCTGTGGGAAAAATGTTGCAGGGAAGTTGCTTATCTTCTACTCCTGACAACAGTACTCATAAAGAGTGGGGAAAGTTATTGATAATGGAAGTCTATAAGCATAAATTATGTTGGCGATTCTATAGTGTTCCTTACAAAAATCTGTATTATGGGGAAAAAATACTTTTTTTTTACACGGTGGTCACCACTTATCAAGGCCCGGAAGCCACTCAGGGATAAGGGTTATTGCAAGTACAGTACGTTAGTGTGGAGATTTAATGAAGTGTTTACTTAAGGGGGCGGTTCACTAGGAATTTGTTAACGTTGGACTTGAAGACATCCAGGTTGTAGTCAGGTGCAAAGCAAGCAGACGGAACAGAGTTCCACAGACGTGCAGTTCTAAGAAAGAAGCTTAATACTACTGGTATTGTCCGTAGTATTGAGAAGAAGATGACCTTTACTTCTTCAATAAAAATAATTACCATCTTCAGCTAAATATTCTTTATCCAAATGAAACAAATATGTCCCTCTTTTATTAAAAACTAGCAGATGCATATAGTGTTGTCCGGTATTATATGTAACGTTAAATTTCTTTTAAAAAAATGAAGTAAAAAAAAAAAACGGAAAGAAACTGAGACATATGCATGCAAGTACTGTTTTTTTCTAAAGAGTTCACTTCTTGTAAGTAAAAAAAAAAATATATTACTCAAGCTGAGATCGAAACCAAAACCTAAAGACAGTGAATCAAGTACGATAACCATTAGATCAGCTTGACATGATGTTTAAAAAGTGTTTTCAAACCTACTCATTCTTAACACAAGTAATCGGTCATGTGAACGATTCACGAATACGCATTTGTGAAGCAGTTGACAAACAGATAAAAATCCGACGACCCCCACCCCTATG